>NW_004524731.1:5995560-5999589 GCF_000260255.1 Octodon degus
GGTGGTGGGTCCTCAGTACACTCTCCTACGTCCACGGTGGTGGGTTCTCAGTACACTCTCCTACGTCCACGGTGCTGGGTTCTCAGTACACTCTCCTACATCCAGTTAATCATTGCGTGATGGCAGCTCTGCTGGATTAGGGTAGACATCATGCATTTGGAAATAAATAGCTAGCGGCTGAAAAGGAACACAATGTAAAGCAATGGCTAGAGCTGGGGGAGAATTTATAGGAGAAAGTTCAAGAAAAAACAGAGGCTCTGAGTCCAAAAGAAACCCATCACTAAAAAACACCGCAAGACTCAGTTGACGAAGGACATTCCAGGTGACTAGCATGGCCCGTGCAAAGGCCCAGGGATAGGAAACTGTAAAACCATTACACAGAGTAGCTGAGAGCTCTTTGCACCAAATATCCCATAAACGCTCTTAAATGAACCCAGGAAAGAGGACGCTTTACAGAAAGCCTTGAGAGCCAGAAAGAAATCTGGATGTGGCAAAGGCAACAGAAAACAGCGTGCAGAGAAGTGACGTGATAAAAATGGCTTTAGGAAGATTATCCCAGCAGCTGTGTGTAGGATGACTTCAAGCCGAGAGAGACTGGAGGCGGGAGATCTGCTAAAAGAATGTTCTCCTAATTCAAGCACAGTGTGGAGGGTGTGGTCAGGCCAGAGCTGGGGAGTCAAGAGGAGCGAGGAGTGCTAGGAGCTGGCCTCAGGGTCCCACCTGTGAAATGTGAGGCCTGAGCACTCTGTAGACCCACTCTGGCACGTTTGACCCCACTAGACTCCTGTTCTGAGATCCCAGGTCAGATCTGCAGGTGAGCAGGAAGCCAGCACCAAATCAAGGAGAAAATCTGATTCCCACCCTTCATACTTGCCACAGAGGCCACCAGTAAACTAAAATCTCAGCACTTTCATGACAGCTAAATGCTTCCCAAACATATAACATTGCACCCATAATAATTAAAAAAAGATGGGAGGGCATCCCCAGGCCCTAGGCCAGCAGCTGTCACACAACAGTTAGCAGCTGCACTCCTCCTACCTCTCTGGGGCCAGCCAGGACCCAGAAGTGACCCTGACCTACACACCTCCAGCCATATCTAACCCTTCCTCTACACAGAGGGAGCCCTCCTACCCCACCTCTACTTCCCAGCACCCTCCATTGGAGACCTCTCATTCTAGGGACCCTTTGCACACCCAGCATGGTCTCCAGCTCCTTGTATGTTCTCATGACTGTCAGCACAGAAAACTACACGAGGGTAGCTCCTATCTACCCTGCCCCCAAGGTAACTCCTATCTACCCTGCCCACCAATACTGACTCAATGTGAGAACAAACCCTGGCTCCAGGCTCTGCACACATTCATATTCATCCTCAAATCCCACATCCACATGGGTGGACAGTGCCACTCTCACTTCCACTCCCCCACGGTATACAGTGGTGTAAGACTCAGGTCCAGGCGAGCCATTCTACACTCAAAGCTCGCCTAGCCAGGTACCATAGCCATGGCCCCCGAGTGATGCCATCACCTCCTCCCGACACACCAGTCATCTCAGGGCTCCCCAGCCCCTTACACTTCTAGTCTTCACTTTTTCCTCAGGCCTAGATGACACTGCCCCCTGTCCCTGCTCTGGCTTACTAGTCAGACCCCCACCACCCACACATTTCTCCCCAGGCAGGAGGCTTCCACCGCAATCCACCATGTAATTGGCACTTGTCCTCCACACCATGGTCAGAACTAAATTATCAAGATGATCATAAAACAGTTTTAGCAATTTGCTTGTATATCTAATATTAATCTCCCTCCACAGACTCCCAACACAGCAAACCATGTCTTCCCTACTTATGAAAATAAACTCAAGGCCAAATGCAACACTTAGCATGTTGGGAAGTCATAAATCACACATCAAATGAATGAATGAACCAGCAGCCAACTATCAGTGAACCACAAACACTGAATCACTGTCCCTCTCTGCCCCACAGACACACGCTACTGAGTATCTTCTGTAGGACCCTGTTGCCAGCACACTTCCAGAAATCCAGCCAGCATATCCAGATTATTGCCGGATACAAGGATGATTTACCAGATGGACTAAAAATAGACACTTTGGTTACAATGACCACCTCATGTCACTCCCCCATCTGTGTTTCTGGACACCTCATAATAACTGATCCTTCCCAAGGGGACAGAACAGATTAACATCACAGCCACCATTTCCAACCACAGTTTGGTCCACCTTTCCTCACATCCATGAAAACAGAGGAGTAGGCAAAACCCCAGGCTCTGAGGTTCTGTGCATCGGGGGCCCACTCATCTGTGCAATCCCCAAACCACTTCTGTGTAGCTCAGCACAGTGACACAGGTTACTGAGTACCATCCGCCCTCACTTGGGGCAGGATATGAAACACACCCTGTTTCCTCGGCACAGAGTTTCAAAAATACCTCAAGGAAAATGATGATTATTTAGCTCATTCTCTTGGCTCATCTTCGAAAAGGCCACACAAGTGTGTTCAGGAAATAGATGGTGTTCCATCTGGCAAGCTGGCTCATGGCTTACACCTGTGAAGAGGACGGCTCAGTCTTTAAGAACCAAAGAAGCTCTCATGCTGCTCCACTCTTCCCACTGGTTATCTTCTCCCCACATCCTTCCCTTGCTGCCTCTGCCCAGCCCCACGCCCAGGGCCTACAGTGCCAAGGCCTTCAGAGCATCTCCTGTCTGAAGTAATTCTCAGCTGTTCTTCAGAAGCAAATGTTTAGCAAGCAGAATTATGACTTAAAGAATCTGTATTCCTCCTAGTGATCAAAAGCCCCCATTTCACTGTGAAGCTTAAGTGTTAAATAAATCATGGCCTATTAGCCAGAAATAAACCAAAGAAAACTGATATTCTTGTGAAGATTTGAAGTTCGTGTTCTAAGACACAGAGTTGCAGCTCCTCAGAAACTAAACACCATTCTCTCTCCTTTTGAGAAGTAACAGGGTCTGCATGACATTACTGCTCCCAGTCCAGGCCAAAGTGTTCAGGATCAAGTCCTGCCCATAAGAGTTTCCTAACTTTCCCACGCCTCTGCTTCCATGTTTGCAAAAGAGAGATGATGAGACTCAACCTCGATACGCCAAGCTAACAGACACTCTCTCTTATGACCTGGCACTTCTTTGGAGGAGGAGGAGCCATGAGAAAAGTAACCCCAGCACAGTGGTCATAATGAGTCAAGATTAATGCAAGACTACTACAATGGAAAGAAGAATAAAAGATCTGAAAATAAAAAAATACTGTGCTGAGAAACCTGAAAGGTGCTTCCCCACGAAGAAATTATGGACACAGAGGATCTGGGCTCGGTTTCCCCAGGCAACTCCCCAGTGCCTGACCGCACAGTGCCCAGCTGTGTGTCCCCTTGACAGAACTAGCCTGCAATCTGGGCACACTCAAGCCCCACCTGTGCCTCCCCACCCATCAATTCCAGAAGAGACACAAGCCTCAGCCTCCCTGGCAGCACTCTACATTCCTAGCAGGAAGCACAGTCTGGAGTTGGGAGCTGGGGCAAGGCCGCTGCGCCATCTCCCACACAGTGCATGCTGTTCCTACCACCCAGACACCCTCCAATGGCTTGGGTTGATAATCTGCAGAGCTGGGCTGAGCCTGACTTGTGCTTTTAGCCACCTGTGCTTAAATTTAAAGCAGCAGTGCAAGGTGGTCACTGTCCTGGTGACAATGGAAAGGACGTAGGATGAACTGGTGGTCTTCCTTATCTGCAACAGGTCACCCAGATGATGGTCCACCCCCGCTGACCTGGGGTGCACAGTGAAGACTGAGGGTGCCACCCCTGCGAGGAGAGTGTGGGCAGCTCCTGCTCCCAGTAGCAGGGAGATGGAGACTGGGAGACTGCATCCCAGCCCTCAGGAAACTGAAACTGGAGGATTTCCATGAGTTCAAGGGCAGCCTAGGCTACATAGTGTGCTCAAAACCAGGCTACGCTCCATAGGAAGACCCTATCTCATGAAAGGGGAGAGAGAGAGAGAGAGAGAGAGAGAGAG
>NW_004524731.1:5999689-6008985 GCF_000260255.1 Octodon degus
GAGAGAGACAGACACAGAGAGACACAGACAGAGACAGAGAGAAAGAGAGACAGAGACAGACAGAGAAACAGAAAGAGACAGACAGAGACAGAGACAGGTGAGCTGAAACAGACATTTCTAACTCACTGTAAGAACCAAGAAAAGGGAAGGCACTGAGCAGGACCTTCTCTGCCACCCTTAGAGAAGTGCACAGCACCAGGGACAGTCACGCAAATAGCCAGATATCCTCAAGGCAAAGCACGGCAGGACCCGTGTGCCTGAGACACCTGTGTGGACCGAAGCTGGGAGGCACATCTGACCTTGTGCCACTGCCCCGGTGCACACTCCCACTGGGCAGCTGGGCTGAAGACAGAGTTTCAGAGTGTATCTGCTTTGAGAGCAGACATTTTTCAGAATCTAAATTTAGCCAGCTGGAATTCTTTTTTAAAAGAAATGCTATTCCATTAAGCCTTTTGAAATACAAGTCTGAATTTCACTAGGAGGCCAAAACAAAGCATTCTCTTACTGGTGGAAGCAGGAGGAGGCAGCTCTGCAAGGTGCCATGCATATGGCAGAGGACAGGATGGACAGAGGGCGGGGTACCAAGAGCAAGCCCAACTTGGGCCCCAGGCACCTCGAAGGTCAAGCATCAAAAGTCTGTGGTCACTAATTATGAGAAGGTAGCACAGGTCACTGACTTTTAGCTGGCCTTCCTGCCAGATCAGACCCAGGACCAGATGGGCAGCCTTGAGGAGGCTGTAGGAGAGGAGCAGAACACACAGGATGACAGACAGACAGACAGACAGACAGACAGACAGACAGACAGACACTTGGCTGTGTCCAGCCATGCAAGGCAGGTAGGCACCACACACTACTGCCTGGACCTGACTGTGGCACAAAAGGAGTCAAGACTGGCTCAGTGGGACTCCATCTGGGGCTGCCAGGCACCCGTGGGTCTTTCCTCTGCATTCACATACAGAGAGGGGATGTGGGAGGGACTGCATCCACTGCCCTTGTGATGTCTCCATCACAGCACGGCACAGCACACCTCGCTGTAACAGGAGACAGCAAACATCTGCTTTGTAAGGGATGCACTTCTTTCACAATGGAGCTGCACCATAAGGGAATCATCCAATTCTCCTACTACGGCCATTCTCTGGATTATGTTGTGAGAAAAAGCTGGAGTGCACATCTACTTAGCTAACTTCCTGTAAATCCATGATTATTTCCTTAGGGTAAGTTCCCAGAAGTGAACACACTGGGCTTAGTTATGTGCAAGAAAAGGTTTTTAATCAAAAGCTATAATGCTTAAGAAAATATCATTAGAGAAGCAAACAAGGGTATAAACCAAAAACTAACAAATAATGTTTGGTTGATTTAAAGAGCTATGTATCTCATTATTCATAACAAAAATAAAACTTTGAATTTAATTATAAAGATAACCTAAGCCAGCCAGGTAGCTCAGCAAACTACACACCTGCTTAGGCAGAGCTCAGTGGCTGGGGTTCTGAGACAGCGATTGAGACTGGGCATGGTGACACGCACCTGTAATCCTAATGCTTCGGAGACCGAAAACAGGAGGATCACTATGAGTCTGATCTGTGTAGTTGGGCATGGTGACACGCACCTGTAATCCTAATGCTTCGGAGACCGAAAACAGGAGGATCACTATGAGTCTGATCTGTGTAGTGAGACCCTGTAGACCCTGTACTAACTACATGACCTGTACTAACTACATTAAATAAATAAATAAATAAATAAGATAACCAACCATTTTATTTTGGACTCTGAAATGTTATAGACAAAAATGGTCACAACCGAAGTTCAAAACTAGGACTTTCTACTATTTGTGAACATATTCTACATTTTGCTACACATTCTACACTAACATTTTAACAATCTATAAAGAGGTATATAGAAATTGTTTAGAAACTGCCAAAACATTACAAAGAGTTTTTTCTTTTTTTTTCTTTTTCTTTTTCTTTTTTTGTTTTCAGAGAAGGGTCTATAGGGTGTTCAGGGTCTCACCACTAGATTGGACTCAAAATGATCCGCCTGTTCACAGCCTCCCAGCTGTAAACAGGCATGTGCCACCATGCTCAGTTTCAATTGCCATCTCAGCACACCCCGGGGGCAGGTCAGCACGGCAGGCCCAGGGATCAAAGCCCTGGCCCCTGCGCCTGCTGGTTGGTGCTTTAATCCGCTGAGCTATTTGGTTGGCCCTTATGAAGAAAATTCTAAAAAATGCTTTTCTTAAAAAAATTTGATACAGAGTATCACTATGCAGTTCTGACTCATAGTGATCCTCCTGTCTCAGCCCCTCCAGTGCTGGGATTATAGGCATGCACCACCGTGCCCAGTTTCAGGCCAGTAAGGCATGCAGTAGTGGGGATCAAATTTGTGACACTGTGCTTGCCAGGCAGGTGCTTGGACTGCTGAGCTATCTCCCCAGCCCAAAAGTCGTAAAAATGGAAATTATTTTCAAAGAGCCAAAGGTTTCGTATTAAAGGTAAATAGGCAGGTATGCAAACTACCAATTTGTGTCAAGGGTCACATCCTGATCTTACACACACACAACTCATTAAGCAACCTGGAAAGCAGTGTAATCAGTATTCAGTGGCTGTGGCTATGCTTACTCACCCAGTGCTCACTGGATAATACAGTCTACAACACTACAGCAGATACTGATGGACTGCCAACTCTGTACCCTCCACAGCTGTCTCCCCAGCACCAAGGACAGCACCCAGCCATGCCTTCCAGCAACAGTGCCCTCCATGGGCACAAGGCAAGGACTAAGAGGATGACATCATCTAGCATTGAGCCTGGGAAATTTGCCACAAGGAAGTAGCATTCTCTACATCCAAAATAAATAAATAAATAAATAAATAAATAAATAAATAAAATAAATAAATATGAAGGAAAGACAGAAAAGAAAAAATTGTCAAGTGTGGGTGAAAACACAAATCCTGCCAAGGTAAAGCCCATCCGGAACAGGCAGCAACACTGAGTGACGAGAGAGGAACACAGGGAGCCTAAACATGGACAGGACAACAGTGAAAGTGGTGGGAGGATAGAAAGGAAACAGCAGATGAGATCTGGGAAGTTGAGGCACCTCCTTGCCCCTCCACTCATCCAACAGATGGTCAGTTTCTGCCAACCCACACAGAGCCCTCCACAGAGCTGCCATTTTAACAGAGGAGTTGAGAGGCCACGAAGGTAGGACTACAGTGCAGTTCTCGGTATCAAAGCATGGTAGGTGGACAAAGAAACTCAAATCTAACTCAGTCTTCTGGGGTCAGGGAAGATTTCTGAGCAAAACAAGTCCTAAGTTCTAGCTGCGTAAAGGATCATGCCTCCCTGAAGTGTGAGAAAGGACAGAACAGAGAGAGTGCCAAGGGACTGGAGATGACACAGGTGGAACCGGATGTGCCTTGGTTTGCAATCCAAGCTGACTAAGACACAGCCCTACAACCACTCCAGTTTTCTCTTCAATGTGACATTCCACCAGCTGCATGAGATACTCAACTGTATATTATAAAATAATCTTGTGTCAGGTGGGTGAGCATACCAATAGGTTACTTTAAGTGTTCTGAGCATGCGTAAGACACAATAGGCTCAACCTATTTGATTTACAACATTTTCAATTAATGATGAGTTTTCAGATGTGTGAGTGAACACTCGTAGCTATGAGGGCTCCTTCACGTGCTACCACGGTCACTTACCCCAAGCTAAAACAAGTCACATAGCAAGACTTTAGGAAATAAGGAGCTAAATAAACGCAAGAAACTTGAATTATCCACAGCATAAGTTCACATGTATTTTGAAGAACAGAATAGATGTATAGATGGTGCAAAGACATAAAGAGCTAGACACTGCACCCTGTCGCCACTTGGTCACAGAGACAATGCACAGACTCTAGAAAGAGGATCACCGCACCCTCCCAGAGGCTGTGTGCATGCATTCTGTTTTTGGTTTCCTTTAAAGTTCACTACAAGACACAATCATAAAAAATACTTGTATACTGCACACCTATTACATATTACAGAACTCAACTCTTAGTTACAAGATCCACTGAAAATATGGCTTATGATTTGGTACAGGGAAAAGGTATCTTCACTGAAGAATGAGTACACCATCAGAGAGGAGTATGCCACCTCCCATGGTGACTCAATCAGAGCTTTATCTGGTTCTTTGTCAACCCCCAGGCATCCCAGGTTCAAAAGTGAAATTCACATAAGGAATTAATTGATTCTTGCGGCTGACATGCTTGTTGGCTCTTTCTACTTATATATTATCATTTCTGCCCAGACCTTTTGAAATTAAGTTCAGTCAAAAAAGTTTTGAATCCAGATGAGATAGTGCATGCCTGCAGCCTAACCACTCGGGATGCTGAGGTGGGAAGGTCACTTGAGCTCGGGAATTTGGGGCCAGCCTGCACAACACTGAAAGACCCTGCCTCAAAAACACAAATTATAAAAACAAACAAGTGCGCAAAAGAAACATTTTTGAGGCTGGGCATGGTGGCACATGCCTGTAATCCCAGCACTTGCTAGGCTGACGCAGAAGGATCACTGTGGGTTCAAGGCCAACCTGGTCTACAAAGTGAGTTTAAGACCAGTCTAAACTGCATAGTGAAACTCTGGTTCAAAAAAGACAAAACAAACAAACAAAAACTGGGTGAATTATTGCAAACACAAACATAAAAGAGAATAGATAAGACCATGTCCTGGCATATTAGGGGAATTCCAGTGGTCTGGCAGCTTCCCATGTAGGTGGTGCCAATTGAGAACTGACTTTCCCGCCCCAGGGTGAGGGCAGTCAGGATGCCTTGAGCATTTGCATCATGCTTAATGGTGTGAGCCAGGAACTCATCCAGGGACTCCCCACCCTATCAGGTGACCATCATATGCGTCCCTCATTTCAGGGAGAAAGAAACTGAACTACAGTGAGGCCAACAAGATTAGCAAATGCCACTCAGCTGCCCAGGCAGGTGACAGCGACGCCTGCTCTTAGTCACCACCTTATGCCGACAAGATAAAAAGCCACTTGTCACTGTACAGAAATAGCAGGACAAATGTTCATTAAGCACAGAAGATATGTTTTATATTGCTTTGTTTAAAATACACACTCAATGGGTCTTGGTGGATCATTTCCATTTTATTCTTTCTTAACTACATTCTCATACCTGTTACTCAAACTCCCTTTGTGTGCAAGGTATAGAATATCATTTTTGAACAATGAGAACTACACTCCCAAGATTATTTTAAAAAAATGTTGCTACAATGTTATGGCATTGTAGCAAAATGATCGATTTAAATTTTTATTTATTTTTTTTCCTTGTGTATATACATAAAAAGCACACCACTCCCTGACCACAAGCAAACCTTGCCCACAGTGAGAGCTTTAACAAGAGAATTTCTGGAGAAACAAAAAGCCCATCCCATCCCATTTGCGTGTTAGGGACAGAGGCACCTGAGAAAGAAGAGTTTCCTGCTTTGCATGATTAAAAATCAAGGGTTCATAACAGTTCCAAGAGCAGCGGCGTGTTGGGCTTCCCAGGACACTTAAAGCCCAGGCCATTATCTCCACCTGTGGCTATGCCCCCCACAACACACACACACACACACACACACACACACACACACGTACCACCACATGTTGGCTGTTTTCAGGCAGGTCACCTCAGCAGGTCACAAGCTGAATGCAGCACTCTGAGGCTAAAAATTCCCTCAGCTGTAATTCTAAAGCCTGCTTTTCCTCCAGACTCAGTTGAGCGCCTGTTCTTTAATTACTCCCCAGCCAATCAGGATCACAGGGAGAGGACCACAGCCACACCCTGGGTGTGGGGAGGGACCTTCTGTGCAAGGTCTTGGAGTGAACCTAAATTACACAGCAAGTACAGCAGAAGTCATTCTAATCCACAGTATCTAGTCCACAGTAAGCCTTCCTCCAAAAGGTCAGGTTAGAACTGATGATACCTCACATCCAGTATGGACAAGTGCCAGCAGTGCTGGAGAAAGGAGGACTCCCTTCTGAGCATGGCCACCAATGCCCCTCCTTGCAAACAGGGACAGGCAGCCAAAGAAATAGGCAGTCACTCTCGCAACCCCAAGGAGCTGGATCAGCAGCCAAGGAAGTCAGAGCCCAGAACACAAAAACCAGTGGTCCACACATGAACTCCAGTTGTCTTAACTAAGATAGAGAGAAAATCAGAATTTGCTATCTACCATAAATCCTGGGAGGAATCCCTGGGAGGCAGAGCTGGCCAAAAGCAGCTGCAAGTTTTGCACCAAGTCCACACACACTCCCTTCATGCCAGGCTGTGCCACAGCCCAGGTGACAGGCCTCCTTGCCCTGTCATCAACACATGTGGATTACCACGATCAGGGTCACACATACTCAGAAACAACTAAACATATGTAAAAAGCTGGTGATGAGTCAGGAATGCTTATGGGATGGAAAGTGACTAGTCAGTAAAGCTGTGGTTGATTAAGAATAATTTTAACTGCAAAGATGTTTTGCCCACTAACTTCCTGTGTGGTAGGCTCTAATTCTTTTATAGCCAACATGCTGCAATGCTCTAAATATGACTCCCATCTGGCCAAAATGTTGAACAGGATTACTTTTATGGTAGTCAATGAATGACCACTGCATATCCATTCCAAGAGTCAATAAATTATGTTTAACTAACTTACAAGATCTATAATCAAGGTGGCTATCAGTCCACTCCTTGGGCAACTGAGAGGATATTTTTCTTCAAATACAATCACAACATAATTACAGCATTTCTTAGACTTTATGGAAGATAATGTATTAAAAGCAGAAAAATCCTCTAACACTTAAAAAATATTAGATCTAGGGCTGGTGAGATGGCTCAGTGGTCTAAAGCACCTACTTAGAACAAGCTTAGCAGAGCACAGGGACCGCGGTTCAATCCCCCAGCACCACATGCCAGCCAGCCCCGCCCCCTGGTGGGCTGAGCTGGCCACACACACAAAAAAAAAAAAAAAAAAAAAATTTAAAAAATAAAAAATAAAGAGATAAAAAAAATATTAGATCTCATAAATTCCAAAATTGGTCAGGTTCTGGGTACACAGAACCCAAAGTGATTCAAATTTGGCAAAGCATATTTTTGCCTTTAATATTCAATTTGCAATTTCTACCAATTTCAAAAATGAAGTGGTCAAAAATAGAGGTAACAGCTTACCACAAAAGGACATATGTACTGGAAAGAAATAAAACAAGCTATCAGAATTCTATAAAAATAAAAATAATATTAGTAATCTATTGACATGAAAGTAACCTATGGCACACAGAAACACCAGTGGGCAAAGGCATGTTTCTATATGCCCCCAGCCACACCACTGCGGGCTACAGGACTGATGCCACAGAATTCTACAGGAGGAACACAAACAACACTGGACACCATGAAGCCCATTTAGAATGCTTCTCTGGGAGAACATCCTCCTGGTGAGAAAATTTTTTTAATTTTAGTTATTTCATCACTGTTACTTGACATGACGCTCACTTTGCTTACTAAGCTTACCCTTCAACAAGATTCACAGAGCACAGGCACTCTGCATCCACTGACCTCTCAAAGGAGACAAGAGACCTACGAAGGGACAAGGACAGCTCACAGACACCAACCACTGCTCTGCAACAGGCTGCCTTTGTGAACAAGCCCACATTCACTACAAATGACCTCCAAGGGCCACGAGAGGGTGGCACTCTCAGCAGCGCTGTGTCCTGGGCTTGCTTGCCTGCCCACCACCCTCCCGCCCAGATGTTCCAGAGCATAGCCTCCCTTCAGCCTGCTGGCCAGGAGGCCAGATGTGTGGCATAAAATATTCTAATCTGCTCTCCAAGTAATGAAAAAGTCACACTATCTGAAAGGAAACAGTGCTCACACTCTACAATTACCATGGAAGCCAAATCTGTGAGTCACCCAGCTGCCTGCACAAGATGATTTGGCTACTGGAAAACCCTGATTAATGACTTTTTTTAAACACCAGAGTAACAATTGACCTGCCAAAAATTAGCATTTTTCATCACATTTGTTGCATTGGCTATTACTTTCTACAGAGGAGACTAGGAGACTACCAAGAAGTTAAATGAGAATGGTGTTGCAATGCACTTGAACCTCACAACTAGGCGCTCTCCCCAGAGTCTGACCCACACAGCAGACTTGAGAGGGTCCTGGAGCAGAGCGAGCTTGTCTCCAGGGGCCACGCTGAGCCTCCAGGGTGTCTTACAATTACAAATGTCTGCAAGTCAGTCTTCTCAGTCTCTGAGGCCCGGGGTAGGGCGCTGCTCCCGCCCCCGTCCGCGCAGCTGCTGGGAACCTCGCACTCTGAACCGCCCGGGCCGCCTGGCAGAGTCGCCACGGAGGGTGGTTTCACTGCCCCTCGCTTCATTTTTTAATCGATCCAAGAAGCCGCGGCTAGGAAGTCGCGCATTCGGGGTTCCAACCTTGGCCGGCATCTCCACTCATCTGGGAGCAGCGACCTGCGGGTGGCTGGCACCGCGCTGGCTAGGTAGTGCTCGAGAGCTGCACGAAGACGCTGGAGTCCGGACGCGAACCCGAGCATCCCCGCGCCCCGCCGTGCCCCGCGGTCCGTCTGACCTCCGCGCCCCGCCGTCCCCTGAGCACCGCTGTCCACCCGTCCCCCGTCCGTCGCGCCCGCTGTCCCCACCTCCTCTCTCCTCTCGCGCCCCCGCCTGGCCCCCGCCCCTCGCGCCCCGCTGCAATAACGACATCCTCCTTATTTCTCTCTCCCGCGATCGCTAGCGAGGAGCGGGCGCAGCAACAGCAGCGGCCGGGGGAGGCTTAGTTACCAGCCCTGCGCCGCGGAAGCCGCGCTTAGCAACCGCCCGAAAAAGCCGTCTCCGCGCTCACTTGAGGAGCGGGCGCGGCCCCTCCCGCGCCCCCGCGCGACCCCCAGACCCTCGGGTCCGCGCCCCTCGGGCTCCGGGACCGAGGCGCGGCGCTGGCTGCCCCGCTCCCTTCCACTGGCCCCGCGCCCGCGCCCGGCGCCGAGCGCCCCTCCCGCGGGCGCTTCACACCTTCCTGCCCGCACCCCGGGGTCCCTGAGCCCCGCCGCCCCCGCGAGTCCCCGTGCTCCTCTCCAGTCCGACGGCGCTGGCCCTGCCCACGCCCCGCGGCTCTCACCTTCCTCAGCGCGGACATCTCGGGACTCCTGGTTCAGCAGGTGCGGGGCGACATGGCGAGGTCGGTTCCGCCGCGATCTGTCCGTCTGCCGCCGCCGCGCGCTCCGACTGCGCTCGAGCCCGGCGCGCCGTGGGGCCCCGCGCCGGCG
>NW_004524731.1:6009085-6026800 GCF_000260255.1 Octodon degus
GCCCGGCGCGCACGCGGGAGCGCGCACACGGCCGCCCAGGCAGCGCCCGCCCAACTGTTGCGCCCAAGAGGCCGCTGGCGTGGCGGAGGATTCGCGGCACGTGCTGCGCGCGCCGAAAGTTAGCGAGGATCCCGCTCCGCCCAGCGCCCGCGAGGCAAGGGGACCCGGCGGGCTCCGGGGCGGGCGGGGCTCAGGGCGCGCCTGGCAGAGTCCCCGCGGGAGCGCGCCACGGGAAGGCGGGATACCGAGCCTTTCTCGGTCTTAACCCATCACCTTCCTGCAGGTGACCTGAGCCCGGGGTCTCACTGCAGGAGGAGGATCTACCAGGGGCGTCACAGGCCCAAGAACAGACCCAGCGCAGACGCCGCGAGCGCCCTGGGCTCGAAAAAAGCTGTCCTCAGGCCAGGGTTGCCCCAGCGCTCAATGAAAAGGAACACGCCATCCCGTTAAAAGTTGCGTTGGCAACCCACAGCAGTCTGGCGCTACTGAGAAAGGCCCAGTCGGATTCATGGAAATTCCTTCCGAGATCGAGCTGGGATAGCCCAACCTAAAGAAAAGTTCCTGAGGTCTAGGGCTAAGTGTCCCGGCCCCAGAGACCTGGGCTCCAGCACTGTGGACCACCAGAACCCAGCAAGAGCCTGACGCCCATTTTAATGCAAATATAGCAATGGACCTTGCTTTGCCTGTGTTGCTGAGAAATTGAAGCAAGATTTTAAAATGAGACTAAAAATGTAAGCATCAAGCTGAATTTAAAAGAAAGAAACAGTATGAAAGATACCTGGAATGAGTCCACTCTACTCCAAAAATTCCAAAATCTTTAAAAATTTCCCTAAAATTTTTATGTACTCAGTTACTCAAATGCTAATCTCTTGCAGTTTATTTACAAAGTAAATTGCTTACAAATCTGACCACAGTAATTTCTTAGGTTTCTAGTATCTGCAAATGTCCACCATCAAAAACCAATGAGTTGATATGCTAAACCTCAATCAAAAACCTAGATAGCAGGCAAATCTGTAAGATTTTAAACTTCATAGGTCCTTTACTTTCTTCCTCTTCACGCTTGTTTTAATCCTTTCACATATTTGTCCTCTCATGCAACAGAAGCAACAATTTTACCTCAGTACTGCTTTGGTAGTCACTGACCACGTCGACTGGCAAGTCTCAGGAAAAGTCATGCTGAAAGTCACAACATGGAATCAGAAGTACAACTGCTTATCTGAAGGAAAAAGACAAGGTGTTACTAAAAGATGAAAAGGGCAGCTAATACTTTGTGATGTCAGGAAAGAATGTTTTGAATAAGTCATAATGAAGTGAATCTTCCTCCAAGTTGTCCCCCAAGCAGGTCCTGAGGCATGGATTTGAGTGCAGGTACCTCTTTGAGACTGCTCTCCAGAAACTAGGCAGAGGAAGTAGAAAGAGTGAGCCTGGGAAAGAAAAAGAATGAAGATGCAAAAGGAGGCTGTCATTCCTGCAGGCTGCTGGGTGTAGTCCTGCTTCCTGAGGAACAGCCTGAGATGCACCTCAGATTGCAAAGAAGGTGGGGTATGTTTTCAGCTGACTTTCATCTGCCAGTGACTCAGGATTGTCCCCTCACCTCCACTTCTCTCAGCTGAGGGCTTCTTACAGCTTCAGAGAAAGCAACCAGGAATGAGGTGAGTAGTGGCGTGAAGTCAGAGGTTAGTAACTGCTAGGGCCCTGAGGAGGAACAGGATTCAAGTAGGAAGATTGGGTGGAAAATAATTATTGCAGAAAAAAGGGCAGGCCCAAAGACCGGGGATGACAAGTAATCAGTGCTTTTTCTTCTAAATGACCAGATAGGATAATCAGAACTAAGTGATTTAGAAAAGAGTGGCATAAATGTGTGGCTGGCCAGTAAGTCGGATGTTCTTATAGGAAGTTTAAGGACTTGGTGTTGAATCTTACATACAACACAATTTTGAGCAGGGAAATAAGATTTTCTGCATATGATGTCATTTTTGGACAAGGACAATTTTATTTCCCTCTTCTCAGAGTGTATACTTTTGTTTCCTTTTCTTGTCTTATTACATTAGCTAGAATTTCTATTATGTTGATAATCAGTGGTGAAAGGGAGTATTCATACTGTGTTCCTGATCCTAGTAGGAAAACTGCATTATGATGTTATAGTTTTTGTAGATGTTATTTATCACAAGATTCTACCTTCTGTTTCTGCTTGTTGTTGACTTTTTAAAAAAATCATGAACATGTGTTACATTTCGTCAAATGTTCTCTCTGCATCTGTTGATAAGATTATGTGACCTTTCCTTTGTAAGTTCTTGCTCTGGTGGGTTACACTGAGTGCTTTTTGAATGGCAGGGAAATTTTAAAAAGATCTTTTTTGGCTCCTAGGAGGACACAAGATGGTGGTGGGTGGGGAATGAGGAAACAAGAGTGTGATTGAGGAAGTCCACTTTAAAATGCCTGAAGAAATCTTAGCAAGCAAAGCTAAAACACAAAGTAGGCAGTGAAACAAAGAAATGTTGCAAAGAGAACATATGTGATGTGATTTTTCCCACCCTGGGTGGACCATGTAAGAAAAGAGGAAGGGTATGAATGCAACTTTTCCTCCCAAGGCTGGCTTGGCAGCTGGGTAGTGGACAGTGTTTCTGAGAGAATGGATTATAGGAGTACTGTTATGTGTGTGCTAGAGTTTGTGATGTGGTGGTCCATGTGGAACAGGTACCAGTGGAGGGGCGGAAGGAGAAGGGGGGGCTAGACTACAGAGCATCAGTTGAAGAAGTCAAAGGGGAGGGGCCAGGGAGATGGCTCAGTAGAATAAGTGCTAAAGCACAAGGGCCTGATTTCAAAGGGGATACTGGCTCTGTAGTCAACTTTTTTGAGAAGTTCAGGTGTATTGTTCTATCTCTCCTGCAGTATTCATGTTTTTCAAAATCAATTTGATATGGTCAAATTGGTACATAATCTCTGTTTCTGTTTCTCTCTCAACTTTTACAACTATCACCCCATCTTTCTGGTCTCACCAGTGCTGTCACATCCAATGTTTTCCCTGTGGTTCCCTGTCAATTCCATGAAATTTTCACCTCTACTTTCTCATGAAACTACTGTAATCAAAGTCACCAAGGAGCCAGCTTGACAAATCAAGCTGTATATGATCAGCTTTCATCTTGGTCTACCAACATCATTTGAGGCAAATGATTCCTTTTTGAGTTGGTTTCAGGAAAGCTTCAGTTTTTCCCTTTCCCCTCTGGCCACTCCCTCTTACAGCTGGAACCTCCACATCAAGCCACTCTTCAAAAGTTGGGCACTTCCAGACCCAATCGTAACCCCCTTCTCTGCCCTCCCATTCCCTTGGGGCCCTCTTAGGTTTGTGTATTCTGTGAGCATCTCAGACTTCATTGCCTGAAAGTCCATTCGCCACCACAGCAAGGATCCCAATGGGTCTCTGCCTCATCCATGCAGACCAGCATCTTGGAGCTACTCTCCACTTAGTAGGTGGCGAGCCAGTCTGTCAGGGTCCAGCGTGATCAGTCACAGAGTCTCTTAGGCTTTGCCGACAAACACGTCCACAGCTGACTGCCTCCTCCCACACCCTCCAACGCTCCCACTCGATGCTGGCCGCCAACGTCTTCCCCGCTGCAGCTGACTCAAGGTGTCTCCAGATTCCTCCCACTGAATTCTGCTCTTAGCACAGCGCCAAAGCCGTTTCTCAAAGGCACGTGGGGTCGCTTCACTCCTCCGCCCAGGGCCGACCTTCCACTTGCAGGTCCCTCTCGGGAGTCTCTGGCAGTGGCTCCAGACGCGGAGGCTGGCGCTGCGGGGCTTCTGGCTGGGACCTGCCAGCACCGGGTCCGAGGACCCTCCACAAGGCGCCAGGCTGCGCTCCCTGCGTGGCTTTCTCACAGCTCTCGTCTTGGTGCGATCCCAGCCGTCCTGAAGAGCTGCGTCTCGCGCCTTTCATGCAGAGGAGGGCCGGACACGGACACTCGCGATCGTGTTTCTGGAGACACGAGCTCAAAAAAGTTGGGTCCGCGCCGGGCGAGGGGCGGCTTGGCGATACGGTCGAGCGGGAGCCCTCGCTGCGCGAGAGCCGCAAAGGGGGGGCCGACACGGGGAGGCGGGGCCGCGTCGGGCGACCCGAAAGTCTAGGAGGACCCGCGCAGGGCGGTTCTCGTCGCCCTCCCACCCCGGTTCTCGGCCTTCCCCTGCCCTCCGTCGCGCCCCTCAGGCCTCGCACCCCGGCTGTCAGCGCTCTGGTCCGCCGAGCCCGCGAGCAGCCGGCAGCCCGCGCCCCTGCCTAGCGCGCAGACTCCGCGGAGGCGCAGCAGGGGCGGGGTCAAGCCGGGGCACGCCCACAGCCCGGTGCGAGCCAATCCTGAGCGGAGGCTCGGCTGTGGATTGGGTCCTTTCTGGAGTGGGCGGGCGTAGCCGGACGGAATCCGGAAGCGGCGGCGCGCCGCGCGGCCGAGCTGCCCGACATGTCTGCGCTCCGGAGACGGGGTAGGCGGTGGGCTCGGGAGGCGGCGTGGAAGGGGTCGAGGGAACCTGGAGGAGAGTGAGGGGCAGTGAGGGGCGACGGGGAGAGCAGGCGCCTGAGGGGTCCTTGGAGGAGGCGAGGTGGTGGAGATCGCCGAGCGGCGGCGGCGCGCGTGAGCGCGTCGGGATCTCCCCGCTTCGGCGCCGGCTCTCCCTAGACCTTCCGGGCCGAGCGGGCCCCTCGAGCGGCAGCTTCCCCCGGGACGCTGCGTCCTCGCGCCGCCTCGCCGCGGGAAGCTCCCGTAGGCTTCCCCCGGCCAGCTTCGGAGCTGTTGCTTCCCCCTTAAATCGAAAAGCCTGCGGCGACTGCGTTTAAGATGCGTTTGCGACTGCAGCGGAGTAGGGAGGGCTGGTTCCTCGGTGAGCTAGAATGCGGGGCGCAGAGCGTGCACCTTGAGCCCCGCGGGGCAGCGCGCCTGACTCCGCCGCCGCGGGAGCAGAGCCCTGGGTCAGCTGCCAGACGACCAGCACACTTTGAGGTGTGCAAGAACTAGGGCCGCGACGTCCGCTGGGAGGAGGTGGCGCGTCCTGTGGATTAAATTCATTTTCGGAGGAACAAATCTGAAAACTCCCGCTTCTGCATCTTACTCTTTCTCTTCATTTTATGTTTGTGATCTTTGTAAGCCTAAAGTTAAGTGTTCATTGCTGTGCAAGAAACTGTATCTTCTGTAAGTACTCTGTTGGCCTCAGATCCTCTCAGTTCTCAAAATGAATGAAAACTGTTTTAGCCGTGAAACTTTTCACCTTGAAACTTTTCTCCTTTCCATGTTGGATATGTGTCAAAATTTTCAGGGGAAGTTAAGGTTGTTTAAGAACATTGTGATAAGACTAAATCTAGAAATATGAACTGTAAGTGGAAGACCAAATACTAGTTGTCTGAGTCTCCTAACAAGATCACCTGAAGAACTCTGCTGGGAAACACTGAGCCTCTCAGGAACACTTAGGACTGTGTGAGTTGGAATAAAAAATTCTAAGCACTTGTCCTGGGGCTATAGCTCAGTGGCAGAGCTCCTGCCTGGCAAGCGCAAGGTCGTAGTTTCATTGCCAGTACAAAAAAAAAAAAAATCTAAACACTTAATAATTTATTGGAGAAAGCCAAAGTTAATATGCCTTCAGGAGTTCTCTTGTGTTACTTGTGATGAGCATTACAATTAGGAAAATGTGTGGCATGTAGTGGAGACAGTGGCGTGAGATGTGCACTCTCACTGTCCATCTGCTCCACAGGAACGCTGGGTCCCAGCAGTAGGCAGAGGTAATGGGGCCTCCATGTGTTTAGGGGGAGATGAGCACAGTTGTGCACAGCTCAGGTACGTGTGCACAGAACTTTCCAGGGGTGGTTAGCCAGCTGTGTCTGCTCTGGCGCTAGAGAACAAAGGGATCAGACTTGAAATCCTCCTTCACGATGAGACCCTGGTGTATGTTAAGGCTGTGTTCTCTTCAAGGGCAGATGCGTAAGAGAGCCAAACTTTTCTGTCCCTGGTCCCTGACAGGAAAGCTGGAAATGGGCAGACAAGCAGTGTGAAGCAACAGTGCTTAGTTTTGGGGTTTTTTGGAAGGAAGGTTGAATTTCTTCTGCTAGGGAGTGTAGCCTGCTGATGTATTTTTTTTTTTATGACAATTTGTGATAAAACTTGGAAGGATTAAGAGAGACAATTACTATCTTTTAGACATGCTCTACTTTGCATTACAAAAACGTCTGAGCAGTGCTCGAAGTATCTTCTTGGGCTCTTTAGAGTTATCATGTAGCTCTGACAGTGAACGACTTTCCCTGACTGCAAAGAATCACAAGAAGGTAACCATATCTCCAGTGTGATTTAAGCAACTTCTGTTTTACTTGGGGAGATTGGGTGAGTGCTGACATACAGCATAACTAAGTATTAACTCTGGTGAGGCTATATCAGGCATTCAGGGTCACAGTGGACTCTGGAAGCTTCGAGGGCTGCATCTCCGCTAGGGCTGTGGACTTCTGTAAAGCGTACTCCTGTGTCATTTTCTGATCCCACCTCACACAGTGCTGGTCTCAGTAGCTGCCCAGTTAACTGGAAATGAGTAGCTTGTGTTCAGTGTCTGCCCTAGAGCTTTTCTGGCCCTTCTGAGTACTATCTGGGCAAATTCAGTTAAGAACAGAATATTTCATGGAAAATTTAGAATTTGGAAAATTTGTCTTTGCCTGGACATTACTGGTGCTGTTTAGAGTGCATGGAATAAATGTTCATATGTCATACTTCTTCACTGTATAATTCTTCAGAGATTTTGACCATCTTTTTCAGTCTTCTCATCTCCCCACTCAAAAAAAAACAAAAAACAGTTTATGTTGAGAACGTTTCTTAGGAGAGGCAAAATGAGTTGGACTTACCAGACAGACAATTCTCAATGCCATAGTGGGGATGAGGACCAGGTGGCAATGTGAGGCCTTCTCTGCATTAGGAAGGGGAGTATAGGGATCCTGGCCTGCTTCTGCCTCTTTGGACACACCCTTGGACAGACCCATTGCACGCTTCTATTGCTGTGGTTTTGTACTGGGGTAGAGAAGAGTGCATAGATTTAAGACCATAGCAACCATAGACCCTTCTGTCTAACATGAAGATGTGATAGTGATCCCACCCTCCTGGTGTCAAGAAGTAGATGAATGTACAAAGCTGCATTTCTCACTCCTCTTATTCTCTCTTCTCTACTTAAGGCCATCAAAACCTGTCCTTGGACAGCTCTTTGTGTTGCTGCCAGACTGGTGGGCTGGTGGGGCAGTTTGTGATATTGAAGAAGGCAGTTGTCTTTTGACAAGAATTTGTTCTGCCATGGTCACTTCTTTGCAGGACATCCAGGCTTGGCATTTGTAGGGTCCCCTTCTGGGAGCCCAGAGGACTGGTCTGGGACTAGGGCAGCTGCAGCCAGTCCTGTTGCAGATCTTTGTCTTCTTAGGCCTCTCATTAATGAGACCAGAGCTGTGAGTAGCCTTGGTACATCTCAGAGCCCACCTGCAGTGTGCTACATCTCTTTCTTCTATGCTAGTACATACGCTTGAGAGTGGATTGTGGCTGGAGTCGCACATCACAGAATTATTGATGTTTGCCATGTTGGTGGTGCTGGTTCTTGTGTTCCTGAAGCTCTGGTATTCAGTTGGGAAGGAGTATCCATGTGTGCAGATCTCTGTGCCTTCAAATAAGCTCATATGTGTTGTGTGTGTGTTTCTCCTGTTATTCCCTCAAACTTGCTTGTAGTACCAGAACTGGGGGTGCTAATAAGAATGCATTTCATTTGAAAAGAGATACCCTTTTCCTTCTTGGTTGCTTTCCTGATGCTGGCTGGGTGCAAGATGACTCCTAGGGGTCAGAGCATTGGTTCTGGTTCTGTGCTGTGGCTTCTGTACATTTATATGACTACTCATAGTGTTTGTGTTTTGTATTCTGTGATAGGCATAATATACCTCTTTCCTTCTGGAATGGTATCTGGGTAGCTCTTTTTCTTCTCAGAGATTTTTGAGGATTGAGAACATGCTCAGGAAATGTTTCCTGAAGGAATGAATTAACTTTATGCAAAGTAAGAAGTTTATAGACTGCTGATAAAATGCAACACTGCAGTGAGTTTTAGTCTTAAGGAGAAGCTGCAGTCTGGGTGGTGGGAACTGGGCAGCCAGTGTGGTTTCTAAGCAAAATAGCCCAGGTGCTTGTGTTCTTAAAAAATAAATCTGGAAGTTGGCAGTTAAGTGTGGGGAAGGGCTTGGGCAGCCATGGGGAGGCCAGCTAGTACAAGTTATGGGGATGGTCACAGTAGAAGGAGGGCCAGGGAGAGGTAGATGTAGAAGGGTTTCCAAGAAGAAGACATGAACGGCTGCTGAGACTTGAAGGAGATGCCCAGGGACAACTTCTTCTAGATGACAAGAGTCATGGTTGGATGTGACTGGAGGAAAAGGATCCTGAGGAAAAGGGGGAAAAGTGCCATGAGGGTTTCTTCTAGTGGCCTTCGTCCAGGCAAATGAGGCTGAGGGCATGGTGGGAACTAGTCTTCAAATTCAATCCAATGATGAACAGTCCATGGGCTTGGCATCTGTAAAGTAGGCAGTAACAGTGGTGGGTTATGAGGAATTGGCCACATAATGTGTGCGTGTATCTACAAAGACAGCCATCTGGTTTGTCACTAATCTTGTTCCCCGGTGTGCAGGAGACAGGGAAGTGGCATAGGACTCTGTTTGCCTGTGAGGAAAGAACCGGCACAGGGAGTGAGAGGTGGGAAGTGGGTGGGGCCTCTGTTACCTTGCTCAGAGTGAGGGAGATGCCTGCATGTTTAAGACATTAAAAGGAGGCCAGCACCCACATATTGGATGGCCCTGCATTGAAGATGCAGGAGTGTGATTCCATGAGATGGGGGCAACTATAGCTCCCTCTTCCTCTGGGGAGACCAGGCAGCATGGAGAAGTCAAGCTATGTTATAGTCTTTCTGTCTTCCTAGATAACCGTCTCAGTTGCTGAGCCACAGAACCTACATGGACAGCAGTGAGGTCTTGGTGCAGCTACTGGCAGTCATGAGTTCTTGTGTTGAAGTTAGGGTGTGTCTAAAGAAATGGGCAGTGTTTTGTTTTGTTTTTATGTGTGTGGTACAGGGTCTCACTATGCAGCTCAGACTCGTAGTGATCCTCCTGCTTTCAGCCTCCCCAGCACTGGGATTACAGGCAGTGCACCACCACTCCCAGGGCGTGTGGTGCCTGATCCCAGCACTTGCCTAAGCAGGTGCTTAGTCTGCTGTGCTATCTCGCCAGCCCTGAAATGGCAATGTTAATGAAACTAAGAAAAATATAGTAACTTAAATAAAAAGGACAGTTTATTCCATGTCTCACATTATAATAAAGATAGCTCTTTTTTTAGCCCAGGCTGGTTTTGGTGAGCCCACAGCTGTGAGAGGTGAGCAGTTTGTCCAAGGGCTTGTCTCCTTCTATGGCATCCTGGCCCTCCCCTATGTTCATGTAGTCTCGTAGGAAGTTTAAATGCATATGAACAATTAATGACAATCCAATAAAAAAACTATGTGGAAGAACTGTGGACAAACTTTACGTGGAATTTTTTAAGTAGTACAATTTTGGTAGAGATCAGTTATCTAATATATTTCTGCTATTTGGGTGAGATTACTGTGTCAGCTTGGTCTTGTTTTGAAATTCTAATAATGTAACGTTGAGTATTATTTGGAGACTATTTTCTTTTAATTAATATTTCAGAAAGCTTGCCAATTCTTGCTTAAATCTTAGCTAATTATTTTCCCATTTATAATTCTATTATGAAACTCATTAAGAATCTGTAATTCATTAAATTAGTATGCTGTACTGAGCTTTTTCTTTCTTGTGAAGTGATATAATGCTATTATCACTTATCCTCTATGCATAGAGGACAGTCAAAGGTTAAACACCATACCTCACTATACGGATAATGTAAGGAGACAAGCCCTAGTTGGTCACGGTGTGGCAGGCCTGTAATCCCAGCACTGTGGGAGGCCAAGGCAGGAGGATTGCCAGTTCAAGTCCAGCCTGGGCAATAAAAATTAGAATGTAGCTCAGTGCAGAGAGCCTGGGTTCATCCCAGTATCTCAATAAAACAAAACAGGGGCCAGGGAGATAGCTCAGTAGATAAAGCACTTGCCTGGCAAGCACAAGTGCTTGAGTTCAATCCCTGGTCCCCCCCCCCCAAATAAATAAATAAAACAAAACAAAGCAGATCTGGTTACTATCCTTTTAAGGGAATCTGTGTATGTGCTGGCATATATTCAGCCAACATTTAAACAATTTTTACTGAAAAGAAAGACTTTAAAATACCAGATTTTCGAGAAATACACTAACCTTAGAAAATTTCGAAGTGCCTGCTAAATGAGATAAGCCGATGTCAGCATGAAGAAGGGAATCCCTAAAGCTGACATTTAGTGAGACGTGGAAGGTTTTCATAGTTTGAACTGATGAAATAATTTGGTTTGCTTTTGTTTTGTGATTTAGTTGTAATGTTTTGGCAGCTTTTCTCTAATGAACAGTAATGTGGGGAGGGAGATCATCAAACTTGCTGTTGTGAAAGTTTCTGCTTGTATAAATTTCTGGTATTTTCAGCACAAAACTTTCATTTAAATGTGATTTTTAAAGTCTGCCAATTCTTTTTTTTTTTTTTTTTGCTGAACTGGGGATTGAACTCAGGCCCTTGTGCTTGCCAGGGAAGTGCTTATTCCACTGAGCCATCTCCCTGGCCCCAGTCTGCCAATTCTTGCCTCAAAATCTAATGGATTTTCCCCTCACAAGTCTATTAAGTGAAACCTCTACAGAGGTATATTATAAAGCTAGTTATTCTGTATGTTTTTTTCAAAATGAAATTCTAGAAGTCATATTTAAAAAACTACTTGCTGATCTCGGGTCTCTTACTATAGTGTAATTTCTGTGAGCATGTAGCCCTATCCATGTTTACAGCTTTTCATGAGCATCCACTTTTAGAAAGAGTTATTTTGAATGGACCTTATTGCTCATATCCCCATATTAACTGTTCCCAGACTTTTTTCACTGGAGTCATACTTTTATAAGAGACGCTAGGGATAACACAGGTTTTTAAACTTTTGGTTAGAGGATAACAGAGAGCTTCTACATGTACAGTGTATGTTCAGGAAATATATATATATATATATATATATGTATTTGTTACAATTTTAAGTCAAGTATTTTATGAACATAAATAATGAGAAGTGATATTTTTGCAACCAAAGTGGGGTTTTTAAAAAATTTAAACAGATTGATGACACTAATAGGGTAACATTTGGGAGAGTCTCAAATACAAGGAGATGCTTTTTTCTTATCATGTATTTTTCATTTTACTTCCCATAAGAGTATCTCATGGGCTCAGGAGATAGCTTAGCATCATAAGTACCTGTGTGGCAAGTGCAGGCTCTTGAGTTTGATTCCTGGTACCAAAACAAACAAACAAACAAAAAGTGAGTTCAGGGCAGGAGAGATAGCTTAGTGATCTACATGACTGCCTGGCAAGTGCAAGGACCCAGGTTCAATTCCCGGTACCATGTGCTGTGCTGGTTCCACCCTGGGCACATTGTGCCACCCACCAAAACTGGGTGTGGTAGCACACGCCTGTAATCCTAGCATTTGGGAGGCCAAGACAGGAGGATCACTATGAGTCCAAACTGCGGAGTGAGGTCCTGTATCCAAAAAAAGAGAGCATCTCATGTAGGTTATTTTGTCATTTTCCCAAGGTTGGTGTAATCTTGCCATCTGTGGCTACTTGGACAGAAGTAGATGACACAGCTCAAAGTGTAATAAGCTGGCACAGAAAGACAAATACTGAGTGTTTTAATTCATTTGTGGAAGCTAGAGCAGCTGATCTTAAGAGAGTACAACAGTGGTCACTTGAGGTTAGAAATGGCCAGCAAAGAGGAACAGGAGGATAGTAAGTACTAGAATGGAGGTGGTTATGAGTAACCCTAGTGCTCCACAGTGCAGTGCAGTGGCTGCAGTCTACAACAATCATTTATATGTTTTATGAAGTGTTAAAAGAAAGGAGCCTAAAGACTTCAAGCAAAGAAATGATGAAGAGATGGAGACATTAATTATCCTAATTGGATCATTACATATTATGTACAGATTCAGTTGGCATACTATATGCCATAAACATGTGAAACTTCTGTGTCATTTAAAAGAAAATTATATTACCCTGCTCCCCTCTGCAAAAACAGAGAGAGAGAGAGAGAGAGAGAGAGAGAGAGAGAGACAGGCAGACAGAGAGACAGACAGACAGACAGAGACAGAGACAGAGACAGAAACAGAAACAGAAACAGAAACAGAAACAGAGGAGAGAAGAAAAGGAATCACCTGGGATAGAAGGGTGCCCAAAGCAGTGCCCGCAGCAGCACCTCCCTTGATGGTGAGTTTATTTGCTGTCTCTTACGGCAGAGCTATCACACACTTGACTACACCAAGCAAGATCCAAGAGAGTTCCTTGAAATGCTGCTGCCATTAGTGTCTTCGTTAAACGTGAGACAAGGTCTTTTTTATGCCCAGCTATTGGATTTTAAACCAAGTAACTGTACAGGAAGAGTTCAGACCTGAGGTTTACAATCTACAACCAAATTTTGCATTTATTTCTGAAGTACATGTTTACAGTTTTTCCTAGGTGTCTAATTTCCAAAGAACACATTACCAAAAGATTTTATTTTTATTTGGCTTCTGTCTTTAGGTTGAAGTAGCAAGTGTGGGCAGCAGTCTTTTCTGAAAATTATATCAAAATAACTCACATCCCTGTGGAAGGGAGACTTAATTTCTCTGATAATTACAGCACATTAATTTTAGCTAAGATGATTTTCTTCTTGTTGGCCTTTTACTGTGTCCATCATTTCTCAGTTCTGGTTGCCTGAATTCTCAGTTCTGCTTATTGGTAATTGTATTTGTTTTCTGTGAGCCTTTTTTTCTGATTGACACTAAACACCTACCCTGCTTTTGTATTATCTGGTGATTAGTTTTTGACAGATACTAGAGTTTCAGGTTAAAACATGCTCCAGTTGCTGGCAGAGGACAACGCTGATGAGCTGTGAGGAAAACGAGTAGGCAGGCTGGCCTCGGGTTCCTGGGGGGAGCCCTGTTCTGACCCCTAAGCACCTTTTATTTGGTCCACTTGAGAGTTGAGAGTTCAGACTCCTGGGGTCTGTTACAAAAGCCTTTCTCCACACCCAGATCATCCAGCTCTGTTTTTAATGGGGTTTTGTTTTTTAGCATGTTGCAAATTAAACAGAAGATATTTAACTTGTTTTTCAGGCATACATTTGTAGTATGTGAACACATACATGTACAGACGCACTGGATCAGAAGGAGCATTTCAAAAACTCAAAAATTATAAATACTTCTTAGAATTACAATTGTGTGGTCATACATACTGTGTCCCGGTGTCCTGAAAACAGCCTTCCTATGTGTGCTGCTTTTGTTACCAACCACAAAGTGAATGGCTCAGTGACGTGAGCGGGACAGAAGTCCTATGCTTTCCTCTGGCTTCAAACTTGCAATGATGTGAGCAGGACAGAAGCCACTTACAATTCTGCCTGCTTCTAAACTTACTGTTTGGGGGCTGAGGAGATGGCTCAGTGGAGTAAACACTTCCCTGGCAAGTGCAAGGGTCTGAGTTCAATCCCCAGTTCTGCCAAAAATAAAAAAATAAAAATAAAAAATAAACTTACTTTCTGAATCTGAACTAGCTGGTGATAACTATGTGACCAATGTGCATGTGTGGCAGCTTGTGTGGCAGCTGTATCGAGTGGTAGCCACATGGCCGGTGTGCCAGAAAACTTCCCTGTGAGCCCTTTCAGGACATGTATAGCAATCTGTTTTCTAAAGTGTAAATTTTGGCTGGAGATGTAGCTCTGTAGCTTAAGTGCCTGCCTGCCAAGTACAAGTTCTTAAGTTCAATCTCTGATACTACTAAATAAATAGATAAATAAATAAATTTTTACAATAAAGAAAATGTTTTTACTACCTTAGGATCAGCATGTTATTTGTACACCATATAAAATCAGCACATGGTGATTTTATTCCCCATGATTCCCCATGGCATAAAAGCCAAAGCTTCCAGCTGCTCTTGGCTGGCTCTCTGAGCTCATGCTGTGGCTCTGCCTGTACTGCTCTTCGCAGAGCTGCCTCTCCCGCCAGGCGACTGTCTGTGACAGTCACTCTGCCTGCCCAAATTCCCCTTCTGGCTCCCCAGCCACACCAGTCTCCAGATCACTGAGTTCCAGGGCTGCTCTTTCGGCTCCTGTGTTCTCAATGTGCTGACCAGGTGAAAGAAGGAGCCTGCATGTGGGTGCTGCTCGAGCCTCCAGTTAATGCCAGGGTGAGGTCCCCTCTGTCTTGCCATGCATGTGGTAGTTGCACTCAATAAAGCCTTGGCAGACACGCTGACTCCCTTTGGCTCCTCTCAGTCCCAGGGTGGCCTAAGTCAGAAGAAGGCCTTTGGCCTTGAGAGTGCTCTCCAGGTCCACTCACTGCATCCAGTTAAAATTGTGCTGAAAAAGTTGGAGGGTACTTCATTACTAGCGGGAAGTTCAACGTTAACAGTGGCTCTACATGTTCTTCTTGTAAAGTAGCTGATTTAATCATTCCTTTTTATTTTTATTTATTTATTTATACATCACTTTCTTTTTAATTGTGATTTTTGCTTCTCTGGCCACTATTTTTTTCAGAAATGTTTAATTTCTCTCTCATTCACATGTATGCACTCATACATACAAACTGTTTTATATAAAATTTCAAGTTATTTTTAATTACACTTTCCCACAAGGAAGGTTAAATCAGAACTACCAAGCAATGTGAAATACAAAGAGACCTTTTCTCTCTTGTCACCGTTATGTATCACAAAGCAGTTTGTCCAGTGAAGCTAATGGGTTTTTTTCCCATAGTTTTATTGAAAAATAAATAGCAATGAGACAGTTTCAAATCAAATTGGTAGGACAGTTCCAATAATTAACACATTGCATCCTGCCTTCCTAGTGGTTATTTGTTGTACAAGAGGCAGACATGATATCCTATTTGCAAACACTATTAGAACAAATCCCTCTATTCCTTGAATGAAGAGAATATAGCTATATATCTAACCTAACCATTTTGAATACACAGATACAAAATGATCATTCATCTAATCCCCCCCCCTTTTTTTTTTAGTTCCATCATTAAAATATTATAAGTGTGTGAACTTAGCAAAATATTCCAAAATAGTCCAGTGGTCCATAATAGCAGTAAGTTTTCCATAAGACTGGTGATGTCACAAGTTGTTCACTTGAGCCTTTTACAGTTCAGCATATTAATATGGCTTTACTTTTTATACTTTGTTTTTATACTTTTCTGATGGATGGTTAAGACCAAGATAAAGCAAGGCCTATATAACAAGAAATGCAACTTCTGTATCTGATAAGATTCAGTCAAGTACCCTCAGGATTTATCCTGAAAACCTGTACCACACTTTGTAGATCCTTTGTCAGTGTCAGCCATGAGGATGAGTCACGGGCATTGCTTGACCAATTTGCTCTCTGTGAAAGCCTGAGAGAATGTTTTCTCTCCATGTGACTCTCCATAGGCATACTCTGCATCATTGATCACTTTCCTCTGTGGCCCCATAATCTCCTTGATCAGAAAATTTGGGACACAACTGAGTTACAGAATACTACAGTACAAGTTCTCATATGTCCTGAGTCTTAATTGACCTTAAAGGCTAGGGCCAAAATATTGGCTTTCCTTTCGGCCCTTCTATTTCTCTAATTTTTGGTCTGCAAACTTAGGTTGTTAACCCTCCAGAAGAGAAGCTTATTGTTATTACCATATAACCTAGACTATTGAGCTTAACCTCACTATCTGTCTGAATATCAAACATCTTAGGTATAACATGGAACAGGTATTTTGCATCAAGTATTGATGTGTTAAACTTTAACTCCCTACAGAATATGACAAAAATTTTTTAAAAAATTAAAAATATAGGGGCCGGGGAGATGGCTCAGTGGAATAAGCGCTTCCCTGGCAAGCACAAGGGCTTGAGTTCAATCCCTGGTTCCGCAAAAAAAAATTAAAAATATATTTGAAAAATATGAATAAAGAATTATATATGTTTACACGTAAGTCCAGAAATCTAACCATATACAAGATTATGGCAGGACAGTCCTGCAACACTCCTTTTCCTGTCTCTAGTCTTCATTCACCACCCCCTACCTTTTTAAACATTCATCTACTTGAGAGACAGCATGGCTGCAACTGACATGTCATGAGAAGCAGCCCATATTCAGAAAACCAGAATGACAGGCACTCCAAGCATGAACCTACTATTACAAATTGCCATCTTCAGTGCAGTTGCTTAGTTCACAGGTGTCAGTATATATAGTTAGGGTGAGAACCCTTCCAATTAAATACTAGATTAGAAAATCATCTGAAGATTCTCAGGATCATTACCATCATTACCTTACCCATCTTGTACATATAACTGTATGGCTTCCCTCTGTCATGTTTCCTAGCTCTTCTTCTTGCTCTCTCTTCATCATCTACTCCTCAAGTTCTTGCTTTCTTTTTAATTGTATTATAGCTTTCTACTTGTATTTCTTTTGAGTTCTTATACTAGGGAAAGTATGTGATATTTACACATGTGTGTCTGGTTTATTTCACCTAGGAGTATATCTTCAAGTGGCATCCACTTCAATATAAAGGCTTTGAGTTTATCATTATTTATAGCTGAGTAATACTCCATTGTGTAAAAATACCACATATTTTTCATCCATTCCTCACATGATGGGCATCTTGATTGTTTCCAAAATTTGGCTATCACAAATTGTGCTGCTATAAACATACGTACACATATATCACTATGATATGATGTTTTCAGATCCTCTGGAAAAATTCCCAGTAGAGAAATAGCTGGTTTAAATGGGGTTTCCAGTCCTAGTTTTTTAAGGAGTCTCCACACTGATTTCCATAATGGTTGCACCAGTCTACATGCCCATCAGCAATGGAGAAGGGTTCCTTTTTCCACACAGTCTCTCCAACAGTTGTTGTTGGGTGATTTCTTTATGATAGCCATACTTTCTGGGGTGAGGTGATTTCTTAGTGTTGTTTTAATTTGCATTTCATGGATAGCTAGTGATGTGAAGCATTTTTTCATATATTTATTCGCTTCTTTAATTTCATCCTGTGAGAAGTGTGTGTTCATCTTGGATGCCCATTTCTGGATTGGGTCTTTAAATTTTGAGACACTAATATTTTTTAGTTCTTTATAAGTTCTGCAGAGCAGACCTTTGTCTGAGTAATTATTAGTCAAGAATTTTTCCAAATTTGTGGGCTGTCTTTTCACTTTGTTGGTAATTTCTTTTGACGTGCAACAACTTCTCAATAAGAGGAGGTCCCAGTTGTTAATTCTTTCAGCTATTACCCGTGAGATTTTATTTTTGTTTATGAACTCTTTGCCTACCTCTATGTCTTCAAGAATTCCTCCTACTCTCTTTTCCAGGAGATTTAGTATTTCTGTTTTAATGTTTAGATCTTTAATCCATTTTGACTTTAGTTTAGTGCATGGTGATAGACCTGGGACAAGTTTGAGTTATCGGAATGTAGAGAGCCAGTTTTTCAGCACCATTTGTTAAAGAGGCTATGTTTCTTCCAGTGAGTATGTTTGGCCCCTTTGTCAAAGATAAGGTGGCTGAGTGTGTTCGTAGGGGCTTCAG
>NW_004524731.1:6037839-6045339 GCF_000260255.1 Octodon degus
GAATATTGATCCATCCTTCCATCCCTGGGATGAATCCTTCCTGTTCATGGTGTACAATCTTCTTGATGATTTGCTGTATTCTATTTGCTAGCATTTTATGGAGAAGATTTGCATCTATGTTCATGAGGTAGATTGGCCTGTAGTTCTCTTTTCTAGTTGCGTCTTTCCCTGGTTTTGGTATCAATATAATGCCTCCAGGAATGATTTTGGGAGAATTGCTTCCTTTTCAATTTCATGTAAGAGTTTGAGGAGTATAGAGACAATATGTTTTGTAAATTTCTTGTAGAATTCAGCTGTGAATCCATCGGGACCTGGACTTTTTTTGTGGGTAAACTTTTTATTACATCTCAAATTTTATTAGCTGTTATCGGGCTATTGAAAGTGGCCATATTTTGTCAATTCAATTTTGGTAATTTGTACTTTTCTAGCAATCTGTCCATTTTGTCTGTGTCTTCTATTCTGTGAGAGTAAAGATTCTCAAAGTAGCTATTGATAATCTTCTAAATTTCCATCAGGTCTGTGGTAATTACACCCTTTTCATACCTTATTGCTTGTATTTGAATTTTTTCTTTCCTCTTTTTGATGAGGTTAGCTAGGGGCTTATCAATTTTATTTAATCTTTCAAAGAACCAGCTTTTTGCTTTTTTAATTCTTTCAATTGTTTTCTTCGTCTCAATTGAATTAATTTCTGCTCTAATCTTTATGATTTCCTCCCGTCTTTGGGCTCTGGGTTTAGTTTGTTCTTCCTTTTGTAGTTGTTGAAGGTGTAGCATTAGGATGTTTATTTTTCCCATTCTGTTTTCCTAATATGTGAGTTCATAGCTATGAATTTCCCTCTGAGAACTGCTTTCATTGTATCCAATAAATTCCGATAAGTTTTGCTTGAATTTTCATTGAATTGTAGATATTGTTGAATTTCTTGTTTAATTTCCTCTGTAACCCATTGGTTGCTGAGTCGAGTGTTTAATTTCCATGTATTTAGAGTGTTTTTCTGTTTCTTTTTTTCATTTATTTCCAGTTTCATTGCACTGTGGTCAGATAATATGCATGGGATAATTTTTGTTTTCTTGCATATTCTTAAGCATGACTAATGGACCAGTATGTGGTCTATTTTAGAAAATGACCCATGTGCAGCTGAGAAAAATGCACATATAGCTGTGTTTGTTTGGAACACTCTGTATATGCCCTCCAAGTCCATTTGTTTCAAGCTCTAGTTCAGTTCTGTTATTTCTTTGCTAAGTTTTTGACTGGTTGCCCTATTATTTGGGGATAAGTGAGTGTTAAGGTCTCCTGTTAAGATTGTGGTATTGGATATTAGATTTTTCATGTCCATTAAGATTTGTTGTATATAGTTGGGTGCTCCCGTGTTTGGCACATACACATACATACGTGTTACCTCTTCCTCTTGTATTTTTCCCCTAATCAGTATATAGTGGCCTTCTTTATTTTGCTTTATCATTTTTGGTTTGAAGTTGAGACTGTCTGGGAATAGTATTGCTAATCCAGCTTTTTTTGAGGTGCTAGGGTGTGTAGTATTGTTTTCCATTTTTTGATTTTCAGCCTATGAATGTCTTTATGAGTTAAATATGTTTCTTCTATACAATATATTGTTAGATTTTGTTTCCTAATCCACTGTTTCAGTCTATTTCTCTTAATTGGTGAATTGAGTCCATTTACATTGATGGTTAGAATAGAGATCTATTGACTTACGATTGACATGGTATTTACCTGCTGTTATTACTCCTTTTTCTCTAGTGTTTAATTGTTTACCCTATTTAGTTGGTTGGTTCTGATCTCATTCATGGGGTTCTGCTCATTTTGGTCCCTCTCTAGAATGTCTTTCAGGAGCCTGTGCTCGGTTGACTTTGTCATCATGAAATTCTTTAGTTGTTCTTTCTCATGGAAGTATTTCTCTTCTCCATCAAACTTGAAAGAGTTTTGCAGGATATAGTAGTCTGGACTGGAATTTGTTTTCATAGAGGACTTGAAGTTCTCTGTTCCATGCTCGTTTTGGCTTCATGGTTTGTGAAGAGAAGTTGGCCGTAATTCTGATGGGTTTTCCTTTGAATGTGATCTGCTTCTTTTCTCTAGCGGCTTTCAGTGTATTATTCTTTTGCTGAATTTCTGAGATCTTGACTATTATTTGTGTCGGTGTGTTTTTAATTGGGTTGAGGTTACTTGGTGTTCTATATGGTTCAGTTACCTGGACAGCATATTGTTTCCTCATATTTGGGGAGTTTTCTGTTATTACTTCTGCCTGTATTTTTTTAATGTCATTTGCATTGACTCCTTATTTCTCATTGATACCTATTATTCTCACATTGTTCATTTTTGCATCATCTTGCAAGTGATAAATTATTTTTTCCTGCATCCTAGTTGTTTTTAAGCAATCTTTCCTTATCTTTTCACTAACTACACCAGCATCTTCATGATCTGAAACTCTGTCTTCACTTTCACTTACACGTTTTTGCAAACTTGTGATTGAGATTTTAAATTCCTCTATGTCTCTTTGACTCTGCCTCATGTGATCTATTTCTTTCCTGTATTCCTCATTCAAGGAATCCATCATTTTTCTAATCTCTATTTTTTTATTGATGTCTTCTTTAGACGCAGTTAATTCTTTTCCTGCAGTTTTTTTCATATTGGGTTTCCTCCCTGTGTTTCTATATTTGATTCTTTACTTCAGATGCTATGAGTTCAGAGAGTTTTTTTTTTATTTCAGAAAGTAATTCCGCTCTAAGTTCCTCTATAACTTTCTGCTGTTGCTTATTTACTGTCGACGCTATTAATTCATACATTTGAGCTGAGCTAGTGTCCTCTGCACTTGTTCTGGGTGGACATTGGGTTTCTTCCATATATTTCTGCATTTGATTCTTTACTGCAGATGGTATTGATTCAGGGATTTCTTTTTTCATTTCCAGTCTAAGTTCCTCTATACCTTTCTATAGTTGTTTATTTCAGAAGCTCTTGATTGATTGATTTTGGCTGTGTGATTTCCAATTTGTTTTGTATTAGTGTCCTCTGCACTTGTTATGGGTTGACTTGGGGTCTGAGATTGCATTTTCCTCCTTCTGGTTGTCATTTTGTATAGCACTGTCTTCTGACCTTTGTTGCAGAACTTTGGCACATTTTTAACCTTAGCACCTACTGAAATTCAGGTGCAGATCTACAAAGTTTGGATTTATCCAGCTGTGCCTGTCTTGGGTCTGGCTGTTGTGCTCAGCCCCTTACTGCTGCAGTCCTTGGGAGTGATCCTGTTGGGCTCCTCTGACAAGATGTTCTGTTCCTGGTCAAGCTGTGTGGTTCTGTCCCCTACTCTCTCTGCAGGGACTGCAGCTGCAGTTTCTCCCCAGGCCTGTATGCCAGCCATGAGCTGAGTCTGAAGGGGACATGGTAGATTGGGGGGAGAGGAAGCTCTCCCACACACCCACTGGGCCTGGGCTAGGGCTGGATCTCTGTGTCCTGAGAATGAGGCAGAAGTTCTCACTTGGCGGGCATGGGGGGTTGGGGGCTGCGGAGTGGTGGTGGGGTGGATCCCAAGAGGGAGGAAGAGGGTCTGACCCACACTGCACCTGAGCTCGGACTGGACAGGTCCCACTGGCTCAGGGTAGCCAGAATCTCTCCCACACACTGACCGGGCTTGGGCTAGGGCTGGATCTGGGGATCAGTCATTCCTTTTTCAATTAAGGATGTGAACATTGTTAGTAGCAAAACAGTCCTTTTCATCTTTGTAGACACTGTGTGCCTAGGCCAACACACTGGGGTTGCATTCTCTCCCATAAATATACAGGGCTGTTTTCTGACCCCTGCTATTAACTGTGGTGAGGGAGAAGGTGAGAGAGAAGAATAGCAATGAAGTGGGGCAGCAGACACTTATTTGGGTTCAGGGAGATGTTTCTTGGGTACTAGGTCCAAGTGCTATAGTATTACACAAAAATGTTATTCCCAGTGTTATCATCCTAGTCTTAATGTGGAAATTGCAGGTTGAGCTGTGGTATTATGTAGGTTCTCAGGACAGCAGTATGGTGGAGGGCACTGGTTGACACTGAAGGAGCCAGAGGTCAGAACGGGCAATTTGAGCAACAAAATATGTGATGATAGCACAGAGTTATAGACCTCAGAATAAACAAATACCCAGAAATCCATGAATAAAAATAATCCAGTAAACAAATCGGGGAGGGCCAGCTTCCCTGCAGAAGAAGCAAGCATATTAAATGCAGAATAAATGAGAAACAAAAAACCACCATTGGAATGCCATAACCATCAGGATCTACAATGGATGCTAAAATAGTGAAATTGAGGGGAAAGGAAATAGTCTCATGGTATCTCCCCTAATATATTTACTCATTATTTAAGGAAAATGGTAACTTTGCAGGAAGGAGCCCAACAGATAGCACCTCACCTCACCTAGTGGTGATGAAGGTTAGTGTCCACAGATGGGAGACAGCTCAGCATCCTAACCCCATGTGACACATTGAAAAGAACATCTGTGACAAGTGTTGCCTAAAGTGAATAATATCCAACTACTCATGAGAAGACATCAAACACACCTAAATTGGGAAGAGGTTACAAAATAAACTGGCGGTAATCTTCATAAATGTTAAGGTAGTGAAGAGCAAGGAATGTGGGAGGAACTCAACTAGAGCCAATTTGATGGGACTGGGGAGATGGCTCAGTGGAATAAGTGCTTCCCTAGAGCCAATTTGAGAGAAAGGAAGAGATGTGAGGACAGTGTGTGTAGAAACAACATATTAAAATGTGTGTCCGATTTATTTCACTTATTTCAAGAGTATTGTTTTTTTCATATATTTATTTGCAATTTGTACTTCTTCATCTGAGAAGTATTTCAGATGCCCAGTTTTGGATTGCATCTTTAAATTTTGTTTTGTTTTGTTTTAGTTCTTTATATATTCTTTTGTCTGAGAAACAGCTAGCAAAACATTTTTCCCACACTGTGAGTTGTCGCTTCACTCTGCTGGTGGTTTCTTTTCCTGTGTAAAAGCTGTCTAATAAGATGAGATCCCAGGACTGTGGAGATAGCTCAGTGTTCTACACACCTGCCTGGCAAACACAAGGACCCAGGTTCAATCCCCAGTACCACATGCCATGCCTCCACTGAGTGGGCCACAAAAACTGGGTGTGGTGGCGCACGCCTATGACCCCAGTGCTGGGGAGGCTGAGACAGGAGGATCACTACAAGACTGGGCTCAGTAGCAAGACCCTGTACCGAATGAATGAATGAATGAATGAATGAATGAATGAATGAATGAGAGAGATGATATCCCAGTTGTTGATTCTAGTTGTGATTATTTCCTGTGCAATCAGAATTTTGTTCATAAAGTCATAAAGCCTACACCAGTGCCTTCAAGAGTTTTATGTACTGCGTTTTACAGCAGACTTAGTGTTTCTGTTTTACTATTTAGATCTTTGATCCATTTGATTTTAGTTTAGTGCATGGTGTAAGATGCGGATCTAGTTTTAATTTTTGGCAGGTGGAAAGTCAGTTTTTTAGCATCATTTATTAAAGAGGCTATCTTTCTTCTAATGAAGGTGTTTAGCTTCTTTGTCAAACATAAGGTGGCTAACTATGTTTGGAGTTATTTGCATCTGTTCCACTGATCCTCAGGTCTGTTTTTCTGCCAGTACCATGTGGTTTTTATCACAGTAGTTTAATCTCAATTCAGAGATTCTGATGCCCCTTTTCTTTGTTGCCCAGAATTTCTTTTGCTATTCTACATCTCTTCTGGTTCCAAAAGAATTTTAAGATTGTTTTCTCTAATTCTGTGAGATATGCCAATGGTATTTTGATTGAGATTGCATTAAATCTGTGTAACAATTTTAGGTTTATGACCATTTTCACGATAGTGTTTCTTCCTACTCAAGAAAAAGGATATCATTTTCAGCTATCATCTTTGATCTCCTTTTACAGAGTACTTTGTTTTCAAAGTAAAAGTCTTTTACTTTCTTTTTTAGATTGATTCTTAGATCTTTCTTTCTGGTTTTGGATGCTATTGTGAAAAATATTGCTTCCCTAATTTCTCTTGCTGTGAGTTTGTTATTTATGTACAAGAATGTTTTTCATTTTTGAAGGTTGACTATATCCAGCTATCCTACTGAATTTAGTTATTAAATTAGAAGTCTTTAGGTGGAATTTTTGAGATCTTCTATGTGCAGTATCATGTTATCCACAAATAATTTAACTTTTTCTTTTCCTATCCTTATTCCTATTATTTTTTTCTGTAATCTAATTGATCTGGCTAAAATTTCCAGAATATATTGAATAAGGGTGGTAATTGTGGACATTCTTTTCTTGTTCCTGATTTTAGAGTGAAAGCTTTCAGTTTTTGACCATGTTGTATAATATTGGGTGTTGGTTTGTCATAGATAGTAATTACCAATTTGAGATAATAGCTAATACCATAATGAGATAAAGATGATCTATTCCAATTTTCTGTAGGATTTTTATCATGAATGGGTGTTGGAACTTTATAAAATATTTTTCTGCCATATTTTTCTATTGAGATGATCGTGTAATTTTTTACTTTCGTTCTGTTTATATGCTATGTTACATTTATTGATTTGTGAATGTTGTACCATCTCTGCATGCCTGAGATGAATCCTTCTTGGTCATAGAGTATAATCATAATAATTTGCTACATTCTGTTTGCCAGAATCTTATTGAGGATTTTTGCATCTATTTTCATTAGGGAGTTTGGCCTACAATTTTTTTTTTTTTTTTTTTATTCTCCTCTGGTTTTGGTATCAAAGTAATGCTTGTTTCTAGGAATGAATGTGGGAGCATTGCTTCCTCTTCAATTTCATTAAAGAATTTGAGTAGAGACATTAGATATTCTCCAAATTTCTTGTAGAATTCGGTAGTGTATCTGTGAGGGCCTAGACTTTTGTGTGTTGGTAGGTTTGTTTGTTTGGCGGGGGGTTGTTGTGGCCAGCTCAGCCTGCCCTGAGGATGGCACTGGCACAGCATGTATGCCAAGGATTGAACCGTGGTCCCCTGAGTCTGCCAAATCTTGCCAAAGCAGCAGCTTTAGATTGCTGAGCTATCTCACCAGTCCAGTAGGTTTTTAACTACATCTTTGATTATATTGACTGATACTGGGTTATTTAGAACTTTTGCAACTTCATGATTCAGCTTAGGTAATTCATATGTATCTAGGAATCTGTCCATTTTTGTCTGCATTTTCCATCTTATTAGAATACAGCTTCTTGAAGTAGATATTAATGATCTGGATTTCTGCAGGATCAGTTGTGATTTCACCCATTTTATTTTTAGCTGCATGGATTTGAGTCTACATTTTTGCTAAGTCAGGGATTTGTCAATTTTATTTAATCTTTACAAGAACCGAGGGGCTGAGAAGATAGGTCAGTAGAATAAATGCTTGCCTGGCAAGTGCAAGGTCCTGAGTTCAATCCCCAGTACCGCAAAATAAACAAACCGACTATTCAGTTTATTGATTCATGGTACTTTTTTCTCATTTTTCA
>NW_004524731.1:6050339-6083448 GCF_000260255.1 Octodon degus
TCTACCTCACTGCACGATTCCTCATGGCTTCCTTGGTACCATTTGGCTTCTGTCCTTAGAAACAGTGCTCAGTGTTCCTTGTACAGTGGTCTCCATCAGTCTTCTGTCCCCCGATAGCCTTACTTGTGGTAACTTGGGTGGCAGGAACACCTGCAGTCTGCTGACTCAGACTCCCTGGTGGTGCAGCAGTGTTAACCCACTGGGAGACCACTGTGGGAGTCACGAGAATAGAGCAGGAGGGGGTCTGCTTTTCCCAGCAGAGGCGTAAGTACATGAAACCCAACGTGAGTACTTGAGCTTCTTTTCATGACATCACTTTTCTATCTTCTTAGCAGTAGTTTCTTGCTGAGTATTTGTTCTCTATATTATTGTAGTCCTAAGGGCTGTCTCATCTCCTGCTGGTTCAGCTGAATAACCTTGAAAAGAGAAATTCGATTTGATTCCCATGTTTTACTTCTTGTAACTCTCCCTTCAGTTGGATCTTAACAGGCAGATGCTACAGTTTCATGTACAGCATCAGCATCCTGCCTCACAAGTCAGACATCCATTTACTGTACCTGGAGCACACTTTGCCAGGGAGATAACAGTATGCATTTGATTGGATTTCCACACAAGCCAGGAATCCTGCCTATTCAACCCATAATATAATGAATGTCTGGGGTACCATTATGCTTTGGATATCAGCTGATATACGACAAGTAGGAAGGAAAGCATTTCCTTCATTTCTTATATATATGATATTCTTTAGGACAATTCTGTTGATTCCACATTTCTTTTCTGTATTTTTACATGACTTGATGTTAATGTTTTCAAGATGTTATAAATTCCATGTATTCCTTGAACTAATAATAAGGAATAAATTGATTGCTATAAAATGTAATTTTTATTTTTAAGAACTATAAAAACCTACTATAAGCTAAATTGCTTCCCCTAAAAAATCATATATTGAAGTTCTAACCCCAGTACTTCTGAACGTGACTGCATGTGGAGAGCAGGCGCACTGAAAAGGCGCTGAGGGCTAGTGAACGAGGCCTCTGGTGAGCATCCGGTTTGTTTCCAGGCATTTATTATGAATAGACTCACAGGATGGCCATTTTACCTGTTTTCTGGGGCTCATAAGCCACAGTTTCTCTTTGTTTTGTTTTGTTTTTTTTAATTTTATTTATTTATTTGTGTGTGTGTGGCCAGCTCAGCCCACCAGGGGGCAGGGCTGGCTGGCATGTGGTGCTGGGGGATTGAACATCGGTCCCTGTGCTTTGCTAAGCTTGTTCTAAGTAGGTGCTTTAGACCACTGAGCCATCTCACCAGCCCCACAGTTTCTCTTGAGGATATTCATAGACATAGACTTGTGTGATGTTGGGTGGTGAGGCATGTGTATGTTCAATTATGAAAGAAAAAGTTAAGCTGTTTGCCAAATTCATTTGACCGATTTATACTCCCAACAACAATGTATAAGAGAGCCTCACTGTTCTTTAATCTTACCCAACTGCTTTATATTTGCCACATGAAGATAACTATCAATAGCTGTGAGAGTTTGAGGTGAGATTACATTTAAGGCTGTGAAATTACTGTGATACTATAATGGTGGATATGTATCATTTATCAAAATCCATGGACTATTCAACACCAAGATGATGATGTGTCAGCACTCGTTCACCTATTATATAACTCAAGGGAGTGTTGCTACCTGTGTTCCTCTGTGGGGACAGAAGTGTGCGAGAATCTCTTGCTCAGTTTACCATAAAGGCATAACCGCTCTACGTGCTGGCTGGCTGGCTCTCTCTCATTTTTCTTGGTTCCAGGAACTTAGGATCTTGCACTTGCCAAAAGTCATTTTACAGTTCTTGTAATATACAATATTATCTACTATATTAGCTAGCTATGGAAAAATCATAAAATTTTGTGAATTTTTATTCATGAACAGTATTTAAAAGATTAAAATCACAATAAGATGCCATTCTTTCACCATGTTCTTAGTATTTGTTTTCCTAATCACTAATGTTTTGTTAGTTTATTAATTTCTATTTTAACTTTCTTATGTATCCTTTGTAGGTATGTTGTTTTCCTATTTTATAGTGAATGTTTGAATCATTTGTTTTTCAGAATTTCTTATTTACTGGTAAGTACATTTTATAATACTGAACAGATTTGTGAGGTGATTAGGTTAGACTACTATAATTCCATATGGCTGGTGTCCTCAGAAGAAGAGTGAGGCCACGGGTACGTACAGAAAGAAGACTGGCGACACAGGGAGAAGACAACCAAGGAGAGAGGCCAGAACTGATTTTCACCTACAGCCCTCAGAAGGAACCAGTGCAGCCACAGCAGGTTCTTAGACTGCTGCCCTTCTGAGCTGTAAGATAGTAAATTTCTCTTATTGCACTCACCCAGTCTGTGGTGCTAGTAATGGCATCCCTTTTTTAGCTTCTTATTAGAAAAATTAATACTATGTCCATTTTACTTAATTCAAAATTTACTCTTTTCAATGAGCATAACAAAGTTTAAAATAGCAGATAACAAAAATCTCAAGACTCCTGTAATTAAAACATGTTTATAGCAAGGTTGCAGGGTATGAAGATAATGTATAAGTCATGTTCCTCTATCAACTATGAACATGTCCAATTTAAAATTAAAAACATAGAACCTTTAAAATTAGTACTTACAAGGGCCAGCCAAATAGCTCAGCAGATTAAAGCACCTGCAAACAGGTGCAGGGGCCAGGGTTTCGATCCCTGGGCCTGCCATGCCAGCCCTGCCTCCAGGGCACGCTGAGACGGCAATTGAGACCAGGCGTGGTGGCACTGTAAACAGGCAGATCACTACGAGACGATCTAGTAGTGAGACCCTGAGCACCCTGTAGACTCTTCCATAAAATACAAAACTAAATAAATAAAATAAAATAAAATTAGTACTTACCAAAAAAAAAAAAAAAGCCTTAGGTGTAAATCTTACAAAATTTGTAAAACTTCTATATGAGCAAATCTGCTGAACTCTAATAAATTATAAATCAAAAGATTGATGTACAGCTGATATCAGAATGTGTCTGTTACATAGAAAATAATTTATATTGAAGCTTAGTTTTGGGGGGCAAGTCAAGGAAAAGGATCTGGTCTAAACAGGAAGAAGTAAAATTTAGTCTGGGATATGATCTTATACCCAGAAAAATGCTAGCAAATCCACATACATACAAAAACAGTTAAAACACAGGTATAAGTGCTTTTGACTTATTAAGTTTAATTTCGCAAACGGAAATATGCCTGATATTCGTGTCTTTGTGAGAGAGCTCCATACAACACGCAATAATATATTCCTGATGACATTCTCATAACATAAAATTTGCTACTTACTATTCCAAAGTGTGTAATCCAGTGATTTTCCGTAGATTAGCAATATTGTAGAACTAGCACTACCACTAATTCCAGAATGCTCTGTCATAATGTGCCCTTATCCACAAAACTCGTACTCCTCATTCCTCCCTTCGTCCAGCCCCAGGCAACTATTAGTCTGGTTTCTGTCACTGTACCTTTATCTGTTAAGGACATTTCACATCAGTGGAGTCATGCACTATGTGACCTGTTCTGCCTACCTTATTTCGCTTAGCTTACTGGGGTTTTGTTTGTTTGTTTGTTTGATTGGTGTTTTATTGTTTTATTTTATTATTTTTATTTTTATTATATTTTATGTATTTAGGACAGGGTCTACAGGGTCTCACAATGTAGATCAGACTCGTAGTGATTCTCCTGTTTTCAGCCTCCCAAGCGCTGGGATTATAAGCATGCACTACCACTCCCAGTCTCAATTGTTGTCTCCGCGCACCCTGGGGCAGGGCCAGTACTGCACACCGGGGATTAAACCCCAGACACTGCGCTCTGCCTAAGCAGGTGCTTTAGTCTGCTGAGCTATCTGGCTGGCCCTTTTATTTTGTTTTTATTTATTTATTTTGAGACAGGGTCTTACTATACACCTTAGGCTGGCCTATCCAGGCTGATCTTGAACTCGCAACAATCCTCACACCCCTCTTAGTTTACTAAAGTTCGTGTTTTAGTTTGTATCAGCCCTTCATTATTTTTTTTTTCAAAGTTGGTTTTCCTTTCTATATATGTATATATATTTTATATTATGGAAGAAAAAAAGTAAAATTTCATTTAAATAGGAGAATAACTATAGTTAGTACATTGTTATCTTTAAATTAGGTTACTCAGAGTACACGCTGTGAGCATTAAATTCTCCAAATGATATTAGCACAAACCTTCTTTTCAGTGAACTGCCTAAGAGAAGCCAGTAGTATAACTATTTTGTATTTTTTTTCCTTTTTTTACCCCTTCTCCCATCTTAGTTTCTTTGAACAATTTCTTCCCATTTCACAGTATCTGTTGTGAAGTGGGAAAGTAAGGTACATTTTGGACCTTATTTACTTTTTCTCATACCTGAGCGACAATATGATGTTTACACACGTGAGTCTGATTTATTTCACTTATGAGGGTGGCCTCAAGTTGCATCCATTGACCTATAAAAGTCAAGTTTATCTCTTCTTTGTGGCTAAGTGGTATGCCATTGTATAAAAAAGCACATATTTTTTAGCCATTCCTCAGTTGGTGGGCATTTGGGTTGTTTCTAAGAATTAGCTATGACAAATTGTGCTGCCTTCATTATTTTTAATGAATGAAAAATATATCATTGTATATATACTTTGTTATCCATTACCAGGGAAGGAACACTTGTTTGGTCCTTCTGTTTGGCTCTTATCAGTAATGCTGTCTCAAGTAGACTAAAGGGGTCTATTTCTACCCCTTGTGCTAGATATTCAGGTTATAGGTTCTATGGCATATACCTATAATCTCAGCATCAGGAGGCTGAGGCAGAAGCATTACAAAGAGTTTGAGGCCAACCTGGCTACATAGTGCATGCATTCAAGGCCAGCCTAAACTACATAATGAGACCCTGTTCCCCCGACACACACACGCACACACACACACACAAAGCTAGTGTTACAATAAACTTCTGTGTATGAATTTATATGTAGACATAATATTTTCAGTTTTCCAAAGTATATACAAGTTATGATGAAAATATACAGTGAATATTTGCAATTCTAAAAATTATTACAATAAAGACACATTGCCATTAATCACCCTCAAACACTTCTCTTACTTCAAACACACTTATTCCATCCTTCTTATCATTTTCTGAAGGAGTCATAGAAGTCCTCTCATGAGTATTTTTGTGAGATATAATGCCTTTTATATTTTTTTCCTAGTAGCAATAGCTTCTTGAGAAGTGATGTTTGAAGATAAATATTTTAGAGATCTAGAATGTCAAATGTCCATTCTTCCACTTTATTAAAACTTTCAAAATATGGAATTCTGAGTTAGAAAGCATTAAGACTTGACTTTCCAAGCCCAGTGGCACTGTCCAGAAGTCAGTTGTCATCTGGTTCTGGATCCCATGGACAGAAGTGTTTTCTACCCACCAGTTGGTCTTAAGTTTTTCTCTTTTTTACTTTACTGTAGTAGACTGTGACATGGAGGTTTTAAGTGTGGGTCTTTTTCTACCCCTTGTGCTAGATATTCAGTGGTCCTTTTAGTCTAGGAACACATATCCTTAATAATTTCATCTTTATATTTTATCTTTTTTCTATGAAATACCTGACACCCAGACATTAGACTAATAGAACATACTTTTTTCTCATCTCTCTCTTTTTTTTTAATGGCAGTCATTTTGGTCTGTTTCAGGGAGATTTTGCTCATTTTCCTGTTTCCCCTTTCCTGTATATTTCATTTCTGTTATCTCATCTCAGTGTATGGGAGCTGATTAGGAGGAAAGCACTGGAATCTCCAGCATTACATAGCTATGTTCTACAGCTGTACCTGCTGGCACGGGCAACTCCTACCTGTGGCTGCTCAGCCTCTCTGGGTTGTCCTCTAGCTCAACTCCAGGGCCAGGAGAAAGTGCCTATAGGGCAGGATGCCCACCCCCACCCCCGACTGGCAGGGCATGGCCACCTCCTGGCAGCTCTGCATGCTCACTCTGAAAAGTGTGGCTGTGAGAGGCACTTCAGTGGCTTTTGGTAGTTCCTTGTATACACCAGCATATTGACCAGGCAAGCAAGGTCCAGACCCTGGCCACCTATTCCTCCAATCAGTTCTGCCCTTCTCCTCCCCAAGCATCGAAGAGTTTCTTAAGTGAAATCACAAAGGAAGAGCCATTTTCTGTCTGGACTGTGTTGACTAACGTGTAACTAATTTGTGGGTTTGCATTTCAACAGTGCTGTTGTGCTGCTAGGGTGTCCTATAGTCTACCCACTTTTCTGCGGAGAGTCATCTGGATTGTTTACAGATGTTGGGAATGTTACCAGCAGCATCCCTGAAAAGTTGAACATCCCAGCCCAAAAATCTGAACTCCAAAATGTTTGTATATTACACTTTTTAACTGTTAATATGAAACTACAAGTAGGAAATTCCATACCCTGACCTCACGTGATAGGTCATAGTCACAATTCAAGTAAACCAAAATATTATGTAAAATTACCATCAGGCTATGTGTATAACTATGTGTACAGATGAAATAAAAATGAGCTTTGTGTTTAGACTTGAATCTCATCCCCAAATGTCTCATTATATATATGTACATACTTCAAAATCTACAATCGGGGACATTTCCTGTGCTGTGGGTTTCTGATGAGAGACACATCACCTGTGCATTTTTTTGGTGGACATATTTTTCTATCCTTAGATAAATACATAGAAGTAGAATTACTAGGTCATTGAGTAGAAGTATATTTAAACATTTTGTTTTTAACATTTCTATTGTTTAAAGTGACTACCCTTTTAAGACAGATCAGTCGCTCCCTCTGTGCTTTTTTTTTTTTTTTTTTCCGGAACTGGGGGTTGAACTCAGGCCCTTGTTGTTGCTAGGCAAACACGTATTCTACTGAGCCATCTCCCTGGCCCCTCCTCTGTGCTTTTATGTAAAGCATTCCTGATAGCTGAAAACCCTGAATGCATATATATTATTTAAGACTCACTCAAATAAGAGAGATTATTACTCCCGTTGAGTTGGAGCAGAGCAGCATCTTGCTTCAGGCCACACAGCTGGGGAATGACAGCATTAAAATACCAGCTTCGCTTTGCCTGGACCTCATTGCAGTACCTTTCCATGTTGACTTGTGTTGAGTATCTGTTTATGTTTTAACCATCTTCAAAAGTAGGATGTTTATCATTTTATTGTTAATTTGAGTATATGTTTATATACCTAGAATACAAGTCTTTTGCATGAATATTTTTTCTAGTACCTTATTTTTAAATGCAGTATTTGAAGAGTAGAAATTTTTAATTTTGAAAAATCTGCATTTCTTTTGTGATCTGTGCTTTTAGTGTTCTTTCTGAGAAATTTTTAATCCAACCTCAAGCAATAGAGCTAGTCTCCTGAGTTTGCTTATAGGAAATTTGTCACCTTAAGTTCCCATTTATGTTTTTGTTTGATCTAAAATCAATTGCAGGATGTATAGTGAGGTAGGCCTCTGACATTTTCTTTTTTTCCCTAGTGATGTCCAGTTGTTCCAGTGGTTTTTCTAAAACTTGCTAGGAGGATGTGATATTCATGATACTCATGAAATTTGAGAGAATGTTCTAGAAGTGAAGGGCATGTGTTTACATATATATTTTAAGTAAGATCGTCAGATTATGCATAGAGACTCTTAGAATTTTATCAGCATGTGTATTGTACTTACAGATTACTCTGAAGAGAATTAATGTTGCTCACAGTGTTTAACTTTCAGGACTCCTCCAGTATAGAGCTATGTTTGGGGGGAAAGTCTGCTATATTTTATTGGCAAGTGTAACTATCCTGCAGGAGAGGTTTTCATATTTTCTCCTCTGCCAGCTCACCAGAGATGGAAAGATCTGATTTCAGAACATTTTACTGAGATCATAGATCCTGGTTAATTTATCAAATAATAGCCTGAATCAAGTTTTGGTAGCAGCCAGTCTCATACTCTGTCTTCCATTATTAATAGTCCATTGAACACAAAACAAGGATTACTTTTTGGCTTTAAAAACTGATACTTTGAGTGTTTGGCCATTTGTGCTTTTAAGAAATGTTATCAGGAAGAAGGAAGTACCTTTGAGGTGACTTGGCTGCATAGTTCTGTGAGTCTGTTCATTGTCACAAAGCTGGTAGAATTTAAAACAAAAGTTCAACTGTTTGTGAGAAGATGAAATTCTGGAGATAGCAAATATATTACTTTTTCAGCATTTTAAGAGTGGCTCCCTTATCTTTGACAAAGGAGCCAAACATGCTCACTGGAAGAAAGATAGCCTCTTTAACAAATGGTGCTAGGAAAACTGGCTCTCTACATGCTGAAAAGTAAAACCTGACCCAGGTCTATCACCATGCACTAAGCTAAAGTCAAAATGGATTAAAGATCTAAACATTAAAACAGAAATACTAAATCTCCTGGAAGAGAAAGTAGGAGGAACTCCTGAAGACATAGGGGTAGGCAAAGAGTTCATGAACAAAAATAAAATCTCACGGGTAATAGTTGAAAGAATTAACAACTGGGACCTCCTCTTATTGAGAAGTTTTTGCAGGTCAAAAGAAATGACCAACAAAGTGAAAAGACAACCCACAAATTTGGAAAAAATCTTGACTAATAAGCACTCAGACAAAGGTCTGCTCTGCAGAACTTATAAAGAACTAAAAAATATTAGGGTCCCAAAATTTAAAGATCCAATCCAGAAATGGGCATCCAAGATGAACACACACTTCTCAGAGGACAAAATGAAAGAAGCAAATAACTATATGAAAAATTGTTCCACATCACTAGCCATCTGTGAAATGCAAATTAAAACAACACTGAGATACCATCTCAGCCCAGAAAGAATGGCTATCATAAAGAAATCAACTAACAACAAATGTTGGAGAGGCTGTGGGGGAAAAGGAACCCTTTTCCACTGCCGGTAAGAATGTAGACTTGTGCAACTGTTATGGAAATCAGCATGGAGACTCCTTACAAAACTTGGACTGGAAATCCCATTTAAACCAGCTATTCCTCTACTGGGAATTTTCCTAGAGGATCTGAAAACATCATATCATAGTGATATATGTGTGCCTATGTTTATAGCATCACAATTTATGATAGCCAAATCTTGCAAACAACCAAGATGCCCATCACCTGAGGAATGGATTAAAAAGAAGTGATATTTTTATACAATGGAGTATTACTCAGCTATAAAGAATGATAAACTCGAAGGCTTTTTATTGAAGTGGATGCCACTTGAAGATATACTCATAAGTGAAATAAACCAGACCCACATGTATAAATATCATATAGTCTCCCTAGTATAAGAACTCAAAAGAAGAAATAAAAATAGAAAGGTTTAACACAGTGAAAAGGAAAGTGAGAACTTGAGGATTGGACAAACAAGAAAGGGCAAGGAAGAAAGCTAGGAAACATGACAGGGGCAAAGCCATACATTTATGTGTACAAGATGGGTAAAGCAATGATCCTGAGAATCTAGCAGTTAATTGGTAGGATTCTCACCCTGACTAACTATATATGCTGATTCCTGTGAACTAAGCAACTGCACCGAAGATAGCAATGTGTAATAGGGTCATGCTTGGAGTGCCTGTCATTCTGGTCTTCTGAATACATACTGCTTGTCATGACATACCAATTACTGCCATACTGTTTCTCAAGTAAATGTTTGTTTTTTTTAAAAAGGTAATAAATAAAACAAGAGACAAGAAAAAGAAGTCACAGTGTCCTGCTACAATGCTGTATTTGGTTAGATTTCTAAACTTCTGTGTAAAAATATGTAATTGTTTATTCCTATTTTTAAAATATATTTTTATTTTTTAAATTTTTTTCTTCATATTCTGTAGAGACTTAAAGGTTAACATATCAATACTTGATGCAAAATACCTGCTCCATGTCATGCCTAAGATGTTTGATATTCAGTCAGATAGTGAGGTTAAGCTTAACTGCCTAGGTTGTAGGGTGATAATAATAAGCTTCTCTTCTGGAGGGTTAACAACTTAAGTTTGCAGACCAAAAATTAGAGAAAAAGGAAGGCTGCAAGGAAAGCTAACATTTTGGCCCTAGCCTTTGAAAGTCAGTGAAGACTCAGGACATATGAGAACCTGTACTATAACATCCTGTAACTCAGTTGTATCCCAAATTTCTGATCAAGGAGATTTTGGGGCCACAGAGGAAAGTGATCGACGATGTAGAGTGTGCCTATGGAGAGTCACATGGAGAGAAAATATTCTCTCAGGCTTTCACAGAGAGCAAATTGGCCAAGCAATGCCCTAAGGATCTACAAAGTGTAGTACGGGTTTTCAGGATAAATCTTGAGGGGATTTGACTGACCTTATCAGATACAAAAGCTGCATTTCTTGTTACATAGGTCTTGCTTTATCTTAGTCTTAACCAACCACCAGAAAAGTATAAAAATGAAGTATAAAAAGTAAAGCCATATTAATATGCTGAACTGTAAAAGGCTCGAGTCAACAACGTGTGACATCGCCAGTCTTATGGAAAACCCACTGCTATTATGGACCACTGGACTATACTGTAATATTTTGTTGAATTCACCCACCTATAATATTTAAATGACAATGGAATACCCTTTTCTGATAAAACTAAACAAAAAAAAGGGGATACAAATGAACAACCACTTTGTATCTCTATATTCAAAATAGTTAGTATAGATATACAGCTATATTCTCTTAATTCAATAAATAGAAACATTTGTTCTAATAGTGTTTGGACAGGATATCATGTCTGCATCTTGTACAATGAATCACCACTAAGACAACAATATGCAATGCATTAATTATTGAAATTGTCCTAATCTGTTTTGAAATTGTCTCATTGCTATTTGTTTCTCAATAATATTATTTTTAAAAATGAAAAAAGAAAGTGAGGCTCACAGACCCACCCCAAAGCCACACACATTCAGTTCATAACAAAGCATGGAATTTTTAGTACACATTGCGTAGCCATAATGAAGTTGTGGGGTGGAAGCTGGGTAAGTGAAGGTTGATCATGAGGTTGTAGGTTGTGTGTGTGCATGTGTACACGTGCACAGGCATACACGCTTGCACACATGCATGTGAGTACTTATGTGGGCATGTGCCCGTGCTGCTCACTGCATGCATTGATGTGCATGTGTGCAGACATGTAGATCAGTGTGTGTACATGTATGTGCAGATGCATTGTGCTCATTTATGTGCTGAGAAGTGGCTACAGAATTCATGAAAGCCAAAAACAAAATGAAAGCAGTTGCCCTCCTGCTCTGGAAGCCTGTTCTGATGTGTGGGTTGAGGAAATAGAGTTGGTGTTACTGGGTGTGCTGAGGCTGAAGCAGAGGAAGCTGGAGGTTGTGAGATCTCTCCTGAGGACTTCAGACGTCCCACTCTGCACACACGCACATTCTTGACGCCTATTCTTGAGAACTTTTACCCTGATTTGACCTCTGCAGGAGAAACTGCTGTGGTCTGTGGCCAAGTATTTATAGCAATATAAATATCATGGTATCAGGAGAGAAGGCTGGGCATGGTGCCCACTGACTGTGGTCTTGCCTCACTTGTGTGACTGAGTTCCACAAGTTCCACCCTTCAGTTAATATTTCCTGTTTTCCCCTGAGAGTGATTACACTAAACTGTTTCATACTAAGATAGCTATGCTGTGCAGTAGAACCAAATATGCAGTAAGCATTTAAGCTGAAGTTTAGGACCATACAGAGTTGTGCTTGAAACTTGCAGGTTCTCTCTACAAGGTGACTCCTGAGAGAACCTCCTATAATTGAAATCCATAGCCAGAGAGCCATTAGGTGCTACTTTTTGCCTATATATTGACCAAGGAATTGTCATAGATAACTCAGGAAAGTGATTGCTTGCACATTACCAGTAGAAATGTCACTTTAGTAGAACTTTTCTGGAGGTTAGCATTACTAAAACCTTGATGCATGTGTTTTTGATCTGAAAGTCCTCCTCCACATGTTAAGTGGAATGCAACTTGCAAATGTTGGAATGTCTCAGAATTCCTCAGACTTCTTTCAGAATCTTGACCACACCTGCATTACCAGGGAATGGCACATGCTCTTACGAGTTCCTGTGCATATTCATACTTAGGTCTTCCAAACTGTGCCTCCCCAGCTGTCCACAAGTTCAGGGAATTTTGCCCTAGGACTAAAGCCTGCCTTCCTACCTCTCCTCCCTAGGAAGGTGGTGCCTCTCCCGTGCATCTCTGTTCTCAGGTAGCATCTGCCACCTCAGCCTACCCTGAATCTGATACCGCAGAGAAAACCTTGTGCTGCTGACTACCAGACTTCTGTACTCGTTTGTTTATACTAGAGATTGAATCTAAGACCTTTGGACTGAGCTACATCATAGCCTTTCAGAGGAATGGATAAAGAAAATGTGATATTTCCACTCGAGAGAGCACTACTCTATAATAAAGAAAGATAAACTTGCATCATTTCTAGGAAAAGGGATGCACCTTGAGACCGTAACTTTACATGAAATAAATCTGACACACAAGCTTAAATATTGTATGGTTTCTCTTATATGGGAAACTAGAGTATTAAAAAAAAATGGATGAATGGATGGATGGATGGACAGACAGACAGACAGTAGGAAACAGGGAGTAGATCTTTCCCAAGTGGAAAGAGAATCAAGCGAGGAAGGGAGGAGATAGAAGGGAAAGAAGGGAATGGAAAAAGAAATTGGGATGTGCTGTATGCATGTGCCAGCTCCACACAAGGAGTACAAATATGATTAGTACTGCAAACATTAATACAAATTTTTTACTTATGTTTTGAAATAGGGTCTCATGAAATTGATTAGTCTACAGTTGAATCTGGAGTCCTTGCCTCAACCTGGTCCCAGAGTACTGACATAATGGGTATGCCTTACTGGCTTTTCTCTGCCCCTTCACAGTGCCTGTGTGGGCTGCTGAGGCCACGGACCGTGTCAGCCCAGTGGCCTCCAGAAGGGATAAAATGACTCAAAAGAGGCAGGCAGGGCCAGGTAACTAAGAGGGCAAATATGGAGCAGGTATGATCTGATACCTTCCCTGGCCCCTTTGTTACATCACCGTCTCAGATGTGGGGGTGATTTGCTGGGTTGAAAAGGACAAAGGAGAAAAACAGTTTGCACAGTACAGAGCCAGTGACAAGGCAGATCATGAGAAAGTGTCGCTGAGGGTTTGCACACTTGGAAGAGGACGGCTTTGGCGCATCACAGGCTCTTGGCTGAGAATCTGAGCCACTTGTCCTGCGTTCTCCAGGATGTGAGAGGGTGAGGTGAAAATTAGACATCTGAATCCCCAGTAGCTGGAGTTGGATAAATGAACTGTGCTATATTTAAAGATGGGAATCTATTTGTCTGTTAAAGTCAGACTGATGTGTGTGGATATTGCCATGCTTTTGGTAAAAGAGAACAAGTATTACAACCATGTGAGCAATTTATTTAAAATACTCAATTGTATAGGGAAAAGAAGTAATTTTTCATAACTATCTTACTGATGGACCTGTGGTAAACTTACTCATTTTCTTAAGTGACCTGGTATACCATAATATTTCAGATGTTTGTAATTGTCTTTTAGGATGACAGACTAGAAAGCTCAAAAGTGGTTTTGTTAAAATTGGCTTGAATAATCTGTGCCTGTAACTGGAAAATGTATTCATGCAGTGGAATGCTAGAAACTCTGGGTCTCGGTTTTAGAGGCAGCTCCGATGCCTGCACCAGAAGAGCTTTTTCCTGCAGACACAGGGTAGCCTTCAGGAACTGACCAGAAGGGGAGATGGCTGAAGGGGGCAGCCCTGGCCCCTTTGCAGCAGCCATTCTCTCGCATGGGCACGTGCCCTCCCTGCTGTTTGATGGGTCAGGTCACTTCTCTCTGTCACTGTGCTCAGCTGGTTGTCTGCCCTTCCTTGGCAGGGTCAGGCCTGGAGGTGGAGCTCTTGACTGCCATGGCCCTGCGAACATCCCCAGGACTTCCCAGTTGCTCAGGAAGCTGTTGCTCCTGGCATGCACGCAGCAGTCAGCATCTCAGCCTGTGCAGGCCCTGGAGGCCCTAGAAAATTATCTCGGTGCCATCAGAGCCCATGGAGCAGCTGTTGTTCCCTCTTACCCTCACCCTTTGGGAACCGCCCATGAGGCGGGCCATGTGCTGTATCCTTGTGGGGACCCATGCTTACTCCACCTGTGGGGAAACTGAGTAAGACCAGCGGGGACAAGCACTTCCCTAACCAAGCTGTGGGGCCAGAGCTGACATTCATCTTCTACCTAGGGAAGCTTTTTTCCTTTTTCCAAGTGATGCTGCAGGTCTGGGTTTATGAATTCTGAGGATTTGGCTAAAGTGATGGAGTCCTGGAACCAGGAGCTCTCAGACCCATCACTGTGTTACAGAAGCCACCCAAAGCATAGCCCAGCAGGCAGTGATTTACTCAGTAAACATAGGAGAGAGATTGCTGGTCGTAGTGTAGTGAAATGGACACATCCTGCCAAGATTCTGCTTACACTTTACCAAGGTATATGGTAAAAACCTGTGAGTGAATATTGGAAAAATATGAAAAAGTACAATGAAGGCCCAACTTCTAGTGGGCCGCAAATATTTCCAGCCTGTGCAAAGAGGACACCAGGAAGGGGTCAGTACGGGGTGAGAGGGCCCAAGCGGCATTCTGGATGGAACACCACCAAGACGAGAAGGTCAGCACTGTTGAGGGAAAGCATGGCGGCCTGGGCAATAGGAAGGTGCCCCATTGTGGGCAGACAGGGTGAGGAAGCTGTCAGGTGACATCAGATTACCTAGTCAGGCCTCAAGGCTCCAGCTCTCACAGAGGTGACATGGAGCACTCAGTCAGGTATGGGGAGATCTCAGCTCTGAGGAGATGCCTGCATCAAGAACAGTGAGACTCTGACTCTCGGGATGGGGAGATCATCAGGAAGGTGAGACCCCAGCTCTCAGAGATACCTCCCAGACCACCCAGACAGGGACAGTGAGACCCCACTCCGGGATTGACAGGCCGTCTTGGTCTTCCTTTCTCTTGAGATAATTAACCACTCTAGCAGCCTGTGTACACATTAGGCTTAGAAGTCCTGTTTCTGCCCTGCTGGTAGTGTTTTAGCATCTCCTGCAAAGTTTAGGGCACTCAGATCTGAGTGTTCCTTTCAGTAGCATGTTGAGCTGTTCCCTCTAGTCACAGAGCCGTCATCTGGGGAATCAGTGGCTTGTGTATTATTTTTCAGATGTACTGAGGCCCCTGCATAGCACTCTGTAAAAAAGAATGGGTTGGAGACATTACCTGAAGCTCCAGAGACTCAATTCCAAAAGGACCCTAAATTTAAATCTGAACAGGAGACTATAACCACAGAGCTTTTTTCCTAGAAGGTTTCTTGCATACCTGACACAGAGCCTTCAAAGGAAAGTTGTTAGTATGCCTTATAAAATTCAATTGTATGCAAGTCAAAAAAATCGCAAAGGCAGAAAGCAAACAATGAACTTGAGAAATGACTGCATGTACTATTATTTAAAGAATTATCCAGTGTATGTAAGGGCTGCATGTTTTAGGAATATGATAAACAATTGAGAGAAAAATGGGTAAAGCAGGATCAGAGGCAATTCCCAGAACAAGTAGACAAATCTCTCTACATTAGAAAAGAAACCAAAGAGAGGATGATGCTCAGCCTCTGATTGTAGGATAACACAAATCAAGACTGCATTTGGAGCTGGGCACAGTCCTGCAGTCCTGTAATTTCAATACTCTGGGAAGCTAAGGCAGGAGGATCTCAAGTTCAAGACCAGCCTGAGAAACTTAGAAAGACCCTGTCTCAAAATAAAATTGTTAAGGAGCTGGTGATGTAGCTCAATGCAAAGCCTTCGGGTTTGATCCTCAGTACCACCGCCACCACCACCACCAATAATAATAGTAATAAACAATAGTAATAATAATAATAAAGTTGGGTCCTGTCTTCACCTGTCCTGTTGCCACTGATCAAACCTTTGTCCCCACCTTGTGCTAGGAGTATGCAGATGTGAGAGCCTGACTGAAGTCTGAGCTCACAGTGTCCTAAGAGGGTAATCTGAGGGCATCAGCTCCAAAGACACACTGCAGGGAGCCAGAAGTTCTGCTTCCAGGCACTTTTCCCGTGGATTGACTTACATGCGTCCAGATTTTCACGCTCAGGGTTATTCAGTATGCTTCTTTGGCAATAAACAGATAATGGAAAACTTGCCCCTGCTGCCTGCACCCAGCTCAGGTGAGGGAGCCGGCGTGCCTCTGTCCCTGGTGCGGCCTGCATAGAGAGCGATGGAGGAAAGTCTTGTTTCCACTGGCGGGATGCTGTTAGTAACCCGTGGCACCCTTGTCCCCTGGAGACACATGCAGACATCGTTCAGGGCCCCTTCCTGACTCTCGGCGATGCGCGTGGAGATGATACCAGGCAAGCAGACGAGAGGCAGCAAGAGAGTCTGCACTGGGCTGGCTCGTGAAAGCCGAGAAGACAGGAGCGCGTGCGTATCTACTCATGTGCACGCACACCAGCAGTCCCACAAGAACCTGGAGCAGAACAGCATTGGCTGCCCCCAGGACTGAGCCAGGTGGCTGGGGTAGAAGGGAAGGAGAGTTGAATGTATTTTCTCTGTAATGGCTGATTTGATGTCCTGTATCAGCCCAAAATGTTTATCTTCCACGGTCATTTTAACTTCTGGAAGAGCCAGAAGCTGCCTGGTGCCAGACCCCAGGAATACAATGGGTGAGGGTGCACCATCATTTTGTTTATTAATTTTTTTTATTTATGTACTTACTTATTGAATACAGGGTCTCACTATGCAGTTCACACTCATGGTGATCCTCCTGTCAGCTTCCCCAGTGCAGGGATTATAGGCATGCGCCACCATGTCCAGTTTTGGGGCCAGCACAGTGTGCCCCAGGATTCCAGGGCCAGTGCAGCATGCATTACCAGGGATCTAATTCAGGTCCTTACACTTGCCAGTCAGGTACTTAGACCACTGAGCTATCTTTCCAGCCCTGTCATATTTTTATGAGCCTGCCTTTCCATTGGGCAATACTTGACACCAGCATTCACTGTATTATTTAATCCTGCTCCATAAAGACATAAAAAGGACTTCCAGAACTACTTCAGAAAGCAGCAAGAAAGATGAATATATGTATTCAAAATAAGGGAAATATTTTGAGGGCAGTGTGTCTTTTACTGTAATACTTTTTAAAAAATTTAAACATTCACTGTATATCTGTTCACGATGTGTAGGTGTCGCCCTAAGCCAGTGGCAGTGAGCCTGTGGTACGTGTGCCACAGTGGGCTTTTGTATCATTGAAACTCTGAAGACTTTGCCATCACTGCCCTAAGCTGTGTGGCTGTACTGCTATCAGGTAAATGCAGAAATACAATCACTAAAAGATGAATAAAGATTTTTATATATGCAAAGTGAAGAGATTTTCACTTTCATCTTTGCCAAGATGACTATCTAGTTGTTTCAGCAAAAACAACAAACATGGATCTACATCAAGAGGCAGGGCAGCTGGGAAGATCAGAGGACAAAAATTGTGGCAGTGTGATAGGCCATTGCCCATAATAAAGAAGTGCAGTGGTGCTGAGGTTCATGAGCTTGATTCTTTCCATGACTCTGGTTGCATACCTAGTTGGATGGCAACCAAGTCAAATCCAGTGGTTAGTTTCAATATTGGCCTCATGGAGAAATTTGATTTGCTTCCCATCCATTTTACTTTATGACTAGAATCAGAAAATTGAGTTTGTGAACAGAGGTACCGCTGTAATCTTTCTTGTATGTTTTGCGAGCTTAAAACCACTGCTGCCAGGAGAGACTTTTGGGGATTCTGAGAAGAGGCTGCTTGGGTTAGGGCTGCTAGACCACTGTTTCTGGAGGCAGGGGTGGTTTTGTCTGATAAAGATACTGGTCTAGCTTCTGTGGTGGTTAGACAGCTATGGAGCTCTTCAGATCCATTTTCATAATGAAACAAATACAAGGCCATTGTAGTGAGAAGGGAGCAAAGATGGTTTTTCAGGCAGCTCCAAGGACAGTGAGGTGCTTGGTCCTACACTTTACCTGGGAGTGGGCCCAGGCAAGTTAAGTTGCCATGGCAGCCAGCACTGGGGGTTGGGGTGGGGGTAGCGGTAGACAGAATCAACAAAGAACTGTGTTGTGTAGAGTTAGGCAAAGGAGGGTTCCCTGGTGGGGGCAGGATTAAATCAAGCTGAGTGGTATCCTACAAAAACAGTACCCCTTCTTAGGCTTGGGGCCTTCCAACTTACCATCTTCCCAGTATCGTTTCCTGGCAGTGTGGGTACTAATGACTTTCACCAGCACAGAATGGGCTGCCACCTGCCTTCTCTGTGCCTCCTCTCTCCCCCTGGGACAGTAACAACCCCAGAGAGCTGTGTTCTTAGGTGCTGTGTGCTGCAACAGCTGGTAAAGATGGTCAGCTGGAGATCCAAAGTTGCTGGCTGCTCTGGAAAGTGTAACTCGCCTGTCCCTTGCAGGGAAGCCATCTTTACCATAGCACGGAGGATAAATTTCGCTCTAAAAAGCCACATGGTACCTGAAAGAATACGGAAGTTTAGTATCAGACGTCATTATGTCTTACCTGGATGCCTTTCCTTATGGACGTGAGAACCTAGGCCCAAGGTAACCTTGGATTGGCTCTCCTGGGCACCTCTAACTGCAGCACGTTGTTCTTACAGCTGCGAAGTCAGTGTGGGGCTTCCACTATGTGACACCTGTCTCGGCGCGTTGCTTAGCTGTCTTCAGATTGCCTTACTTGTCTTAGCTGTCTGGCTGTTCCCCAGTGTGTGGACCCCTGCTACTGCACTCCATGATCCCTTCCACATCCATCCTAACAATTAAATGAACAGTGACATTTACAATTTCTGTTAAACTTTCTTATTAATGAAAATTGAACTTATTAAAAGCTTCTAAAAATACCCTGTGAAAAATGATCAAACATTGATGCTACCTGATAGGATAGTGTACTTAGAAGTGTGTCTCCATCATTCCTTGATTTTAGCAGGGAGTAGTAATCACCTGAGGTGAATCAGATTCATGTAAGAACTAGCATTCTAGCAACTTAGCTGCAAAAGAATGAAATGTATTAATGCCAGAATTTGAAAATGTTTTCATGTTTAATAATTTTACATTTAAACACCTTGAAAAGTGTGTTCTATAAATGTATTAGTTCGGTGTTTGTCCTTATTGGTTTTAAAATAAGATGCTCTTTAAAAGACAGTTTGGGATATTTACATGTGTTTGCCACATACAGGAAAGTCGCTTCCATATTTTAAGGGAAACTATGAAGATTCAGGTTGATAGTACCCAGCCTTGGGGGGCAGGAGCGCGCCCCCGTGTGGCTGCTCCCTGGGTGCTGTTTCCAAAAGGCAGCGCGAGATTCACTCTCTTCAAACCAGCAGTTTCAGTTCTGAGACTTTCCCTGAAGGAAAGAAGTAGCCAAGTGTGCAAAAGCGAATGCAGTAGGAAGAGGGCAGCGGCTACTGCCAGTAAGGACTACGCAGGTGCGCCTCCACCTGCAAAAGCTAGCAGAGAGGTTATAGCTCGCGTGTGGCATGGCATGGTATAGTCATTAAAAGTGTTCTGACTGATGCACTTTGTGTCATAGTGTATAATTGTACGTTCAATTTGAATTGTATACATATAAAATGTGTAATCTATGCCACAGCATAATAAAATACGTGTGACATGACCCCATGAAGATAGATGTGTTTATGGGGGTAGGTGCCTGTCTGTGGGGTATGTGTTAGCATGTCTGTGTGTGCACGTGTCTGTATGCATGCACATATGTGTCTATCAATGCATGTCTGTGGCTTTTCACGTATGTAGGGTAGGTAGTGTACATGATAGTGCATGTCAAGTGTGTACGTGAGTCCCTGTGGGTGTATGTGTGATTCTGTGATTGTGTCCTTGGGCATGGATCTGTGGTTCTGTGTGTGCATTTTTCTGTGCGTTCTGTGGTACGTTTCTGGTTCTGTCCCCTTTGTGAATCCATGCTCTGTGTGTGTTGTGCACATATTTGTCTGTGGGGTACATGTCTGCCTGTGTGTACATACACACATACTGTGTATTGTTATAACACATGTGGATCGTGGCTGGCTCTGTGGAGAGGTAGCGTGTGCCCTGTGTATCCATTGGTACACTGGAGCATGCATGAGTCTGTATCTGTGTACTTGTCTGTGGTTCTGTGTGTGTGTGTGTGTGTGTGTGTGTGTGTGTGTGTGTGTGTGTTGGTGCATATGGAGCATGACTGTGTGTCTGGTACATGCTGTTGGCACACATATAGACACAGTTCAAGAAGAGGTTGTGCCAAAGTGTTGAAAGATCCATGGAGTGATAATAAAGGGTGTGTTGTGTGGGCTGTTTATATTTTCTGTTAATTTTTCATGAAATGGTTATACTTTGTATCATTGTGAAAACCCAGATGTTTACATTATAAGTTACTTAATGTGAGTATAAATAATCATAAGATGACTTCTTTGGATTCCTTTTTCCTTACTGAATGTGTAGCTGACCTGCTTTTCCGACAAAATACTTGGCTTGTTAAAATCAGTATATATGACAGTGGTTAGGTTTTATTGAGCCATTACATTTCATGTTTATATTGCATTTCATTGGAGAAGTGGTGCTGATGTAGTCAAGGGAAATAAATATTGGCTTACTTTATGAAATATTTACCAGTACATAGCGTTTCTTTGGTCTCTTTGTAGATGGCAGAGACGTTAGGATCCAGCCACGCCGCCTCTACACTGTGAGTCCGCCCCCGGAGGGCTATGTGCCCTGCTTGCCAGAGCCTGCGAGCTGTGCTGAGTCTGAGAAGGCCTCCAGTGCTGGTGACACAGAAGGTAAGAAGTTAGGGTGGGAAGAAAAGCGGACTCGTGCAGCAGGTAGATCATTCATCGCTTTCTGTTGTTGTAAACTGATGATCTCAGTTTAGAAGAGGGGTATGAGTAAGCTACAGATGCTTATGAAAAACTCATACACTAGAAAAATACTTAACATGAGGGAACTTAAATTTGGAATATTATTATGACCCTATTTGTTTATGCATTAGAAGCCTGGAATTAAATACATCAAAATGTTAGCAGTATTTGTCTTCATTTGGGGAATATTTTTCTTGATTTTATAAATTTTTCAAGTTTCTGAAAATTTTATAATCAAGGAGTTAACTTCTTTTTTTTTTTTTTTTTTTTTTTTGGTCTTTTGGGAAAACGTTATTCTGTTATAATTGCATCTGTTGCCCTTGAAGCAGGTCCCTGAGGAGGGGCAGCTATTGATGGTGACATCCTATTTTTACCTTACAAATGAAATGCTTTTCTCTTGAAGCTGACCATTTGAAAATTTCCTTAAGAATTAAAAATCTTCAAATAGGAATTTTCCCTGGCTGATTTTTAGCAAGTATAAACTAAAGAAATCTAGACCTAGACCATGAACCTTAATTTGAATATCAAGAAAATGTAGTTTTCTAGCAAAAAAATGAGATAACTAAGAATTTATTCACCTTTGAATCCCTATAAAAATATTTGAAATATAATTATCAGATAAATAATTGAACTAAAATTTAACTGTTAGGAAGATAAATTATTTTGTTGAGTATTTTTCATTGTGTACTTAGTGTGTTCAGTAAGAAAACCCATTGGATTCTCTCATATGTTGTTGCATACTGTTCTCACATACGGATCCTGTGTCTAATGAATTCACTATGTGCCTTCGAATACAGTTGGTTCATTCACCTGCCCAAGTATGCAGTTGGCTTATCTGCTGTTGTCCGAACTGTGGTGTACACAGTCAGCTCTTGCTCACGCTCTGGTGAATGCAGTTGACTTATGTGTACACAGCCGCCTGTGGGGTGCACGCCTGGCTGTCTCTCGCCCTGTTGTCCCTGCAGACAGGCTGTGTGAGTGGCTTGATGGAGAAAGCCTCGGTTTGCCTCCAGCAGACAGTACTTCCCACACATCGCCCTCAGCAGTGCCCTCCACTGGTGGGACGAAGCTGGGGTGAAATGCTTACAGGAAAGGGAAAGACGTTCATGCCAAGTGAACATGTGTTTGTCTTACAGAGGTTGTTGTGTGAAGATTCAGTGTCTCTGCACTCTTTGGTAGCTGTTCCCCTTCCATGGCCTGTGCCCAACTGCTCCAGACAGTCCCGTCTAATTGCCCTGGAAAGAGAAATTCAGTGCCTGACATTCATTTTTAAATGATAATGGCAAATTCAATGGTTATGATATCATTGAATACAACATCATTGCAAGTTACATTTTTAGAAGTAAATAATGAGGCAAAAGGTTTGTATTAATTCATTTTCTTCTTTATTTCCTGGCTATTGGAATCTTCTGTAAAACTGTAGGTGAAGGTCTCTGCCAGGGAGTGGGTGAGCCAGGGTCATGAGGGTCAGCAGCAGGCCAGGCCCTTGTCCGTGGTGATCTAAGACGGGACAGCTGCTGTGACCTGCGTCCCCCCTGCGTGTTCACATCACTTGGCACTGTCCACAGGGTGGACATGGTAGCACTTGATAGATAATAACTAGAGAGTGTTTCAGGACCTGGGCAGCCAGCATCTGCCCTGTGCAGGGCTCCGCCAAGAAGTCCTGATGGTTCTGATACATCAGGGTGCACTGAAAACGTTTACCTAGTTTTTTATAACATCTCTGAAACTGAACTTAGTAAAAGGCTAAAGATTTATATGATCTGAAGAGAAACCAGAGTGTGAAACTGAACTTAGGAGCCTGGTTTTTTGTTGTTGTTGTTTTTGGGTTTTTTGGAGGGGGGGAGCGGAACTGGGGATTGAACTCAGGCCCTTGCGCTTGCCAGGCAAGCACTTATTCTACTGAGCTATCTCTGTGGCCCCCAAAACTGAACTTAGAAATCAAAGTTAGACTGGGAGGTTGCTGTCTCTCAAGTTTGAAAGCTTATAATTCATGTGGAAATGTCCTGATTTACTTTTTTATTTTTTACTGTTTATTATTTTTTATTCAAAACTCCATGAAATGAGCCACTGAAGGGCATGCAAAATGATGTGGTTGTAGAAAAGGTATGATCACCACTGCTCACTCATTTCCAACATGCTTGAGTGCAGTAGTCAGGGTTTGCACAGGAATAGATGTAATAGAGGACAGAGAAGTTATATGATTGTTTTATAATATTTACCGAAAAGTCAGATGGAGAGTAGTACAGGAGATCTGTCCATGTGCTAGAGACCCGAGGACTCCAGCAGAGGCCCTGGGTCCCGTGGCAATGTCCTGTATGCGTCTGACGGAAGACCTCGAGCCCATAGCAGTGCCCTCCACTAGTCCAGCTAGAGGCCTAGAGCTCGTAACAGTGTCTCATGAAAGTCCGTATCAGGGATCTGCACTGGGAAGGCCCAAAGGTCAGTGGTGGAACCTGGAGGATCTGTGCTAGTGTGGCGAATGATCTGTGCTATCAGACCGAGGGATCTGCTCTGGAACTGTGAAACAAACCTCAAGGTAAGGACTAGAGGTCCCCTGAAGAGAACTGCAGCCATCCTCCCAGCGAGAATCCAAGCTCCTCTGACTGTGAGAACAACTGAGTTCCTATCAGGAAAACCAGAATGACAAGCTTCTGCAGCAACATGCCATCTTCCCTCTAGTTCTCCTTTTGTACTATTAGTGCCAGTCCTCAGTTGGGTCTTCCTCACCCAGAATCATGCTGACTCAGTTCACGATGGCTGTGCAGGTTGCCCTTTAGTGAATTCACCACAAGTGTGTAGCGAGTTCTGCGGCAAACTGCATCAGCCTGCGATTGGATCAGATGACCCACCCTGTACCTACTATCTTCCAGGACCCCGAGGCCTTCAGGGGTATTATAGGAGCTGTGGCAGAAAGAAGCAGGTCCACTGCAGGAACAAGGCATAGCGATGTCGAATGAAAGAGAAGGAAGAGCTTTGAAGTTTCTTTAGCTGCAATTGTTTAAAGAAACAGAACACAAGGCTAACATTGGCAAAGAAGAAAAGGTCTGATCCCCCCCTTTTTTTTCTTTTTTCTTTTTTCTTTGTTTTGCTAATGTATTTAGTACTGGCTCAGCACATCCCTGGGCAGGGCCAGCATGGAATGTCGCCTCTTTTCAAAGAAGCACTTCCAGTTGTTGGACCTAGCTCCTATTTACTTTTGCTGCCACTGTGTGTGCCAGTCCCTTCCCAGCTGCCTGACGTTTGTGGTGCTGAGATTCAGTCCCTCCTCATCTCCAGGAAGCTGCCCCCGAACTCTGCGTTTGGGCCCCTTTGTAACAGCACTTGATAGATGACCTGTCTTTGCATCTGTCCTTTAGCTCTGTTAGACTGGAGCCACGTTCTTTGTCTTGTCACTCCTAGTTCCTGGCCCAGTGCCTTGTGAAAAGTCGGAATTTCATTGTTATTGACCATATCAATTAGTGCTCCAGGCTCTGTGGATAATGATAATAAAGACAGGCCCCAGGTATTACTCCTGTGTCTCACTCTATGTCCTGCCTCTGTGTGGTTCTTTGGAGAAGGTGTGATTGTAAATCTCTGGGTTTCTTTGGGGAATCTCCAGAAGTTCTTTGAAGCTTGTGGTTTGCTAGGAATAGGCAGGAGAAGCTCTAGAAAAAAGAAGTGGGTTGTTAAACATAGGTGCAATTTTAGGAGGCATAGTGTGGATTTGTCCTGGGACCTCTCACCACCAAGCTGTGGGATAAATCACGGCACAGGTGAGAGGAGCGCCTTCTCCTCCCTCCAAAGGCCGCACTTCTTTTATTCTCTTAATGTGGCTGCATGCTGTTATCCTGGAGCTGGAAAACTTTAGTCATATTCCTTGCAGAATACCCTCTTACACTGTGCTGGAAGAAAGCCTTCCTTGCTGGCAGTTTCCATGGCAAGTGCTACCCTGTGTTCTCTAGAACACGAACTCCTAACTGGGAAGCACTCTGCTGACCACATCGCGCTGTCCTGTAGGTTGCCACCCCACACGATGTTATGTAACCCACTGTGCCAACGCTACAGTGTCTGGGAGGCAGTCAGGATCACAAGTGGTGTTAAATTTCTTTCTATATCTGTGTCCGTATAGCCAGTTACTGTTCCTCATACTGCTTCTGCTCCACATTTGTTAAACACATACGAATTGCTGAACCAAGAATTCAGCTTTGCAGCAGCTAGCAACAAGCCACCTTCTGTCTCCTTAGAAACAGAGTCGTAGCTATGGTCTCTAATTTCAATTTCTGCTCTCTAGTGAACCTCAGGCAAGCGTGGAGACTGATGTGTCTTGTGTGTGCATTCTTGGAACGTTGGTGATCTTGATACAAAGTTTGGAGAATATGACCTGATTCGTAATGCATCTGTCAGGGCCACCCTTTTCTGTGCTTGAATCTCCTTATACCTCAGTTAAACAGCTCTTCCTAGGCACATCTTCCCTTTCCCCTTTCTGATTTCAAATACCTTCTCTTTGTTCTATAAGTAAGAATGTGTCACTTGAAAGAAATAAACTGGCATATGGTTGTCAGGATGATTCTCCCGGAGTTGACCCCCCAGCCCATTGGTAGCTGCGGCTTCAGTGGAAGTCACCTGAGGGAGAGTGCACGGCTCTGTGTGCCAGGTGCCAGGCCAAGCCCGAGAACCTCTACACAGAACAGGAACCTGGACTCTTTAAGCTAAAAAAAGTCTTTAGGAAATAGGACCCTTCTTTTTCTATATGCTTTAATCTTTGATTTTTTTTCTTCCTAAAAAGAATTTTGTTCTTCTTAACCACAAAATTCTTTATGTATATTTTTTTAAAAAATTTAATCTTTTATATATTTGGTACAAGGCCTCGTTTTGCATCTCTGACTCATACATAGTGAGCCTCCTGTCTCAGCCTCCCCAGTGCTGGGGTTACAGACATACGCCACCACATGTGGTTTCGGTGGCCGAAACAGAGTACCTGGGATTCCAGAGCCAACAGAGCATGCAGTACTAAGCACTGAACCTGGATCCCTACACTTGCCTGGCAGGTGCTTAGACCACCGAGCTATCACCCCAGCCCCATTGACCACAAAATGTCTAATTAAAGAAAAAACAGGCGTAACAGAAAATGTATAGGAAGTATAATGTCATCTCAGGGAACCGGACAGTTTTTAATAAACATTTACTACAGTCTCTGCTTGTTCTTATACGTATAAATATGCAGATTTTATGCAGCTGACATATTCTATCTAGTACCCTATAAACTGTGTTGTGAAGGCTTTTCCTCTTCTTTTGCTGTGCCGGGGATTGAACTCAGGACCTTGAACTTTTTAGGCGGTGCCTATTCTACTGAGCCTGTCTCCCCAGCCTAAGGCTTTTCCATTTCAATGTATATAGATATATCATTTTCCAGGAAGAATAAAAATTTTTTCAGAACAACTTGGTTTGTAACTCTCCTTGCTTCCCCCACTGATAAAGCTCCAAAATTTCTGTAGTGTTCTGTTAGCACCTTTGTACATAAATATCATTGTATATGCATGTGTATTTCATGTAGCACTGTACATATGGGTCTGACCAATTCCTGAAGTTAAATTCTTAGAAATGGAAATAGGTGTACACATCTTAGGACTGTTTTTTTTTAGGACAGGATCTTCAGGGTCTATAAGGGTCTCACTGCATAGATCGGACTCGTAATGATCCTCCTGTTGACAGCCTCCCAAGTGCTGGGATTACAGGCACATGCCACCATGCCCAGTCTCAGTTGCCATCTCAGTGCACCCCTGGGGTGGGGCTGGCACAGCAGGCCTGGGGATCAAACCCCGGCCCCTGTGCCTGCTTGCAGGTGCTTCAATCCGCTGAGCTATTTGGCTGGCCAAGGACATGTTAATAAAGGGCCTTTCTGTTAATAAAGGATGTCCTAATTCCTATTCCTATTCTCTAATCTCACATTCATTTTGCTCCTCCCCAGCTCTGGCATTACAGGTGCGTGCTGCCACACCCAGGCTCCGTAGCTGGCTCGGCCCACCTTGGGGGCAGGCTTCTCTTGGCTTGCAGTGCCAGGGACTAAACCGTGATCCCTGCACTTTGCCTAAGCAGGTGCATTAGTCAGCTGAGCTATCTCGCCGGCCCGCTCTTCAATTTTTATGAGAAAAATCATGTGTGGGGGCAACTTTCTAAGCCTAACAGGTATAGCTTGCAGATTTGACGATGAAGAAACTCAAAATTTCTTTATAGCAAAGGACACTAAATGAAGTGGAGAAACAAAAGACCCAAACACAAGCAATATTTGCACATTACTTGGCAGATAAATTAATTTTTCAAAACTATAGCAGTGTATTTCAAATCAGTAAGAAAAATACTGTTGCCCCAGAGCCAGATTGAAACAGCACTCCTGAAAGAAAAATAAGAACGCCTGTGATGGTGAGCACATAAAGCACCCTTTTGTGATGCCTTCTATATTTCACATGAAGCATCTGACCCATCTGGAGCATATTAGGGAAAACAAGGCGAGATCTTTTTTTAGGGTACACTTACCTTTTCTGATCAGTAACTTCCTTGTTTCCTCTGTACTTCCCTCAGTGAACTTAGATGGCATCGTTATGGGAACGAGCACCTTGCCCCGCTCTTGTTGCGCTCTTGACCCTCTCCTGCTCCAACCGCTGCCCTGTGGTCTTTGAAGCTGCTTGGGCTCCCTGGCAGGACCTTGCTGCCTTTCCTGTCAATCACAGTGTTAAATGCTGGCTGATGGGACAACAGCAGCGCACCACGGTGCTCAAGTGACACAGAGCCAATACTGCCAAGATGTAGTCGGAGCCCGGCCCGGGTGCTGCCTGCCTGCACCTGGGCTTCCCAGGCTGCCTTTCTTCTTGTTTCTCCAGAGGAGCCCCACCGTCTTCGGTAACCACTATGTCACCACTCCATAAACCAGTTATTAGCTAGCAGAAGTCCCTGAGGGTTCTGTATGAGGCTCTCCAGTGTTCACCTCTCTGCAGCAAGTGGTGCTCACCTCCGTTGCTATTAACCCACACTTCATGAGCCTCTGGTGGACACCAGAGAGTGGTGGGCTGATCACTTGTCACGCTGTCCCCAGGTCCAGGGTCACAAGTGTGCAGCAACAGCACAGTGCTGGGACTTGCTTGGCCCCCTTTGTCCGTGCTCACCCTGAGGCCTGCCACACTGGCTCCTGCTCTCTGTTGAAATGGGCGGGACAGAAGCAACAGGGCTCTTTTCCTGCTGTGCAGCTGTGTTGCCTTACAGCCTGGACAGCACCCACCTGCAGCCCTCCCTGATCCCTGCCCCGGTTGTGCATGGTGCCTAGCAGGATAATGACCCTCCATGGAAGGCCTGGGAAAGCTGTGTGAGCAACTCCTGATTTTTCTGAGAGTGCTACAGGGAGCAGGGCCAGCTGTGTGGAAACCCGTCAGCCTGTCCTCCCTGGGCTGCATGTCCCCATTGTCTTCGTTCATGTATGTTCCAATCATGGCACCTACCCATAACCGTACGCCTGCCTCGCAAGCGCTGGCCACCTGGCTCCCTGGCACTACCCCCAGGTGTAGGGGTAATGGGTCCCACACAGGGTGTCCCTGGTGCTGCTGTAGCGGCCATGCAGGGACCTCCAGTTAGTGTGTCCTTCGGCAGTAAAAACACAGCACACCCAGCTGGGATGGGCCAAGGGAAGAGAGTCGGAGGTCCTACCCTGTGGGCCTTGGGGTGCCAAGCCAGATCTGCTGTGGTCCTCACTCCCTTGCCTGAGCTCCCTGCCGAGCCTCTCCATGTGAGGCCCAGGCAAGCCTGCTGGTGCAGCCCTGTGCCACTGAGGATCTCTGCTGCCATTCACTTACTGCCAGGTCAGCCCTGCGGTGCCAGCTTGTACAGCCCGGGAAGGCTTGGGTGTCCGCTCTGCCTTCATCTGTAGCCTCCGCCAGCCAGGAGATGAGCTTGTCTCAGACATGTGGGCTTGCCACCCCTCCCCAGCTAGCCTACAGCACGTAGCCCTGCCCTACACTACACTTCCTGCTTCCTTGGATCTCTGCTTGGGCCTTGCCGCTTTTGCCTTCCCTGTGTGATGTTTGTCAGGCCTGTCTTCTTTAGGCCTCAGTTTCCTTGTCTCTGTAATGGAAGGCAGTGATCTTCCACTAGCAGACTTAGTATTTGTTGTGCCAGTCAAATGAGTTTATGGTGACACTTGTGCAGAGACATGAGTGTGGCCAGCTTGTCACTCCTCGGGGGCCCTAACCCAGTGCCTGCTGGGACTGCATCTTAAGTCAGCATTTGGTCCTCTGAGTTGAATAATTATTTATACAAATGTCCTGTAAGGCAGGCGTCAGCACCGTCAGCGCTTCCCATCTCATAATCACAGGGGTGCTTGACTTCATGACACAGTCATTATGTTCAGATAAAGCCTCAGAGTCATTGAATTCAGGTCATTCGTGTGAGAGCTGTTGTGGTCATTATTCCGGTAGTAAGTGCCAGTTAAAGTGGATACTAACTTACTGGCTTTCAGAAGCACAAATTCAGTGCACGGTTCCCATGTGCATTCTGTGAGAGTTCGACGCTTGTCCTTTAAATGTGTTTTGACAGAATCAGGCCTTCATTCTAAGGCATGTAGTTTTCAGCTCATATTGATGCTGTCCTGGCCATGGCTCAGCTTTTGTCTTCACTGAAGAGGGCCTGAGCTGTGACTGCATTTAGTGGTGGCTCGGGGCATAGCTCACTTGAGCACCAAGGTGGGATTCTCACCAGGTAGAGTCAGGTCCCGGGAGTCCTGGGCTGCTCTGGCCATGTTCCCACATCACACTCTTTCAGATGCGCCAGTTTTCCATTGAAATGAGACAAAATCCTCAACTCTGTCGCAGCTGGTGCTTCCTGGTACCCTTCCAGCCACTGGCCTCAGCCACTTCTCTGGGCACCTGTCTGTCCACCGAACATCTAGTAGTTTGGGTAAATAGAAGGCCATAGATGGAGACCCACAAATGCGGGCTGTGTGCGGGCTGCAGTGGGGGGCAGCAGACCGCAGTGGAGAATGTGCTGAAACCTGGGCACCTCCCACCTTGCTTACTGACCTGTCAGTTAGGTCTTATTTTTTTCATCTGTATAATGAGGGGCTTGAGCTTGAAGTTTCCTAAATTCTTCTACACTTTTAAGGTTCAGTGGATTTAGATTTCCTTGAACCGGCTGCCGGGTGAGGTGATACTGAGCAAAGACAAGCAGTTGACAATCGTGTTAATTGGAAGAGCATGTTGGATCCCTCCCCAGGTCACCAGTCAGTAATGATGTGGAAGCAGTCGCTCACTTTCACAAAACTGACTAATGATATTGACAAACAGAGGTGCTTTCCCAGTAGAGTATGTATCTGGGAAAATTAGGAGGAGGCAAAAAAGTCATTAGAGTGAGAAGTAAACGAGCAAGAGCAAACAAGGCAGAGTGGTGCTGCAAAGGCCAGTGCGGCAGGCCAGGCCGTGCCCGCTGAACAAAGCTGGTGGTAGGAGACCTAGGGGGCACCTAGGAAACCCCTGGGGCAGGAACACACAGGCTCACTCTTCCCTGTGTATCGCCATCCCCTGGCAGGTTGTAGGGGTGAGGAAACACTCAGAGGGAAGACGGCCTCGCTGGGCACGTCCCTTCTGCAGGCGCGGAGAGTGGCGCAGGGCTCCAGGAGCGCCATCTGGTGGTCAGCCCATTCCTGGGAGTCGCACTTCGTGAGCTAGGAGGCTTACGTATGTCATCCTCTCGAATCACAAGAATACAAACTTGGTGACTGGTTACACACGTGCAGAATCGTTGCTATCAGTACCCTTTTCTTACTGTTATAAATTGTCCATGAAATGTGGAAGGAAAAAACTTTCAGCAACATCAGTCCCATCAGAAATGGGAAAATTTGTCTGACTGCCACACCCTGAAACAGAAGCAGGCTTTGAGCTGTGAACGTGAGTTTCATTATATGCCACATGCAGTCCGTTCTTAATCTTGAGGCAATGGCAGCATAGCAAGAACAGTAGTATTCCTAGGACCAGCCACTGTGAACCATTGTTTGGCAGTAACCAAAGTTAGCAGATCTCTTCCGATACCAGGAAACTGAACATGTTCAGATGGCCTTACACCCCACTTCCACCAGGTGGCTCTCCCGCTTACCTTGGTTCATGGCCCCTGGGCACCAAATAATCTTAGGTCTCACTGCTATTTTGGGTTATAGAAACCACTTGTTATGTGATCTAGATTAACTCATTTTTTATTGTTTTTATTAGTACCTGTTTGCATTACATATTAACTACACTCTTCGTGGTAAGTTGGTCTATCACCATATAGAGGACGAATTCATTAACATATCAAGGGCTCCTAGCTATATATTCTAGGGACCTCAGTTCCTAATTTCACCCTAATTGGTCTGACTGAGAGAGAAATTCTGGATAAGAGAGTATCATTTTGGGGTTGGGAAGATAGCTCGGTGGTCTAAGTACCTGCCCAGCACACACAAGGACCCAGGTTCAATCCCCAGTACTGCATGCCATGCCGGCCCTGGAACTCTGGGCACACTGTCACAGCCCCCAAACCAGGCATGTCAGAGCTGCATAGTGAGATGCTGTACCAAATGTATAAATAAATAAATATGAAAATATATAAGTAAAAGAAATACTTTTTAAAAGAGTACCTTTTGGTGATGGGAATTTTAAGGGTAACTCTGATGATCAGTAGAGCTAAAGTGGACCTTTAGCACATATTTGTGAAGGTAAGCAAGCAGCATTTGCCTTTGACTTTCAGAGTGCAAGGGATTATCCCCTGATTGCTCTCTTCACTTTTGCCAGTTCTAAATCCAAGTTATTTATTGAGAACCTCATGTGTCAAATGTTGGAGAGAAAATTGCCTGTAACAAGATCCTTATTCACAGAGACCTGACAGGTCAGTAAGGAGGGGGGAAAAAACACAGACTTTACCATTAAGTGATGTGAACCATGTGCTCTAGGAACACAGAGGGTTATACAGAGGTTTTGTGAAAGACCCTGAAATTTGAACTGGTGTTTGATGGGATTTAGAAAAAGTGTAAGAGGAAGGACTTGGTTGTAGGCAAAACGAGCAATTAATTGTGAAAGATTATTTTGTTTGGGATGAAGAACATGGCAAGAGTCTCATGTCTTTGTGAATTATTTCCTTTATTAGGAGCTTATTCTGCGTATGATCCAGCAACCAGCCGTATTCCCCTTATGTAAAACTTTCAGTAGTCCATGTTTGCAGGATGTAGTACTGCGTTTGCCGTGGGAAGTTGGTTCGTGGACATGAGGCATCCCAGTTTTTCTGTGTCCTTTTCCTCTCCCCCTCCCTGCTCCTCCTCCAATTTCAGGTGGCCCTTCCCATCTGCAAAAGGTCTATTTCTGTTTCCCTGTTATTTGTCTTGTTTTGCTCTGTAATGTATTTATACTTTGAGTTTCTCATATAAAAGAATTCATGTGATATTTGAGCTCATGTATCTGACATTTGTACTTAATATTATGCTCTCAGGATGCACCCATTTCCTGCAGATGACTCAGGTTTATCTCTCTTTGTGGCAGAGTAGTGCTCCTCTGTGAGTAAGCGCCTCGCTGTCTTTATCCATTCCTCTGTTGGTGTCCCCAGATTCAGCTGTTGTGAATTGTGCTGCTAGAAACATGGGTGTGCCTGTACCTGTGTCTGAGGTCTTCAGCTCTTCTGGGAAGACACCTGTCAGGGAAAAGGGAATGGCTGAGTCATCTCTTAAGAGAACACTCGTGCCTAGGAGTGATGGACAGGTCTTGGCACCGTGTTAAGATTTAACATGGAAGAAGACGACGATGGATCATTATGCTGTTTTTATGTTGTGCATGTCATACATTATAAACATACAGGACTGGCTTTTTCTTAAAATGCAAAGCCATCAGTGAGAAAAATACACATATAACTTCTGTTATTGCCTAAAATGTCCCCATCATGTGACCCTCTGCCCAGAGATTGAGGGAGGGGAATGAACATGTAGAGATGGAGGCAGCTTGGTGCACCAACCTCTCTGCATGGTGAGTGTGATCGTTATGTCCTGCAAACACGGACTACCAATAGAGATACAAAGTCTTTCAAAAAGTGAGCATGAGACCCAGAGCGCAGGCCGGCGAGGGAGTGAGACGACCCAGGCCGCGGGATCCTGAACAGA
>NW_004524731.1:6085308-6086367 GCF_000260255.1 Octodon degus
ATCATGAAAACTTTTTCTTAGTTCAATTGTTTTGAAACATTTAATTTTCTGAATATTGCTTAATCTTAATTTTTGTTCTAAGATTTATATTGTATCTTTGACTTACAATTTATTCAAAAGACATTGTATGATGTCTTCTCCTAGTATTAGAAACTTCAAAAAGTATATTTCCATTTTCTGTTGACTTTAAAACAAAAAAACAGCAACAACAAAAAAAGAAACAGGTTTGTACCTATGTTGTTCGCTTATTATTTCTTGCCTATATCTTGTAATATGAGAAACTAAATCGGCAGTAACAATGCACAATGTACTAACCATTGTTACTCCCCTAAAATCTTGTTTTGAGATTTTGTACCTTTTTTTTTTCTTTAAAATAAAACTAACTGATGTAAAAAAAACAAAACAAAACAAAACAAAAAAAAAAGAGCATGAAGAGCGCCCCTGGAACTCTGCGGCACTCCTTCAGCCTGCTGCTCGAAGCCCCGATCTGCCTTGCTGTGGTCCTCATCCCTGGGCCTGAAGCTGGCCTTAGCCAGCCAGGAGCACTTAATGTTCCTCACACCTGAGTTGGGGCAGCTGCTCAGTCAAAATGGACTTAAAATCCAGGATCTGCCCTGGCAGTGTTCTTTCCACACCATCTGCATGCTGTTCCCCTCAGCCCACTACTACTTTTCAAAATCAGCCTCTGTCTGAATTAATTAGATATTCTTAGAACCTACACAGCATCAATACCTTCTACTTAGGAAATAGACATGCAATTTTTTAGAACTAATTTCTAAGCACCTGACTTAATTCCAGTACCCGAGGACTACAGTATTGTTATGTGCAGTACCCAGGGAGTGGTATTCTTACCTGCGGTACCACTGCTGTACTGTTCTTACTTGCAGTACCGAGGCCTGTGCTGTCCTTTCTTACCTGCAGTACCCAGGGCTGTTCTTACCTGTATTACCCAGGGCAGTGCTGTTCTTACCTGCAGTACCCAGGGCAGTGCTGTTCTTACCTGCAGTACCCAGGGCCGTGCTGTTCTTACGTGCAGTACCCAGGGCAGTGCTGTTCTTC
>NW_004524731.1:6086738-6108742 GCF_000260255.1 Octodon degus
TACCTGTATTACCCAGAGTTGTGCTGTTCTTCCCTGCTGTACCCAGGGCTGTGCTGTTCTTCCCTGCAGTACCCAGGGCTGTGCTGTTCTACCTGCATTACCCAGGGCCGTGCTGTTCTTCCCTGCAGTACCCAGGGCCGTGCTGTTCTTACCTGCAGTACCCAGGGCAGTGCTGTTCTTACCTGCAGTACCCAGGGCAGTGCTGTTCTTACCTGCAGTACCCAGGGCTGTGCTGTTCTACCTGTATTACCCAGAGTTGTGCTGTTCTTACCTGCAGTACCCAGGGCAGTGCTGTTCTTACCTGTATTACCCAGAGTTGTGCTGTTCTTACCTGCAGTACCCAGGGCAGTGCTGTTCTTCCCTGCAGTACCCAGGGCTGTGCTGTTCTACCTGCATTACCCAGAGTTGTGCTGTTCTTCCCTGCTGTACCCAGGGGCTTTGGTCTCCTTATCTGAGTGCCTAGAGCTGTGGGGCAGCAACTTGCCTACCAGGTCTCTCACTCAGTCTTCAGAGTGAGCAGAGGTTGACTGGACTCAGTGAGGTTCCTATGGGAACTCTAGAGCCTGTTTTAGTGCAACAGGGTACAGCTGTGGGAATTAGAATACTCCAAGGATGTAGCTAGTTGGGTATCATACTGTTTCTACTCCAGCAGTTAGTCAGAATATAGTGCCAATAAACAACTAAGAGAATTTTTAACAAATTCAGGTTATTTTTTTAATGAGCAGTCCAAAAGTTGTCTTTGGGTTTGGCAGTTTTTCAAATGGTACACTTCATCGGCTATGCAGAGGCCTATGGTTCGTGCATATACGCTCTCCACTAACTTTCCAGCTCAGTGTGAAGAGTAAACATGGGCGAGCATGGCCCTGAATTGGAGCCTGGGTAGAATATGTGGCTTGAGGTATGGGGCAGGAGTTGCATCGATTCAGATTTAGGGCTCTTCCCATGGCGAGAGGGCCTGTGTTTAGAGTGGGATCTCAGAGTTGGGTGGTTTTTTGTTTTGTTTTTTTTTTATTGTACTGGGATCGAACTCAGGACCTTGTGCTTGCCAGGCAGGCACTTAGGCCACTGAGCTATCTCCCCTTCCCTCAGAGTTGTTTAAATGAAGCTTCAGTTGTCCTTTTCTCTTTGACAGTTTCTTTGGGAGCTCTTGGAACACGTGAATAGCTGAGCCTTATTTGTTTTTCTTCCTTTAGTTAAAGGTACTGGAGATCATTGGCAAACCTCTAGCAGCTGCAGGGAAAAGCTAGGGATGCCTGCCTCAGAAGTGAGTGGAAATGGGGACACTCGGTCAGAACCTCAACCTTTCGTCCCAGTCAAGACATGGACATGGCTAATTTGGCAGAAGCTACAGAGCAGACCTGTGGGATACAGCCACAAGGGAACAGCATGGCTGCAGGCAGGAGCATGCACGATGGCCCTGCAGCACAGCCCCGGGCCAGTGGAATCCCTGCTTCTCCACCCCAGAGCCGAGCCCCAGGCCACTGATGCACATGGGGCCCAGTCTCTGCGGCATGCCTCTCTCCAGCGTGATTGCAGAACATGCTGCTCTGTGCTTCCCGGAAGGGCTTAGCACTAACACTGCCTTGGAGGCTGGCCAGTGTGCTGAGGTTCCCAGTCTCCCTGTGGTCCTCCCATGGCCAGACAAGGTCCTTGACCTTGAAATGATTAGAATTAAGGGGCACTCAGAGATGGGCCTGAGTAACATCAGGTACATGGAGAGGGAGAAGGCTGAGGGGACAGTGGCCATGCTGAATCTGAGAGGTCAGGCAAGAACTATGCATGTAGAAAATGGAGAACTGTGGGGAAGAGGTGGAAAAGTATTTTAAACAAGCTGGGCTTGGCAGGCTGAAGAGAGGAATTTGAAGTCTTGGCAGCACAAGAGGAAATCAGGTCCATGCAAGTACAATTTAGCCTTGTTTCTAGGTCACTGACCACTGAAAATTTTGTGTCTTTGCCTTTTTCTTCCTCTCCCTCCTGTCTGTGTGTCCATTCACCCTCCAAAGCCTTCCCTAGAAGTTACTATATGTAAGTACTCATAGCTTTCCCCTCTGGCTACAGGACACTGGGATAGCTTTGTATGGCCACAGTAGTACCCTCCTGAGACTCCAGAGAAGAAAGCAGGTGATGGGCACTGCAGAGTCGCAGACAAGCACAACAGGGAGCAGAAATGTTCTCCCTGCCCACAGTGTTTCCTCATGTGGAGTCACAAAGGCATATGTGTCCACTAACAGAGACCAGCCAGGCTTCAGCATTCAGAAGTGAATTCATAGCGTCTGTGATTGCCTGTTTTCCTGTTCAGAGCCACAGTGGAAAAGGTGTTGAAACTGATTTTAAGGCAGCATGATAATATTCCATTAATCTAGTTGGAGAAACAGTAAGTTCCCTTCTCACTCAGATATCCCAAGCAGTTTCCCTAAATACCCTAAACATTTTGAAACACAAGCCTCTGAAGAATTTCTGCCTTGTGTCAAGCCCTTAACCTCCTGGTTGCTTCTCTCTGTATGTACTGCTTCACGTGTGGGTGAAGGTGTGTGGGTGTGAGGCATGTGGGTGCTGCACATACAGATTCTTGGTGGGGATTTTGTCATCCCATACACAGTACAGGTGCAACACAGATACACAGGGAAGTGATGCCAGAGTCGGCACACATGTGATGCCCATCACAGTGCTCTGTCCAGGGTTGAAGGGACCTTGGGCTGCACTCCTAGGTATGGGAAGACAGATGGGCCAAAGTGGCAGCCCATTGTCCTGGCAGCTGCTGGGCAGCCGGCGATCTGGTGGCACTGGCTACCATTCCCACTGACCACTTTTTTTTTTTTTTGTATTGTAGTACAGAGTCTACAGGGTCTCACTACATAGATGAGATTCATAGTGATCTGCCTGTGTTCAGCCTCCCAAGAGCTGGGGTTACAAGCGTGCACCACCACGCCAATCTCAGTCGCCATCTCAGCATGCCCCCCGGGGGTGGGGCCAGCACAGCATGCCAACAATCAAACCCTGACTGCTGTGTCTGCCTAAGCAGGTGCTTTAATCCACTGAGCTATGTGGCCAGCCCTTGACCACTTTTCCTGCATTTGGGATGATTGCAGTTTCTCCATTAGTTGCACTGTCCTTTCATATGGTCTCTGGTCATACCTGCATATCGGCCAGAGTACTGCATGGGCCCTGGCCCCTGGCCAGTAGGCCTGACTGCATCAGATGGCTTGTGGAGTGGTCACAGTGAGCCTGGATGGCAGTCAAAGCTTTCCAGTTTGCATATTTTAATGATGGCTGTCAGCCTGGGTTGGAACCTGGAGGTTCCAGCACTTGTTGGCCAAGGTCAGAGGAAGTTATGCAGCTAAACGGATTCAGGTTGAGGCTCCCTTCTTATGCTGGCTGCCCTATTACCACGTAGGGTCACATGGGCCTTCCAGATGCCAGCACTCGATCACTGACGACCAGATCTCTTCCTCTGTGGCCAGCACAAGACTCTGCGGGGGCAGGCAGGGTAAGTGCAGAGCTGGTCTCAGTCTCAAGGACCCTCCATCCTTTAGGACACCTGTATGTCAGCCGGGTAGGCCCCTGCCCACAGGACATCGGCCTAGGGTACTGGTTTCTGTACTTCTCTGATGGATTCCAACATAGTCCCTGGGCTTTTCTGAGCTATGTGTAAACTAGACGAAGGAAAGATGCCAAGCGTGAAGCTGTCTCTGAAGCCAAGTGCTGGCTCTGCACTTGGCCTCTGCTGATCCCTTGAAGTAGAACAAGGACAGTCCTGCCTATGTGCCAAGGAAGTAAGCACAATGCACAACGGTCCCGGGGGTCAAGGCTGGCATCCCAGCAGAGTCCTATGGCCCCCAGTACCTGGTTCGGGAGGTGCAGACCCCAACTGCAGGCCAACCATGATTTCTACATGGAGACAGAAAAGGCAGCGGGCTGGCTCCCTGTGACCACCAGTGAGTGGCATGAGCTCCTGTTTGGTGTGTGCCTGTCCCTGCTTAAACATGTGAATAAGCATTGGTGTGAGGAGACTGCCAAGTTCCATGTTCCACACTCGGTGCAAGTCATTACAGAACATGTATTCAGGAAACATCCTGACCCCGTGCTGGAGCTTCTTGCTGCTCTGGGGTCCCAGTGCACAGCGTCTCAACATCCTTGGTCCCAGGGACCTGTCCTCCCCATGAGCACTTCTCATCTGCTGGGGTATACTCTATACCCCTGCCCTGCCCTGCCCTGCTTTTAGGTCACCTTGTAACCATCGTCCATCTTAGCAGTCAAATAAGACAGCGATTTTTTTTTTTTTGTTTTCTAGAAGATTCTTGTAAGATGGGGTCTGGTGCTGTGTTTTCTGTTGCTGTAGCAGAGCATCTGAGACTGGGTCACGTAAAATGAACAGGAGTTCCAAGGTCATAGGGCCTCTAGGCCAGGCCGTCTCCAGCAGAGGGCAGAGGGAAGGGCAACATGGAGTGGACAGGGCCCTTGCTCTCATGTCAGGGCTCCGCTCCCATGACAGGGACACATGTCCACTTGGGAGGAGAGAGCCCGTGCCTCCTGGCCACTCCCAGAGTTCTCGTACCTCAAGAGGATTGCACTGTACTACGTTACCCACATGTACACTGTTTGTAAAGCTGGTTTTATTCTGATTTTTTATTTCCAAATGTTATTAAATAAGTTCATCTGTCGTGGACCTGGCCTGGGTGCTGGTCTCTCCACTGTGCAGATGTCCTCGGCCCTCATTCCTGAGAGTTCTGGTCACCCCATTGTACGTTCATATCCTCCTGTGTCCTGGTGAGAGTGTGCTTCCTGCTGTGCCCTACTGACTCGTCTTGGTGTCCTCTAGGTCCCCAAGACTCAATGGCATCATACCCCTGAGGCAAGAATGGAAATTGAATCCAGTAATGTGATCTGTAAAGTGAGATCTTTAGTTCCTTTTTATCCCCTCCCCTGCCCTGTTTTTAAGCAGACTTTGTGTATTTGATTAATGTTATTGCCTTTGAATCATTCACATGATCATGCTTAATACAAAATGAGTGTTTTTTTATCACTGTCATTATGTGAGAATACAGCATATTAGCCTCAAAAGAGATTTGTTTGACTTCAGCCTACACATTACAGCGGGATCTCCATGTGGTTCCACATATTCACAGGTAGCATTTTCATCCTGGAAACTGTGCTTCTGAGTTGTCTTTTTTTTATCAGCCACATGTGTAACTTGCTGTTTGAATGTGGAAAGTTCCAAGTTCTGTGGTCTGACCATTATCTGAGTAGTTTTATCTAGAACTCACAGAAAAGTTTCTACAACTACTACTTTAATACTTAAATGAAGTAAAGTATCAACCTTAAAAACTACTGTGTGGGCAGACCTGATAGCTCAGCAAACTAAAGAACCCACTTAGGTAGAGTGAAGTGGCCAGGGTTCGATCTCTGAAGAGCTGTGCCGGCCCCACCCCCGGGCACGGAGGATTGAGACTGGGTGCAGTGGCATACGCCTATAATCCCAGTGCTTGGGAGGCTGAAAACAGTAGAATCACAAGTCCGATCTACATAGTGAGACCCTGTAGACCCTGTACTAAATGCAGGAAAAGAAAACTATTGTGTAAGAGTCTGTGAATTCTATTAAGTACGCCTTCCTTCAAGACGGTAAATTTTTTAATCTTTCTTTTATGTCATAACTAACATTTATTTACATTAGGCAGCTATACAATTAATTTTATATGTTTCTGTAAAGTAGAAAATAAATCCAACATTTATCCCAAGGATTTCCAGGAAGAATAGCCCATAAGAGAAAGTCCGCGGTGCACTGTGTATAGAGGTGGGTCATCGTGGGCCTGCAGATCACAGGGACACTGGCCAAGTGGGCCAGAGGTAGAGGAAGGGTGAGGACACTGTAGGGCTGAAGGTCATTCTTTGCCAAAAGGTGTCAAAGTCAGGGAGGTAGGTCCACCTCTGGGTACATGTCTGCTGTTTTTCTTGGTTCTGTGAGGTGACTGGGTTTGTAAGGTTTGTGTTCATAAGCACAGTCAGATCTAGCCAGGGAATGCTGATCTTATACCCAAACTGCTCACAGTAGGGAAGAGGTGCGCACCTTCTGATTTCCACGCAGGGCAGGTGATGATGTTTTATAGGACAGGGGTGGGCACGAGGGTTGCATGGCACTGGATTGTGGGGACTAATGGCACCATGGCCCCCACCTTCACACTGGCATAGCTTCCACTGGTCACACGTGGCTCTCGCACTTGGATCATCCTGGAAAATAAAAACCTAAGATTTGGCTCCTCATCCCTTGAGCCATCCTAGAGTCATGCAGAGCAGAGGACAGATGAAGTCACATGAGGCGCTCCTGAAGTGCCGCCGATGGTTTGATACTGGGGTGATGAAGGTGGGGGAATTGCAGGGAGGACCAACTGCTGAGGTGTGTGAGTGGGGTGCAGGGCCACAGGAAGGCAAGACTGTCTGAGCACTGTAGCAGCTACAGCTCTCACCAGTCATGCCTGCCGAATGCACCTGGCCCAACATCCAAGGCAGGGTCTCCTGGGGCCACAGCAGGTGCCGTGGGCATTAGCCCTGACTCGGCCTGCCAAGTCCCTGCTGAGCGCACTATGCCTAATGCCCTGGACATCAGTGCTGTGCCCCCACAGCTGCATATTCACATCCTCACCTGCGAACATGGCCTGCCCCAGGTGGGAGTGGACACGTGGGTGGTGCTTTGCTTCTTCTGCAGAGAAGTGACTTTGCTCAGGAATCAAATCTGATTCCTGCTGAGGCTGCCAGAGCCACATGGTACAGCCAAAGATTATAGTGCAGGATTACAGTTCACAAACTGGATTCTTTCCACAAGTCTGATCACCAACTGAATTGGACAAGAACCAAGTCACATTTCCCCATTAAGCTCAACATTGAACCTAACCATTGAATTTAATTTAATTCTCATCCAATTTGGTTGGATTAGAACACATTTCATGATCGTTGGCTTTTCCCACCTGGAAATATGTTATATGTTAGTATTTGAAGTAAATATTTTTGGGCATATAAATTCCAAAATGGGTTACTAGGGCCCTATCTGTAATTTACAACGTGTATCTTTTGTTGAGAAACAAGAGTTTTGGAAAGAAAATGACAAGAGACTGGGCATGGTGGTGCACACCTGTAATTCCAGCTCTTGGGAGACTGTAAACAGGCAGATCACTACGAGTCCAATGTAGTAGTGAGACCCTGAACACTCTAGAGACCCTACCCTAAAATACAAAGAAAAGAAAAAATGACATCACACACCAATAGGGAATTTAACTGGGCCACAGCCCTCTAACATCTTCTTTCGGTAATGGTTCTTATGGCCTCTGTTCTTTGTTAGATCAGAGAATGTTGTCCTGGCCAGCTCCCTCCATTAGGACTTGGAGAAAATTATGGGGTTGCAACTGTGAGATATGTGGGTGTGTTAGGAAGTTATCCAGGACTCTTGGAAATGATGGTAAAGTTGCTTCCTTTGGACTGTCTGGTAGGTACAGGGACCAAGGAAATGGGGTCTTGGTGGGAAAGGAGTACAGCTCAATTCGGCACAGGCCAGAGGGAGGGTAGCCAGGGAGCAGGTTGGGGTGGATGGAAATACTTTGGGAGCCATTGGTGAGGTGAATTCTAGGGGACCTAACAGGACAGGGCAGGGTTACAGATGTCCCCTGGAGTTGGTGGGGATGAGGAAGTAGATCAGGAGTCCAAGATGACAGCTGTAGACGGTGACTAAATATCAGGGAGAGTTCTGGGCAAACTGGCTTAGCAGGGTTCTTACTAAGACTGGGTTTACAAGGGTGTGCCCTGATGGTCTGGAAGGGGCTGAGGAGTCTGTCTGCAGTTGGCCAAGCACAGAATCATAGTTGTTAGTTTTATTTCCTTAAAGTTTTAGTAGAAATCACTGGCCAGTCAGCCTGACATTCTTTTGTTTTGTTGAAATAGGGTCTTGCTATAGCCCAGGCTGGCCTTCACAATTCCCAACCTACCAGAAAGATTTAAGTTTAAAAATGTGTATAGAAGGGTTAAATTTTGTTTCTTTGTGTGACCATGTGGTAAATTACAGCTTCTTAGAAGTCTCCATTGCCTGCAGATTATCGAATGTTTTGAGCGGTTTAAAGTGTACTTTTGTCAGCTTTCTGCCCTCTGAGTGCGGGCTTACCCACGTGGCCTGGGCTGCTGAGGAGTTTGGTAGTTTTTCCTGTCTCTTCCTGTCCTTGACCAATCTTTCCAGTCTTCCAGTGTCTCTCTACAAAATGTTCTTTCTTGTTGATTTCCCTACTATATTATTTTCTCCTCTTGTTTTTATTATTTCTTTCCTTCTAACTGTTGGGTTTTATTTGCTGTTTTCTAGCTTTGTAAAATGGATGCTTACATCATTGATTTTTAGCCTTTCTTCTCCCCTGGTATTTTTAAGACTATAAATTTCCCTCTGAGTAGGACACAGTGGCAGACTATAAATTTTGAGATGTCATAATCTCATGAAGCTTAAAATAATGTTTTCTTTATTATAGAAACAGTATGTCCTCAGTGCCCTCAACTTGGAAATAAGACAGGCACAGTAGGAGCGGCAAGCATCCCCGGGTACCTCACTCAGGGCAACCACGTGGGTGTCCAGGACATGGACTTAGGGTTTCTTTCAAGTGGATATTAAGCTGTCCTTTTTATTTTTTTTTATTTTTTTAAAATTATTTATTTGTGTGTGTGTGTGTGTGTGTGTGTGTGTGGCCAGCTCAGCCCACCAGGGGGCGGGCTGGCTGACATGTGGTGCTGGAGGATCGAACCGTGGTCCCTGTGCTTTGTTGAGCTTGTTCTAAGTAGGCGCTTTAGACCACTGAGCCATCTCACCAGCCCTAAGCTGTCCTTTTTAAAGCCCCCACACACACACTATAAGAAGGTGGATAAATACTTCGTTTTAGAACCTTTGTGCTACCTCTTCACACATTAAAAAATAAAAAGACACCAATAAGGATAATTTGTTCTCTTGTTAAACTGGGCCTGGGAAATAATTACTCTTCAATTTTTAAGTGGGTATAAGACTATTATGATTTTCTGTTTCTTCTTGGCATCATTTGATAAATTGTATTTTTCTCAAAAGTACCCATGTTTTGAGCATGAATATTTTATAGACTTGCTCAAGAATTAGCTATTCAGAAAGATTTGGAATCAGCATCAGTCTGTCAGCCAAGCTTAGCAGGGCCTGGTTATCAATTCATGCTTACAAATGAAATGGAAAATTACAGTATTCAAAAACCTAGCAGCGATTGAGGAAAGTGATAAAACATACTAATTATGGGCTAGCCCATAATCTTTATGTCATGATTTTATGAGGATTAGTTTTGGCTTTATGCCAAATTTGAGGTAGCAGTCGGTTTCATAGCTACAGTTGCTAAGTGTATCAGGAGAAAACCTAGACTCATTTAAAAATAGCAGTGGAATTGTTCACCGTCCCAAAACACAGTATCTAAGCTGCCAGTGGCACAGCGCTGGGAAGGAGCTGTAGAGGTGCGTGTCATGTGAGAGGGCGAGATCCGAGGACGGTGAGAGCAGAGTGTCCCGAGTGTCCTCACTCTCGCTGGGGCTGGGCTGTGCGCACAGACACGTGGTGTATGGGCGAGGGGACAGCCCTGGCTCTGTAGCTGTGCTCTCGTCATTCTGCGGACAGCGCTGTTGAGGCTATTAGGTGGCATGTGGGAGCCGCTTTGAAGAGCCAGATGTGGAAGGCAGATCAGGCACGTTCTGATTTCACAGGAAGAGTAAAGCCCTTACGTGCAAGTTATAGGAAAAGAGGATTTTATTCAATAATACATTATGTCTTGATTTCCCATAAGAATCTGTGATGGGGTCATGTACGGCTAAGGAAAACTGAACAAGAATTTCCTAAAAATGAGAATTATCTAATAACCAAGCACAGTGAGGCATGGCAGCCAGTTCTGCAGATGTAGATCTGCTCAGGCAAGCTCTGGGGAGGTGTGAGCCGTGGTGACAGGACTGCATGTGGGCATGGTTTCCGTGCTTGGTGACTTTCAAGGGTGTGCAGGCCTGGCCATGTGCAGTGTGGAATTTCAGTGTCCACATGCACCTTCAAGTGCTGCTGCCTTCTGTCAGCCATGCCCAGAGCCCGTTACTCATGGAGAACTTCCCTATCATGTGATAGGACTGATGCGCTAGGCATTCTCCTCTTGACCACCACTCCTGCCTGCTGACTTTGCTTCCTCCCTGTTCTCGTCCTGGTCCACCTGTCCTGCGCTACACAGCTCCCTCAAGCACACACATCTCAACCATGGGATCTCCTCCCAGTTAGTGTGGATGGTAGCAGTTTGAAGTCAGCTGTACTAGGAGTATTTACACCAGGGAAACTGGCAAGAGGTACAACGCAGGAGTTTTCTAAACAGTTAGCTGGCTTGTAACCATTTACTAGCACACCACTGACTTATTTCACATATGCACCAACTTCCCCTATCCCAGCGCCCAGACTGAGTCTTCACTTCAAAATGTAACCTGTTGTTGATTTAGATGGGCAAGTCCTCACTATTTATAGTTTATCCTTACTCACAAGAAATTCATAAAAGATACTAAAATGAGTGCAAACAATGTGAGAATTCATGAGTTTACCCCCCAAGGTCATAGGAATGAAATTTTACATCCAACACAACAACTCTTACATTCTTAAAAATATACTGGAGGTCACAATTGTAACAACTCTGTATGCACACACCTTTTGGAGGAAAAAGTGGGCTATTAATTTGTATTATCATTAGTCTAAAGATCCTTTAGACTGTAATTACTGTGGAGTAAAATTGAAAATTCTTGATATAAATAGCTTACATTCCTTTTCCATACAACTATCAAGTTCTGAGGAAAATGTGTTTATCCTAATGTGTTTGTTATGGTCCCACTGTGCTGTTATGGTCCCACTGTGCTGTTAGGGTCCCACTGTGCTGTTAGGGTCCCACTGTACTGAATATTGTTGCATTTTAATACTTCAGCAGATCAGGAGCCCCATGATCAACCAAAGAAAAGAATTAGAAAGCATAAACTGAAGAGAAAATTCAAAAATTCCAATAATCATGTAGAACAAGCAGAATTAGAGCAACAGCGGAGCCTTTTACAAGCAGAATTACCACAGCATACAGATGGACCCACAATAAGCAAAAATAAGAAAAGGAAGCTGAAAAAGAAACAGCAGATTAGAAGGAAGAGAGCCGCCGGCTTAGTGACCAAGGCCTCCAGTGTGAGCTTCACATACCAGCCTGAGGAGACTGGCAGTGAACAGGAAGACATCTCCTGGCCTGCTGGAGGTGGGGCCGCCAGTGCCACGGAGGAGGCTGCAGAAGGCACCAGTGCAGAGGCTGACACAGCCCCCAGCCAGGAAGACATGGAGACCACCAACCGGAAGGCCGAGGGCATTCTGAAATTTCTGCAGTCAACTCGGGAAATGTATTTCTATGATGGTAGGTTTTTCTTCTTACTGTCCTTTGTTTAATGGTACCCACTTAATATTTTGTAAATTAACCAAGTACAATAAAATATTTAGATGTTTACAATGTGGAGCACATAAGATATTCAAAGTAAATAATTAGTGTTGAGGCAAAATCAAAATATTATCATTGTTTCCACCAAAGAGTTTGTGCTGTGTCTCCTTGGCGTGAAAGGGTTGGGCTTGGTGATCATTTGGAGTAGCGATTTGTATTAATATTCACATTTATGTAAGTCTTCATTAACAACCAGTAGGAAAAACACAGGCGCTCACTAGGAGCTGATGCAGTGACCCCAGGATGAGGCCCTCCAAACCAGTCCCCTTCCTATTTTCATGCTAGCTATTTATTGATTTACTGATTTATTTTAATTTTTTTGGCAGAACTGGGAATTGAACTCAGACCCTTGCGCTTGCCAGGGAAGCGCTTATTCCACTGAGCCGTCTCCCCGGCCCCATCATGCTGTTTAGGACGTCCTAGGGGCCCACATGTCAGAAGCACATTTGACAGGCGCTGGGGAGCACCAGAGAAGTGTCGCTCTACAGTACCGTGCGAAGCAAGTGACTGGTTTAAACACCAGTGCAAGTCAGTTTTAGCCAGTACAATCGCAGCAGCTGACATGCACCCCATCCTCTTTAGCAGCTTTATCAGCAGTTTCAGCCAGTTGGAAATACATGTAACAGATACCAAAATGACACAGATAAGAGGGCACAACAACACTGCAGAGAGAAGCAGAACCCCCATGCTGAATCTGATAGGGCGAGTGGCCATGCTGAGAATAACAGGAAAAGCCAGTTTATAAAGTCTGCCAGGCATGGCACATGTCTTAATCCCAGCACTCAGGAGGCTAGGCAGGAGCATCGCTGTGAGTTTGAGACCAGTCTGGGCTACAGAGTGAATTCGAGGTCAGGCTGAACTACAGAGCAAGACCCTGTCGAGAAACTAGGTAAATAAAATGTCTGAAGCTTCCTTGGAGATCAAAGTCTGCCTTTAGCTTATAAAGGTGAAACCAACACTGCATTTGTAAGTGAGGCTTACTCCTCTCAGGTGTCTCCAAAGACACGGATTCAGCTGTCCGTGTGGAAGCTGCTGAAGAGCTGTTCCGCTGTCTTGAGTCTCGCCACATGACCCCCTCGGATGTGCTCATTCTGGACCATATGAAAACGCTGCTCCTTTTGCACGACACAGCAAGGCTGCGGCGGGCCCTGGAGCTGCTCCCGGAGCACTGCACCATGCCTCGCAGTGAGTACCACACGTGCTCCACACACACGCTGGCCGTGGTTTCCCTGGAAGCCCACCAAACAGCAGAGGGTCAGGAGAAAGCACCGCCCATGTCCTGGGGAGCAGAGAGTCCCACAACGAGTAGGTTTCATGTGCCTCTACTTGATACAGAATTTCTCACAATACTTGCACAAGTATCTGGGCCATCTAATTTTCAAACTTCTGAACTATGACTATGAGAGACAATTTTTCCAAGTTTAAACAATATTAGAACTCATGTCTTTCCCTACTGCTAGATGACTAAGGTGGATTGTTTTTACCCTCTAAACATCTTGGTACCTCCTTAAACCCCTCGAGTTGAAAGATTACGTTTTCGTGGTAACTTTTCTAATGATTACCTCCCCAGTATTGGTGGGGTTCCCATTCCCTGCAAGTTGTATGCCAGGGCCATTGTGGGGACACGCAGAAACCTCAGGTGCTGCAGGCAGAGGAAGCACTGCCCCGCAGGCAGCACTGGGCAAGTTCCATAGGAGTGAGAACGGGAGGAACCTGCCACCAGCTAGGTAAAGCTCCTAGATAGGTGACACATACGTCCATCCTGAGACTTCACTGTGGGCGAGGGCCAGCATGCACTCTAAAAGGCAGATGCAAACCAAGTCAAGGAACAGTGTAGCTGTCACAGTGTGCCCTGGGAGAGCAGACAAGCAAATGACAGATGAAGAGCATTTGATTTTTAGGCAGGGGAGGTCATCCTGGGTTGCATGTGTACACCTACCTGTGATGCAAGCAGCCAGGAACGGGCTTGTGAAGGGGAAGATGGAAGCTCTGCCCTCAGGAGCTTGTGTCTGAGTGGTAGAGCCAAAAGGAGCCTGGTGGGAGGCGGGGGCATGAGGCTGGGGAAAGAGCAAGGAGCAGGTGTTCTTGCAGCCAGGTGTGGTCTTTCTGAGACAGCAGTGACCCGTGAGGCAGTACAGAAGAAACTGCAGTGGAGCTGTCTGGCTCTAGGGGCCATGGAACATGTGGGCTTTTACTTAGAGAAGCAGGAAGCTTCTGGCAGGCTTAGTGGCAGGCTCACTTCCTTTACGGGTCTCTGGGCTGCTGGGTCGAGACCAGAGTAGACGGAAACTTACATATGATCCTGTCTTCTAGAAAGTCGGTTCCCTTTCAGCATGCAGTAGGATTGCACTTGAAGCTTTTCTGTATCATGCTATTTGGTCAAATAAAATCTAGTAAATGATGAAGCTTTGTATTCAAACCCTGGATTTGTCTAGTGCCTATTTGACCTGCATAACTCTTTGAAACTTTATGAAGTTAAGTGGTAGCTCTGTCTTTCCTCTTCATAAGCATAGCACTTATAATTAGTTACAAAATGTTTTCTGTTTATCTCACTTTTCTCTTCCCTGGCCCAGGAATTTTTTACTAAATCATAGACACTTCCTCTGTGTAAGAGGCAAACATCTTTCACAAGGTCCATGCATGGCTTTCACAGTGCTGGGACTACGCCAGTGCCCAGGAGCAGGGTGGATCTCATGTTCCCATGTAGCCTTTCTTTTTTTTTTTTTTTTTTGCAGAACTAGGAATTGAACTCAGTCCCTTGTGCTTGCCAGGGAAGCGCTTATTCCACAGAGCCATCTCCCCGGCCCCTCCCATGTAGCCTTGAGTCATCAGTGAGCGTGCCACAGGGCAGAGCTGGCACTTGCTGCGTTGCTGTCACGTGCAGGCACTGAGAGGTGCTGTAAGAATCATCCTGTCTGAGGAGAGGAGGCTTGCAGATGCACCTGCCCTGGGCAGAAGAGCACTGCCTTGGGAGGGTCTTGGAGTGGCTTCTGTGGGGTGGGTGGAAGACCAAGCACTCTCCCCACAGTGCCCCATCTCTGGATTTGATCTGGTTTGGAAGTGAAGCGTCTGCATCAGAGCAGTGGACCAACTCCAGGGCTGGGTCAGGAGGTGTCTTCCTCTGCCCCTGCCTGCAGGCTTGGTGTGCATTCTCCATGAGTGACAACTGTAGAAGTAGCAGGTCCTTTGTGAACTAGATCCTAGAATCTTCCCATGTTGTGAAGTCTGCGTTTAGGGGAACCAGTAACCAAGCTTAGGACCTCACACTTGCCAGGCAGGAGCTGTGCAGCCGAGCTGTATACCCTGTCTTGTAAAGCCTCCATTCGAGGAGACCGAACTTACAGTGACAGCCCTTCTCCGGGAAGCCACGGGAGGGTTGCAGGTGATGCCAGAGAGGCTCTGGCTCCTGCTGCGCTTGTGCAGCACTGACCCCATGGGGGCTGGAGGCTGTGCGAGCACTCAGCCGCACTTGGATTCTAACCGCATTGCATTTGCCCGCCCTTGGCATGAAGTTGTGTTTCCTTTTCATTGCAGTCTGAATATAGCTTTCTTCCAGATCAGACTGTAGCCTTCAGTATTGTGCTCTGATTGTATAATGTGCAGACCCAGTAGAACTCGGGAGATCAGATAAATTGTGAATATTCTGAACAGCTACAAACTAGTGCTGACTTATTTCTCATCTTTGATTTTGTTTTTTGCTTTCCAGACCATGCCAGAGTAATCTCTGCTTTCTTTAATTACTGGATTACACATGTCCTTCCTGAGAAAAATAGTGAATAAAACCAGTATGTCACTTTAAGAAGAATTAATATTTACAAAAACAAATGTAAATGGCAAAGTTGGCTGAGAGTTCATTCTTATGTACAAAGAAGATTAAATTCCTAATATTTTATTTGTAACTCAAATCCTGGGGACTTTGAAGACATTTCTACCATATGATTTATTCCTGGGTAAGATTATGAGACTTTAAACATCAGAGACTTTAAATGAGAAATGGGATATAATTGAAAATTTCACCTGTTTGCAATTACATGTCTTGAATTACTACATAAAACTTGTTTTTCTGATTCCTCTAAAGCGTTGAAAAGGGGCACTGTATTAAACATAGAGTTGTGTTTCAGTTACTTTTTTCAAAATATACACCACCTAAAACTTAAGGAGGTGCTTATTTTAGCTCATGTGTCAGTCCCTTATCAGCCATTGCCAACAAAGGAACAGAGTGGCAGAGGGCTTGGCAGAGGAGTAGCTGCCAACCTCATGGCAGCCAGAAAGCAAAGAGAAAGAGGAGCAGGAAGAGAGAGAGTCTTCCGTCGGTGCCGTGCCACACTCTTCCCGCCAGACACCACCTGACGGCATCGGGTCACCTTCCTCCAGTCGCACTTACAAGCACGTCAGACTTTGGAGGACGGCTGGACATAAGTGACAACAACAGTTTAAAGTTGCTGTTCCTTTTTAATCAAGTTTTAAGTCATCTTGTACCTGAAAATCTTTGCTTTCAGGGTGCCTTAGGTATATTAAAAACCTCAAGTTAAAGTAGTTTGAATAAAACTGATTTTGTTCTTTTTTTTCTAAGTTGAAAGTAATGTCAAAAGCCTGTTTTTCCCAAGCTTTCCTGCTTTAGCTTTGCCCGTTTTTAGTATTCCTGACTTTTAAAAGTTAACAGTTAATTAGAATATCATTTTAGGAGGACATTGACCCTCCCCATGAAAATAACTTTGTTGTAATAGAAATATAGGTAGCGCAACATTCCCCTATTTTTAGGGTACTGTTGCGTATTTGGTGGCATCAGGTCCCTTTGTGAGGCCAGTAGCCATCACTGCTCTCATTCCGCTCTGTGGCTGAAGAGCGCTCCTCAGTGTGCATGTGAAGCGCATGGCACGTGTCCATCCGGCCGTCCGCTGACAGACATTTGGGTTGTCTCCCCTCTTGCCTGACATAAGCGGGTCTGCTAGGGATGTGTATGTACAAGACTATGTATGGATGTTTGTGTTGATTCTAAGGAGAACTGTGCCCCAATGGCAGCATAAGTGCCTGCCTGGCAAGCGCATGCTCCCGAGTTCTATCCCTGGTACCTAAAAAAAAAAAAACTGGAATTAGGACATGTAAATCCTCCAACTTGTTCTTTTTCAAGATTGTTTTACTATTTACAATCCTTGAGTATCCATATGAATTTAGGCTGGACTTTTGCTGTTGATGCAAAGAATGCTTTTTTTTTTTTTTTTTAAATCTGATATGGAAAGCATCCCCTTCCCCCTCAGCAGTAAATCCAGAATGATATCCTCTACCTCTCCACCACCTCTAAATTGAGTCAGGGGTGGTGTCTTTGGACCCTTGTGCTTTCCTCTCTGGACAGTCAAAGAGTGGAGATAGGCTTAGACTTGATTCTATAATCGGTCTGCATGCATGTGCTGGTGAAAGCTGGCTGTCAGCTGTGTCCTGCAGCAGTAGCTGAGACCTGAATGCTGGGCAGACTCAGAGGACTGGCCAAAGCACTTGGCTGCACAGCCCCTCTGCACCCAGCCGGTCGAAGCTTGGAGCCTCTGTGTGGAGGGAGAGGACAAAAGTGGTGGCACCATTGCTCCCAGGCCTCCAACAGAGATCTCTTCCATGATGTAGAACCTTTTGAAAAGAGGTAGTTCTGGAGGTGGGTCATCTCGAGACCAGTGGCCAGGTCATTCTTCCCAGCCCAGCTAGAGTTGGTGACTGGCTACAGGCAGACAAAGTATGTCATGACAACAGGAGGCGTGCATCTACCCAAATGTGATATTCTAAGGAAAAGCTACCTGAGAACAGAGCTGTAGGGCTTCACTGATCCATGTTTCGACATGGATCTTCTTGGAGAAGACAACATTGCCATCTGCTGCAGCATGCTGTCCTTCCTGCCTCTGACCCTCATCATGTGACTGAAGAATTCCTGCCACAAGGCATACTGGTCCTGGTCTATCTTCCCTCAGTGACACAAATCCTTCTTTCTCTGCAAGCTTCCTGTGTCTTCACAGGCCTGGGCTGTCCATGTACCAGGTGAAACCTACCATTTAAAGAACCTTTTCAGTATGTGTTTGTTGGCCAATATAAACATAAATATCAACAGACTCATAATCTTCTTAATTCTGAACTTCCAACTTGTATCTTTAGGCATGAACCATCACATCTTTAAAATGCTTGTGAATTAATGCACTGGTTTAGGAGCACAGGATTTGTGGACCCTTTACTTGATTTTACAGAAGTCCCAGTGACTCTTCCACTACATCCCTTCTTCTGACCCTAGAGTGCAGAGGCATAGGACCATTATTCACCAGGTAGGACAATCAGGGCTCACTAGTTTTATGTATCGTTCTAATTCCAAAAAGAAAACTACAGCTTCTAGAAAGCAAAGCAAATAAATCTTGTCTCTACTATGTCAGCATAAAAGAATGATCTGTTTATCCCATTGCAATTGAAAGTCAAGTTGGATCGTAATTAGATCAGTTTATTTCTACAGTGGTGCAAAATATGTGTGTGGCCGTGTAATTTATTTTCTGTTAACCTCAGGATTTAAGAGAGAAGCTCTTGAGGAGCGTTAAGAATGCTTGTGTCTCATGAGTATTGGCCATTGCAGCTGAGAGAAGAAAGCCCGGGTGTTTTCTGGACCTGTCGCCATCCCACCGACTCCCGTGGGCTTGCTGCTGCGTTTGCACAGCCCCGGTGGTGGGCGAGCGAGCACACACCTGTGCCTGCTGTCCTGGAGCTTCCTGGCCACGCCAGTGCCTGCCACTTTATCGTGCTGGGTTTTCCTTCTCTTCTCAGGGGATTGTGCCTTCCCACTGGCATCCAGCTCTGCTCTGGTGAGAACCTGATGGCCACATGCAGCATCAGACGAGATGCCTGCGCCTGCCCTGCCACACACGTGTGCAGCTCTGACCAGGGCCCCCATCTCCAAAACCCCACTTAACCCTATTGTTGTTTTGTTGCTGTTGTGTGTATTTTAGGGAAGGGCCTACAAGGTGTCCAGGGTCTCACTACTATTTTGGATTCAGTGATCCACCTGTTTACAGCCTCCCAAGACCTGGGATTACAGGCACGTACCACCATGCCCAGTCTCAGTTGCCATCTCAGCGCTCCTCGGGGGCGGGGCCAGCACAACAGGCCCAGGGATGGACTTCTCCCCTCTCCCCTATGCTTGCTTGCAGATGCTTTAATCCGCTGAGCTTTTCGGCTGGCCATAACCTTATTGTATTTTCCTCACAAGAGTCAGCAGTCAGCACAGCTAGGCTGGTCTTACATAGCTACTGTAGCTTTGTTCCTGTGATCATAGGACTGAGGTAGTATTCCGCATCTGACTGCTGGCTGAAGCTGCCCTCAGCCCCTCAAGGCCCTGGAGTCACAGCCATGTGACTTCTCCAAGTGTGGCAGCTGGCCTGCCCACCAGCCAGGAAGGACCTGTCTGTAAGTTTCTTCCCACAGGGATCTCCTAATACAGTGAGGCCCACTCAGGCAGTCCGCCTTTCACTGCATGTGAAGTAACTAGGTTACGACTGCAGAATCTCCTCACAGCAGTGACCTGTGGTATGGGCAGGTATGTGAACACACTTGGAGATGGTGAGGATGAGAGCTGACCCACCAAAAGCTGAGTGTGTGTGCCCATCCCTTCCCTTGCCACCATCCTGCTGTGACACTGTGGCTAGACCTGGCATTGTGGGTCCTTATGAGAGGAGGTCAGGGAGTATCCAAGTGGGTCTGAGACAAGATTCCTGGGAGAGAGCCTGTGCAAATGTGCTCACAGGGGAAACCAGTGGCATGAAGCAGCCATGAGGCTGCTGCTCTCAGCCAAGTCCTAGGGAGCTTGGGCTGGCCTCACGTGACTGCAGAGGCAGACATAAGCAGCCACACAGGCTACACCACGTAAAGGTACTTCTTTCCATGTCCTTGTCCAAGGCGGGTGGTTCCATGTATCTGATAAGGCAGAGTAAGAGATGGGTGCTGAAAACAGGGGCAGCCGCGTGGCAAGGGTAAAGGCAGCTCACATGAGTGAGCTGGGTGCCCAATTCAGAGCTGCCTGAAGGTTCATGCAGTTTATTTTCATTTACTTCTCATGGGGACACGTCTTCACAAAGATGTGCATGACAGTCCTCAAAGGGCTCATTGAGGCAGGCAGGGGCTGGAGTCTGGGCCCACAGCCTCCACCCACTCTAGAGAGCACCCAGTGGCACTGCAGCTTTCCTGCTTGTCTGGGGTAGCCTCCATATTGTTACCCAAGATTGAACCTAGGATGTGGCCATGACACACACCGAATGGCTTTATTCTGGAAGAGCCAGTAAACCATGTAGGCATGAAGGGTCACACTGTACTAATTTTTTTTTTAACAAGTATGTTTAGATGAGAGAAGTGTATTGTACATTAGTCCATTTTCAGTTGCCGTAACAAAAATTGGAGGCTATGTTCTTTATACAGCAAAGACCTTTATTCCACACCTAGTCTTGGAGGTCGGTGTGGGCCTAACCCCTGGCCTGGCCTCCTGGCTCTTCACAACTGGTGGCTGCCGTTCTGATGGTTCTGCTTCATAGAGAGGGATTTTGGGGGATGGCAATGATTGACTGGTGGCCCAGGTGGTACTTAGAGGAAAGGATGGGTTGGCTTGGCAGCTCCCCAGTGACACCTGTCCCTTAAAGGTTTGCTGAATGTTTTTGTGGATGGGACACGTGGTTGTTAGAACTCAGGCAGGTCAGTTGTCTCAGAGAGACACAAGTGGCTTTGTACAGCTGTTTAGGTCACAGCAGAACTTCCTCTTCTGCCATATCCCCAGCCTCACCAGGCGAGAAGGGGACATGCTCTGAGACCTGTGGTGTGTCTAGAAGGTGTCCAGAGCCCCAAATGCACTGTGTTCATCCCGAGCTCCTGGCACTGTTGGCACGTAGTATCATAATTAAACTGCCCTGCCATATTCATGTCCCAGAACTTTGCTTGCTTCTGATTCCTCTGCTTTGGAACCATTTTCTGGCATGAATTAAGGGCTCCTTAGACACAAACAAGTATGTGACAGTCAGTCTCACCACCAGCTCAGCTGCTGAGTGACAGGGAGCTTGCATAGTTGGCACAGATAGCCTGGACATAGAGATAATTCGTTCACTGGGCAGGACTGGACAACACAGGGTGGGAAGTACAAATTCCCGCCACACCATAGAATAGGGTGCAATTTAAAACTTAGGGGTGGTTTATTTCTGGAACTTTTCCATTTAATATTCAGTCTAAAATTGGGTACAGGTAGCTAAACCCCTAGATGAAGGAAGACTGCTGACCCAAGAGGTATTGAAGTCACAGGTGGTGGCGGCATCACTTGACGTCACCATGCTTTGGGTGACATAAAGGCTACTGAGAAAGCACAACAGAATGGAGTGCAGGATGACCATGTCCTCAGGACACGGTGCCTCGCTCCTGTTGGACCTCACACACACATGGCTGTGGTGCCCATGGAGACTCTATGGGAGAGCTCTAGTCCTCACATCTGCAGCGCCTGACAGAGAGCAGGCATCAACCTCTGTGCTGTGGCTCAAAACAAGTCATGGCCACATCTTTGTGCCACACTGGTCCGACTGTTAGAAGTCTGGCGGGTGAGCAGGGCCTGCATCTGGGGGAACAGAACCCAGAAGTGCTGAACAAAACCCTCTGAAGATGGCAGAAGAAAAGGCAAGACTGTGCCATGCTCCCTCCCCAGGCCACCCATAACTGGGCGGGGAGTTTGCCACCCACACTACCCATCAGGGAATCGGTTTCATAGGCTTGTTATCTGTTCAGCACCTGCATGGCAGGCGGACTGCGGAAGAGGAGTATCTGCCTCATGTCCTACTCACTGGGAACAGCCAGCCCATGTTTTAATTCTGCAGAACTGTATTTACTACGTACAGAAGATATAAAGTCATGGCAGAGAAAGTAAATCCTGCTTCCATACTTAGAGGCTGGAGTGAGGGGCCCACAGAGTTGAAGAGCAGGGAGATCTGGAGCCACTCCTTGGGAGTCAACAGTTGAAGAATAGCATGAGGAAGGGAGACTCCAGAAAGCCACTGGTGTGTGGTTGGTTTGGCCCGCATCATGGCCTGCACAACCCAGCCATGGACCTTTATTCTTAGTTCTGAAGGATGGAAGGCCAAGATCCAGGTATAGGTAGGGCTGTTTTCTCTGAGGCCATTTTCCTTGGCCATGAGAGCACCTCCTCCTTGTGTCTTCTTTGCACAAAGAAACGGGGAAATCTCTTGTAAAAGCACTGGTCAGACTGCATTAGGTCCTACCCCACATTATTTCTTTTTTTTCAAAGTTTTATTGATAAACAGATAGCAATGAGATAGTTTCAAATCTAATCGGAAGTACAGTTTCAACAAATAATACACTGCATATATTCTTCTCAGTGGTTAATTGCTGTACAAGAAGTGGACTTGTGATCCTATTTACAAACACCATTAGAACAAATCCCTCCATTCATTAAGAGAATGTAACTATATATCTATCCTAACCACT
>NW_004524731.1:6112129-6139543 GCF_000260255.1 Octodon degus
TCGGCAGAAATTCCTACTGGGCGGGAGGGGTGGGGGAGGGACGGCGGAGTGGTGGGGGGCAGCCCGAGGGGGTGGGAGAGGGTCTGGCCCACGCTGTGCCTGGGCTGGGACTGGTCCCACCGGCACAGGTTAGCAGGAAGCTCTCCACACACTCACCGGACCTGGGTTAGGACTGGGTCTGGGGGTTCCCGGAAGTAGGCAGAAATTCCTACTCGGCGGGAGGGGTGGGGAGGTAGGGCGGAGTGGTGGGGGGCGGCCCGAGGGGGTGGGAGAGGGTCCGGCCCACACTACGCCTGGGCTGGGACTGGTCCCGCCGGCGCAGGTTAGCAGGAAGCTCTCCACACACTCACCGGACCTGGGCTAGGACTGGGTCTCCCACATTATTTCTTGAAAGCCCCATCCAAGCCATGTTAGGGATCAGAGACCATATGGGAGACACATTTGGTCCAAAGCTGATAAAGAACATGAAGGGAGAGACAAAGGGGAAGGAATGTGTCGGAAGGCAAGGATGGGGGTGGGAGTGGGGTAGAAAGTTCTGGTTGAGCAGAGGGAGGCCTACACAGAGGCCCCATGCTGTCTTCTGGACTGGACCATAGTGCCCCACGCCCATGGCTCACTGCAGTATCCCATAGACATTCTACAGCAGCACAGTTGAAGCAGACCTCTGGAGGGGAGGCAGAGGCCAGCCCAGTCCAGCTGCAGTGAGAGTCCCACCTTTTGAGTCACTACTATGCAGAACCTGAGTGAGCCCCACTCCATCACTGGCTCCATCTCTTCCAGTCACCTTGGGAGAAAAGTAAGTTTGGGAGGGTAACAGGAGACCTGGAGCCAAGCTGGACCCTCCCATCCCTGGAAGGAAAGGTGGTTGAGAATCACAGAAGCTAGGATCCTGGGAGCGCAAGGCCTGGCTCCCTGAATTCCAAGCCTTGGGAAGAAAGTCCTTGCCTGTTGCCACAAACGGGTCAGGGTCTGCTGGCAAGGAGGAAGCAGGTTTGGTGAGCTCTTTTAAGAGGTCTGTGGAGATGGGGTGGACCCTTCCCAGCCTCCTCTGCATGGGAGGTAGAGCCATTGTCTGCATAACAAAGCCAAACGACCACCTGAGCCCTCGTGTTGAGGTCTCCAGAGAGGAAAGGAGCTAAGGAGGATCCCTGGCTTTGGGTACCAGGCTGGGATGGGGCAGGCTAAGTTCCAGCACATCTTCATAAGGTGATACTCCCACAAGGTCAGTAGGGAACTGCTGGCAGATTTTGAAAGAAATGTTCATGTAAACAAAGGACAAGTGGGCCCTAGGGATGGGAAAACTCCAGGCAGACCCCTCCAGTTGCTGAACTGTGAGCAGCCCATTAAGTTCCAGAGCAGCCACAGGAAGCATCAGAACTCAAAAGGGGATGGTACCTGCTGCTGACCCGTGGTGATGGCAGTGCTGCGGTGGCCAAGCATGTGCCTGCACGGCCTGTGTGGTACCATGAGTCAGTGAAGCCGGTGCTCAGCCCACTTCTGTGCTCCCTGCACATTTGTGTGTGATACACAAAGCAGCAGATGCCTGCATGCAAGTGAATCCAACTCATAGAGTCACACAGCATCTACCCAGCAGCGTACAAGCCGCTTAGCAACAGGGAGGCACTTGGGTTGCCTCAGGCTGTGGACAACCCCGGGCTTAGATTCTCTAAGCCTTGCTTTTACATCTTCTTTCCTTTAAGGACTGTCAGCACAAGGCTTAATCAAATGTAGAAAAGCATTCCATGTGACAGTGTCCACGAGGGAGGAGAAGGCATCAAATAAGCGGACAGGACTGGCTCTTGAGTGCTGTTGCCTTGACAGCCAGGATGGTGCAGCCATTTCCCCACCTGCGCCGAAGGTCATGGCCAAGCAGAGGACCCTGTGCAGACCTTCAGCTCTTTCTTTTGCCCAGCTTACTTGCCTTCATGCACTAGCTCCCTGAGCCAGGTCACAGGCTCTGGAACTGCTTTGACATTTGGTTTGATAAATATTTGAACATAATTTTTACTAGGACTTTTTCCCTTTTCTGCCAGGACTCCCCACTGCTCCAGGGGCCTGTCTCACTCCCAGGGCTCCTGTCTATCTCTTCACTATTGCTGGACACAGTCCCCAACAATCACAACTTAGAGGAGAGGTTTATTTTGACTCATAGGTAGAGTCATGCAAGTCCCTTTTCAGCCGGCTCCAAGGCAGGGGTGGTGTGCTGCAAAACCAGGCAGATGGAAGCTGCTCACTGGGCAGCCAGGAAGCAGAGAAGTAAAGAGGAGTCAGAGAAGGAGCTATGTCCTTTCAGGTCATGCCCTTGGTGACCCAGCTCTGACAAGGCCCACCTCCTCCCTGCACATTCGTAGCATTTCACCCTTGGCTCCCGAAATGGTCATACACATCTCTTTATGCAAAATATATTTAGTCCATCTGTAAGAGTCACTGAAGTTTTAACAGTTCAAATTGCTGAAAAATACAAGCCCAAAGCCTCCTTTGAGACTCAGGCAAACTTTTAGCTGTGCGTACCCATAAAAATCAAAAAGAGGGCCGGCCAGATAGCTCAGCAGACTAAAGTGCCTGCTTAGGCAGGCACAGCGCCTGGGGTTCGATCCCTGGTATGCCATGCTGGCCTCACCCCGAGGGCTTGCTGAGACGACAGTTGAGACTGGGTGTGGTGGTGTACACCTATAACCCCAGCGCTTGGGAGGCTGAAAACAGGAGGATCACTATGAGTCTGATCTGTGTAGTAAGACCCTGTAGACACTGCACGAAACACATTTTTAAAAATAAATAAAAAATCAAAAAAAGAAAGTTGAACACTTCTAACAGGGTAAGCATTTTCATTCCAAAATGGAGAAATTAGATAGAAATGGAACCAAAGAAAGATCAGAACAAAGCAAAGCAAATGTTAACTGTTATGACCCTGTGTCCAGTATGCAGGGCAAGCTGTACCAAGATACGAGCTCCAAAGAGTGTGGGTGAGCCCCCCACAGCATGGGGTTGTGGCCCTCACGACTTTTCATTTGGGTGGTGCTGCTCACTGCCTGTGGCCTTCTTCAGCAGACATTCCATGTTCTTAGCTTCCCCCGCTTCCTTGGCTCTCCACTGCACTTTTGGCTTTACTCTCGCAGCTCCATACACTCCCTGTTAGGGACACACTGGTTGGCCTCTCAGTCCTCTTCCTAAAATCTGGGTGGAACCCTGCCTGACCCTACAACTCTCTCACTTTGTTTTCTGGACAAATCAGCTCCACGTGGATTGCACCGAGTTCTGCCACCAGCTGGAGCAGGAGCCAGACCCTCTTGGGCCACCCCTTGCCTCTGCCTGCCCAAACGGTGAGCACTGGAAGTAAGTCCTGGGGAACAGATTGCCTTTGTGGTCCACCCAAGAAGGGAGCTCAGGGCCTTTCTTCTCAGATGAAAGCTTCACAGTTTCACACTGTGAGCCTGGGAAGGGTAGTGACTTGCTGGTTCCTAAGATGCCCTCAAGACACCTTCTTGGGCTGGGGAGGTAGCTCAGCAGGCTGAGGGTCGCCTGGCAAGCATGAGAACCTGGGCTTGACCCCATAGAGCATGCTGCACTGGCACACTAGCCACTGAGACCAGGCACAGCGGCGCACGCCTGTAATCTCAGCCCTGGGGAGGCTGAAAACAGGAGGAGCACTACGAGTCTGAGCTGCATAGTGAGACTCTATACCAAATACATTTTAAAAAAAAAATTTCTCCTTTGCCCCAACTTTGCAGGTACTTCCTTTCAGGTAAAACTCCAAACTTTTCTTATGGGCTTTTTGTTCCTGATTCTCACTGCAAACCTGGCAGAAAGCAGCCAGAAGTATCCATGACACTCACTGAATGTTGAACTGCCTTGAAATTTCCTCTGCCAGATAAGTGAGTCAGCCCCCTTTAATCTGTCTCCAGCAAAATCTCAGGATATGGGGGAAAGAGATGCTGACAAATTTTCTGCCAGAACATTATATGACCTCTGGTCCAAATTCCAGGGAAGTACTTGTTCCTGGATAAAACCACCGGAGGCTGACCTTCACTGTCTGCATCACTGTCAGCATTCTGTTCTGCACTTCTGGCCATCACTGGAAGTTAACCAGTCCTAGTACCCAAATTTTAATCATTCCTCATCCCTGGGACAAAAACACCTGATATCCACAACTTAGAGGAAGAGGCTTATGTTGGGTTAGGGTTTTTAAAGGATTCAGACCATGTTTTTTAACTGTATCGAAGGCAACAATCAATGGTAGAAAGACTTGGGTGGAAGAAAATGACTCAAGTCATGTCTTCCAGGAAGTCAGAAGCAGCCAGGAGCCAGGAGGGGAGAGCTACTCAGGCATGCCATACCCACAGCGACCCACTTCTCACCAGCTCCCGGCTCCTAATATAATCCAACTATGACCTCATCAGTGTAACAGTGCATTGATGAGCACAGTGCCCCTGTGGACCAGTCACCTTCTAAAGTCACTCCTGGGGGTGATGAATGAAGGCAGGAGCCAGGAAAAGGAGTGTTGCGGGACTGTCCTGCAACAATGTTATATATGGTTAGATTTCTAGACTTATGTGTAAACATAATTGCTTATTCCTATTTTTAAAATATATTTTACTTTTTAAAAAAAAATTTTAAATAAATACATAAAAGTTACTTTTCAACACATGAGGCTTTGAGGGCATAGTTGATAACTGTAACAGCTCTCTTCTCTGTTGGAGCTCCTCTGACTGAAGACTCCCCTGACCCAGGTCTGTCCCTTCCCTAGGACTCCCTTCACCCAAGGATTCCTTTTCCTGCATAGGATTTCACTCTAAGGCTCTTCTCTCCCCAAAACTCCTCTCCCCCAGCACTCCTCCTTTCTTCCACTTTCCTTCCCCCAGTTTGCCCAGGGCTCACCCCATCTCCCCCACACACTCCTTGGGATACTCCTCTCTCCCAGGGCTTCCCCGTCACCTAGGACTGCATGCTCTCAGCTGCGATGCCCAGGACCAGGCCTGGCCAAGGCTCATGTGCTCCCTCACACCCTGTGCCTGCTTCTTCCACCTCCAGCCTTCCCATTTGCCTAACCAGGAACACCTTTTCATCTTATTTTGTCTTTTAAAAAGAAAACTGTGGCTTCTGTCTTACTGCTTTTCCACCTGGGTTCCCTGGAATATCAGTCCCTCTGATGAGTCCTGTCTTGAAGCACCTGCTCTGTCATTCCCAAGAGCTGATCAGGACAGGCATCAAAGCACATCAGCGTGATCTCTGTAAGTGCCAGAGGCCCCAGGAATGTCAGAAACAGTGTGTTGAACCACTTAAGTAAAGACCAGGAAGGAGTGGGTGACTTAACAGTTATTTCCCTTCCTTCTGTCCCAAATCCCAGTGAGACTGACCAACCCAGCTCTTGATTTATGACAGCAAGGCTCAGACTTTGGGAAACCGGGGCACTGAGCAGACCTGGAAGCCAAACCAGGTCACCAGGCAGAGACCAAAGTCTCCATAATGTCCTCACTAGTTTGTGCTCCCCCACTGCGCTAAATTCCTATGTGGAAACACTTTTCCTAAATATGGCTTCAGGTAAAGTCAGGGGAGTAAGGCACCAGTGACAGGATGGGATTAGAGCCCTCATAAGAGAGCAAAGAACTGTCTTTCCTTCCCACCTTCTGTTCCCCTCCATTATTTTACTTTATTTATTTATTGTATTTTAGTAGAGGGTCTGCAAGGTATACAGGGTCTCACTATGTAGATTGGACTCATAGTGATTCACCTGTGTTTAGCCTCCCACAAGCTGGGATTACAGGTGCACGCCACCATGCCCAGTCTCAATCCCCATCTCATCGCACCCTGGGGGCAGAGTGGGTACAGGCGCACCAGGGATCAAACCCTGGGTCTGCCTAAGCAGGCACTTTAATCCGCTGAGCTAGTTGGCTGACCCTTGTTCCCCTCCATTATGAGAGGACAGCCTCTGCGCCAGAAGAGCCCACCCCAGAACCTGACTGTACACTTCCTGACCTTAGACTTCAGCTTCCAGAACTGTTCAGGCATGCACCTGGGGCCTTTGTTGCCATGGCTTAGGGGACTGAGCCACCGAAAGCTCCAGCTTTGCAATGCTGGATATTCTAGAAGAAATGAGGTCATGGCGATGGCAGTCGGGAAGTTCTCTGGTCTCCCAGAACTGCACCTTCTTTCCCAGTCAACAGTGGATTTCGTTCTCTGCTGAGGACACAGGATCCCCTAAGAGGCCCCATGCTGACACCCAGATGTTTGGAGAATATTCCCACATCCATACCTAGGCTCCCATCAGCTCCCCAGCTCTCACCTCCCAGACTGGTCCCCAGGACTGCTAGCATCCTAACTGTATACTTTCTGCATGACATCTGCCTGTAAATCATACCACTCCATGACTCCAGGGAGCATGCTGTGTACTTCCAGTCTCCTCACCAGCGCCTAGTTGTTGGCCCATAGTGAAACGGCAAGAGTTCTCTCCACGCCAGACTGAAAATTGGAAAAAAAACAGTTTATCAATAAAACTAGCCATCAGACCCTTCCCAGGTTACGGATCTTAAATGGACGGCATCTGAATGTGCTTCCCTGATCCTTACAGATCAGAAATATGTCCAACCTCGTTCTTTGTTTCATCTCTACTTAAATATCTTCTTAGTTTCCACGGCAACCATGATGGAATTCTGTGGTTGACTCAAGGAGTCACAGAAGTCTTCTTTGTAATTTGTTTTGTTTTCCTCTTATGTTTACAACATCTTAAGTGTGGGGCAGGAGTGACGAGTGGCAACATCTTAGCAAGGGTGGGGAAGGAGTGAGGCATCTCAGACAGAATTGTATAGAGTTGACTCTGCCTTTGCATCTCTTATCTCTAGAGTGGATTAAAGGCTAAACTTGAGCCTCTTTTGCTAGGACAAAATTTACCCAGTTGAGAGCCACCATCCTCTATGATAGCAGGAGTCTAAATATTTTTTGAACAAAGAATATTACTCTAGGGTTGGGTGCCTAGTTTATTGTTTTGAACAGCCTTCCTTTGTGAGTTGGGCTAAGGTGAATTTATAAGGCATGATTAAAGTAGCCAGGTGAGCACCAGTGAACCTGGTCCCAGCCTCAGGTGACAGTAGTCTCCAAGAGTATAGCTACTTAGCCACCTTCTATCTGACGCTCACCAGGTGCTCTTGCCCTGATGCCCAGTTAGAAAGGACAGCAGCAGCAGACCTGGACTTCTCTCCTGGAGCTAAGCTCTTGGTGTATCCACCTGCACTATGGCAGCCATCTGCCTCCTCAGTGATGAAAGCCACCAGCTGTAGGTTGTTGGCTTGAGACCTGGGAGAGATGTCACCATAGCCGTCTTTTGGTGGAAAGAGTTATGGCTCCTTCCCACCCTTTTCCCTCAGAATCTTTACATAGTTACAAGCATGGTATACATAATATTAATTTTAAATTTTGTTTTATTTGATCTTATTTTTTTAGACCGGGTCTTACTGTGTAGTGCAGGCTAGTCTTGAAATCACTTATGTAGCCCAGGTTGGCCACAAACTCACCACGGTCTTTCTGCCTCAGCCTTCCAAGTGCTGAGATTACAGGCTTGTGCCACCATGCTGGGATAAAATTTTATTTTGAAATTCTAAGATGTGTGACCCACCTTCAGGGTGCCTCTATCAGGATGTGTGGCAGCACTTGGAAAAGGAAGGCCCAGCATGAGCATGGGCTTTGGGGCAGGCCTGCCAGAAATGCAGGAGACTCCCTGGACTGTGGGGTCCTGAGCCTGAGCAGTTTCATCTAAAGCTAGTTCCCAGTGTCTGCCTCATGAAATTGTGGGGCGAAATGGACAGGCTTCCTACCAAACTTGCACACATAGATGTGTAACTTTTGGAAAGCTTACTGTGTGCTCCCAGCATAGAGCAGGTACTTGAAGACACCTCCTCTTGACAACAGGTCCAAACCTGCCTGCTATAACAGGAGGTTTTCAGGGTCACACGTGGCTCACTTACAAGAAAGCGGCACTTGCCCTGGCTCTCTGGAGCAATCTGCAGCCCCAGTGGTCCAGTGGCTCCATGGCAGTCACTGCAGGGGTCCTGCTCCCCATACCCCAGGCCTTTGCATGGTACCCAGAAATGACAAGTCCAGGATGCCGAGGTTGCTTTACATCTCGATCCCACCTGCACTGCTGCTTTGCTGTCCACACATGTGGATGGCATCCCTATTTCTGGACAGCCCAGAGCACCATGGCCCACAGCTACAAATGTGGGCCAGCATGAAATCAGGGATGCCTTGGGTCCTGGTCCTTTGCAGATTGTCCAAGGAGTCAGTTAATGACCTGAATCTTTCCTCTTGTGGAATGGACTCAGGGACAGAGCAGTGATCTTGGCCAGCCAAGGAGGTTGAAATCCTTGTCCCCCAGTTATTTCTCACTTAGCTGCACAGTCAGGCTTGTGTAGTGCTGTCCCATTCCTTCTCTCGCTTCTCTGTGCACTTTACTATTTGCTGTGTCACTTTGGTCTGTTTCACAGTTGCTGCCCATGCTTTGCTCATCCACCACTGTAGCAGAAACCAACTATCCCCAACATCCACTCTTCCTTGTCTCAGCAATCCATGGGACAAGTTTTAATTTGTACCTGGGCATAACCAGGTAACCACTTTCTGGCCAGTGACATTCGTAGGCTGGACTTCCAGGTCAGGCCCTTACAAGGAGCTCTTCTCTTTCTCCTGGCCCTGTCCTCAAAGACAATGCATGGTGACATGGTTGTGGAAGAGATTGCTGTTAGGTGGTTGGTAGCAAGAATGGGACTAGAAGACTGGTCTCAGCTGACCCCAGAGGTACAACCGTCTTTAAACCTTATACCTTTGTCCAGCAAATACAGTTCCTATGGTGACGATGTCTGTGATCCGATGAAGAGCATCTGATGAGCAGCGTGGAAATTGCCCTGAGAGGAAGACTGCTGCGAGTATCCCACCATGGCAGCTCACGAGGGCTCCTTCTCTCACACGTTCTCTTGCCATCTGCCCCATCCGGCTGCCTCCTTGCCTTGCCATGGCCACATGCATCATGTCATTGTTTTATTTCGCATATCTGTGCTTACTGAGTTTGACACTGCCCTTGAGACTGCCCCTTCTGTTGGTTTTGCCATTCCTATCATTCTCTTATGTTCTGTAGGATTCTTCTCTCATTGAACTGAAGTTCTTGGAATATTATGGATGCAAATCATTTCTCTATTCTGGACTTTGAGAGATTGTCTTTCACAATTTCAGCTCTCTGTTCACTGTGTTTATTGGACCCTTACTGATCAGAAATGGTAATTGTAGAGCTGGGATATAGCTCGGAGGCAGAACATCTGCCTAGGAATGGCACTTGTTATGTTTTTACATCCAATATTTGGCCTGATTATTTATACTCTTGGGGTTTTGGTTAAAAAAATTCTTTCCCCGTTCTCAGATCTTGAAGCTCTATATTTTGTCCTGTTGACTTTATTATTTTGTGTTTATACCAGAATACCTAGTCCAGCTCAACTCCATATTAACTAGGACAAAATTTAAAGTGCAGCTTCATTGTTTTCTGCATATACTAATCAAAATTCTCCATGCTGAACTTTGGGAAATTTGTCTTTTCTCTGTCACTCGGCTCTCTTTTGGCTTCATTTGTGTGAAACATCTCCCAAAATTTTATGTCACCTTCTCTTTTTTCCTTGTATTTAAAATCAATTTCTTGTAGAGAGCACATAATGAACCTTGGTTTTCACTGTGTCTCCGAATGGCTGTGGGTTGATTTCTAAGTCCTAGTTTGATTCGTTTGTCTGTGTTTTCTCCAGCAGCAGGACCATGCAGCTGCTGTCAACATGGTTTTTGTTGTGCCTCACCATGAAGTTGTCCCCATTTTGTTCTATATTTAAAAGCTGACTGTAAATAAATAGTAAAAAGTAACTGATTTTGCTATTCTTGTGTTTTTACTTTTCTATATAAATTTACAATATTTATAGTTTACTAAAATTCCAGCTGAGATTCTTCTTTGCACCGCAAAGAATAGATCTGAGTGTTTCTGATATCCTTCCTCTGCCAGCTAATCCTGTCTGAAAGGATAAAGCATACAGAATATGCTCCCACTTGTTCGTGTCCTTTCCGCCCTTCCATAGTGTTTTAAAGTGTCTCTTCATACCAAATAGCTCTATTCTTTCATAGGTTAATTCTTGCTTCTTCATTCATTAGATACTCTTTCTTTTAACACATATTTACGGAGTGCCTTTCAGCACTCTAAGTACTTAGCGAGATAGTAATAAAGAAAACAAACCAAGCCCCGGCCCTCACGGAGATGAGATTCTATGAGTATAATGAAGTGCATGATGTAGCTGTATGGACGTCATACCCTCACATATAGTTATACAGAACATAAAGGGATATTTTAGCACTGGAATTTTTGTTGACATTATAAATAATATTTGTTACACTATTTTTTTGTTGGCTATTGAGGTAGAAAAATGATAGACTGATTCTTTGTCTGACACCCTGAATTTCTTACTAGTTTAAAATATACCTATCCTGGGCTGGCGAGATAGCTCAGCAGACTAAGCACCTGCTTTAGCAAGCATAGGTACAAGGGTTTGCTCCCTGGTCCTGCATGCTGCACCAGCTCCACCCACAGAGTATGCTGAGCCAGCGAATGAGTCCGAGCATGGTGGTGCACACCTGTAATCCCAGCACTGGGGGGCTGAAACCAGGAGGATCACTATGAGTCTGAGCTGCATAGTGAGATCCTGTACCAAATACATAAATAAAAAATTAATAATAATATTAATAATGATAGTAAAATATATACCTGTACTACTAAAAGAAGATTTTTTCAGGGGATCTTACCAACCACAAATAATAGTTTATCTCCTTTGTTCAACTCTTTAAAAATTGGTTGTACAGATTAATGGATTCATACATGTACATAACGTATTTTCATCATTTTCACTCCATTATTCCCTTCCCGTGCCATAACCACTGGTTTCCACATTTTTGGAAGTTTCAATTTGTGTAATATATTTTGTTTCTGTCTATTCCCTCCATTACCCACTCTTCTTCCTTTCTCTTATCTATATCTTTCTTTCAGTCTTTACATTTATTTCATTTTTATATCTTATACCTTTAGCCAAAACATCAAGTGTTGTGTTAAATAGTAAAAGACAACAGGCATCTTTGGCTTATTTATGATCTTAGTAAGAATTCTAAATGAGCTCTTGCTCTTTGCCGCCGCCGCCATGAAAGGTTGCTCTCTGCTATGTGCTGCTGTGCCTTGGAGCCAGCTGAATATGGACTGAAAGTGAGCTAAATAAACCTTTCCTTCCTTCATTTTGAGTGTCAGGTATTTGTCCCAGCAATGACAGAAGAGTTACTAAGATAGAATTTGGTACCACAGGAGTGGGGTCATCGCTGTGGCTCAGTCTGACCATGTGGATTACCAGCTTTTGGGAATGGCTTATGGGAAGAGATAGGAAAGGTTTGGAGATGTTGCCCACTTGCAAAGAGCTGGAACAGCTTCAGCTGTACTGTGTGAGAGGTTCTGGTCCGAGCTCAGAAGACCAGAAGACTGATAGAAAGCCTGCCTGAGGCCAGGGACATGGCTCAGTAGAATAAGTGCTTGCCTGACAAGCACAAGGGTCTGAGTTCAATCCCCAGTTCCACCCAAAAAAAAAAAAAAAGAAAGAAAGAAAAGAAACTTTTGAGCCGGGGAAATGACTCAATAGGATAAGTCCTTCCCTGGCAAGTGCAAGGGTCTGAGTTCAATCCCCAGTTCTTTTTTTTTTTTTTTTTTTTTTTTTTTTTTTTGCGGTACTGGGGATTGAACTCAGGGCCCTGTGCTTGCCAGGCAAGCGCTTATTCTACGGAGCCATTTCCCCAGCCCCTCAATCCCCAGTTCTGCAAAAAAAAAAAAAAAAAAAGGGAATTGAAAGCCTGCCTGAGGATCTCAAGTCTACATCTTGTACAGCAATTAACCACTAAGAAGAATATATGCAGTGTGTTAGTTATTGAAACTGTCCTACTGATTTGATTTGAAACTGTCTCATTGCTATCTGTTTATCAATAAAATTATGAAAAAAAAAAAAAAGAAAGGAAAGCCTGCCTGTAAAGACCCAGTTTCAGCTGGGAAGGAGGACTGCATTGGTTGTTGAACTCCGGTTCATTTGTGTTCTGACTTGGCAGAAAAGTTGTCTGGGGCTGGCGAGATGACTCAGTGGTCTAAAGCACCTACTTGGAACAAGCTTGGCAAAGCACAGGGACCGCGGTTCGATCCCCCAGCACCACATGCCAGCCAGCCCCGCCCCCCTGGTGGGCTGAGCTGGCCACACACACACTAAATAAATAAATAAATGTTTAAAAAAGAAAAGTTGTCTGCATTTTGCCCATGTCCAGAGATTTTTGCCTAAGAGTGAGTTTAAGCATGGTGGACTGATTAATCTTTAAAAAGATATTTAAAAGCAGCCAAATATTGGGGCAGTGGCCTGGTTGTTACTGGGGACTTTTAGCCAGATTTATGTTGAGAATCAAGAGCAAGGAGCCCAGCAGAAAGATTTAAAATGTTGTGCATTTGGCCAGAAAGGAAGCTCCAATAAAGCTGTGGACTGCAAAGATAGAGCTGAGAGGATCTCCAATGCCAGGAAGGAAGAAGAGAATGGAAAGGATAGCATGAGGGCGTCAGAAGAGGTAACAAGTCTCCACAACCCTTTGCAGCCTCAGAACTGCAAAAGTCAGGGACTTTGCCTTGAGGGGAAAACAGCAGAACCCCATGTTCCAGAATGGCAGCAGAGGCAACACCAGGTTCCAGAATAGTGCCGGCATGAAAAATTTGTTCTGGGAATCAGGGTCAGAGTGCTCAGTGATCTAGACACTCGACCCCAACAGCCAAGAGAGAGGAAAGCCTGGCTACTGATCCAGCCAGCAGCAGACCTTGGCATCAGCATCATCCATGTGGCATTGGTTTTCGGTGCTTGCAGAATGCAGGAGTTCTGAGGTTAAGGCTTCCACTTCGATTTCAGAAGAAGGCCTGGGAGGCTAGGCAGTGTGCCCCTGAGAGGGCAGTGTGTGAAGCTGTGGGTGAGAAGCCTATTTCATGGAAACCCCAGTTTGGAAAAGCCAGAAACGTGGATCATCTAAGGAAACTGTGAGAGAGCAAAGCCAGCCTAAGAGAGAAGCCGTGGGAGCTACAACAACCAGCAGTGCTGTAGGGGCAAAACCACATGGAGCTCACAATTTGCCACAGAATCCTTCAGATGTTCCACAAGGACCTACAGGACTTAGTGTTTGCTCTGCTGGATTTTGGACTTGTGTTGGTCCCAATGCTTGGTATCCTACTGTGGGTACCTTTTGGAATGGCAGTGTTTATCTTGTGCCTTTGAATGTTGCAAGTGTTTAAGTTTTCATTTGTACAGGAGCTCACAGTTGAGAGTTTGGCTTGGATCTTGGAGACTTGGACTTTGCAGCAGTGCTCAAACTGTTGGGACTTTGGCAACTCAGAGATGGACTAGAATGGCTTTTGCATAAAGGGATGTGCATGAGTCTTTGGGGGTCCAGGGGCTGAATTTTATGGTTTGTGTCTAGTTGTCCCCCCAAAGCCTCGTGCAGCCATAGGATGACTTCTGGAGTTTGTGATTGATTACTGTGGGTGTGGATGCTGCACCTGCCCTGGGGCAGGTAATCTGCATTACCTCTCCCTTGCGCTCTTGTTCTTTGCCTCTGCCATGAACAATTACTCTTTGCTATGTGCTGCTCTGCTTTGGGCCCAGCTGAATATGGACTGAAACCTAGTAACTGTGAGCTAAATATAAGCCTTTCCTTCCTTTAAAAAAAAGAATTATGAATTATATGTGCTATTGTATTATAAATTGCCTTATCTATTGTAAATTTTATTTTATTATATTGTCTTTTTGAAGATATTGTGCTTCAATTCTTCATTTTCTGACATTCTTTTTCAAAGAGGAAAAGGTAAGCATCATGTTAAAATCATTACATGAGGGTTATGGCATCCACTGAGAACAGTTTTAATATTCTCTGTTATTCCACCATGAGTATGGAAGTTTAAGAAAAATGGTCACAGATTTCTTGACAGTCTCTCCCAGGATGTGGCATCTTTACCCTTGCCCTTGTGTGACAGAAGTCATGGTCTCTGAGCAGAAGCCTTGGTGGGCGTGGTACTGAATGGCCTCCATCCCCCCCTTGCTCTAGGAACCCGTGCGCTGCTGGAGTCTGGCTGCTTGAGACTGCCATGCCCATAGGTCCTATGGCAGCCTTGAGTCAGAGTGAACTTCCTTGGAGAGGTCCCCCCAGATTGCTGGCTCACAAAACCCTGAGCAGCATGGGAATACTTTTATGCATCTGCAGTAACTAAGGCATGTGGCTAGTTGTTGGTAGCTTTTCTGATGTTCACTTATCCTTATGAGATGAAATATACTTGATCGTGATGTACTGATGTTCTTATATATTGTGTTAGATTTGGATAGCTGTATATACCTGGGATCTTCACATTCACACTCAGAGATGAGACGACCTCTGCTTTCTCCCCATCTTCTTGTGGAGGGCATTGTTCAGCTGTCCTTCAGCAGAAACCTGGCCTACAGCCTGGTGCTGCCCCATGGGATCCACCCCTCCCCCTCCCAAAGAAGAGAAGAGCAAACTGGCATAATAACTTAGCTGTGCTGGATAACTTCCCCCAGGACCTCTCTAGGAAGCATGAGCTCTGGTCCACCCAGGGAGGAAGCTCTTCCTCAGAACAGCCACAAAAGGGTGCTGCTGAGGAAGGGCAGTTCTGGGGCACAGTAGGTCCTGCTGCCATGTGCTGGTGAATGTTCAAGTATGGCTAGGAACGTTCATCTCATAAGGATAAGTGAACATCAGAAAAGCTACCACCAACTAGCCACATGCCTTAGGTACTGTCAGGGACCACTACTAAGCCAAAAAAAAAAAAAAAAAAGCCAAAGTGAGGGTTCAGAGAGTGGAAGAGTATTGTAACTGGACTGAGTTTTTGCCTTTGAATAAAATTGTAGGATATTAAGTCTAATTCTTGTATTGGCCAGGGTTTTCCAGAGATACTGAACCTATAGGCTTTGTCCATGCAAAGAAAAGCTTGTAAGGTATTGACTTACATGCATGTGGAGTCAAAGCTGGCAGCAGGGTGAGGACCAGGCGCTGATGTCCAGGGCAGTCAAGTCTATGGACCATCCATGGGAAGGTCTCTTGCCTGGAGAAGCCAAGTTTTATTCTTTTCAGTCCTTTGACTGATTGGACAAGACCCATTTGCATCTTGGGAGGTAATCTGCTTTAGTCTGTGTCTAGTGATTTAAATGTTAATCTCATCCAAAACATTTCACAGAAACACCCAACATGAAGCCTAAGTAAATAAATGGATTCCTATGGCCCAGTTAGATTGACACATAAGATTTATCATTGTGCTGTATTTATGAGGAATGGTGGGAGGTGGAGAGCTGAACACTTCAGTAAGGACATACAATATTCTGTTGAGAGACAGAAACAGGAGAGGGCTCTGAAGCAGAAAGGGAAAGGGAGAGGTGGGACGAGGTGGAGGCAGGTACATTGAGAAGAGGGTGAGGAAAGAGGGTGTCCAGTGCTGCTGTCCAGGACAGCAGCACTGGATACCTCTGGGCAGGGCTGGCCCTGTGGTGGGAGAGCCCCCGGACAGGTGGCTTCATTATCACTCCACTTGGAGTGTTGGCCTTGCTTAGTTCAGAAGCACTGGCTCTGTTGATGATCAGCATTTGCTCTGAAGGTAGCAGCTGAAAGCTGTGATAGCTGCTGCTGTTTAGAGCAGGTGCAAGACAGTGACCAGCAGTGTCAACCATGTGTCAGATGAAATCCAACCCCATGTCTCTCATAACTGCCAACAGAAAGAAGTAGATTTTATACCACCTATGTTATCTGGCTGTGTTGTATCACCTCAGTACAAGTGTGCACAGAGCCAGGGGACCTGATGTTTGGAGGACAGCCAGTGGCCTTAGAACTGTGGAAAACTCAACTCTCGGCCTGTGCTTTCCCTGCGCAAGTTGAAAATGTCACTTCTGCTGCCTGTTCCCGAGGACTCTTGCAGTTGTGTGATGTTGGCAGGATGCGCATTGTGCCCTGAAGCCCTTTGGAGATCTAACCAGTCAGCTGGTGGGCAGCATGGACCCGACGGAGCAAAGGCTAAGCCAAGCTCGAGGGAGGTGACGCTGGCCTTCCTGTGGCCCACCTCCTTACAATCAGCCCTTTCAACCTGAAGCCCCAGAGCTTACAAGAGGTGCCCATAAACCCAGAAGAAAGCGAGGCATTTGCTCTTATAGAATGCAGCGGGAGGCATCGTCTTCCCTCCATGGTGGACGTTCTAGAGGCAGAGAATTCATCATCAGCTGATCAGCAATGTAAACTGCTGTTTAAAGTGCGGAGCTCAGTGAAGTTTCTTGTAAAATTTTATAAGCCTGGAGGAACAGAGGTTGACTTTTTGTTGAATCTCTTCAAAAGGCAGATGTGTTGTTAGCTGTGCTGAAGGTTAAGAGAGAGCCAAGAAAGCATGTTCCAGCTGAAATAGTCCAGACCTATAACTTTTCAAACCAAGTACTAAGGCATGCAATGCTTTATACGTGGAAGGAATTTTTTCACATGAAAAGCACTTAGTGGGCTGGTGAGATGGCTCAGTGGTCCAAAGCACCTACTTAGAACAAGCTTAGCAAAGCACAGGGACCACGGTTCAATCCCCCAGCACCACATTCCAGCCAGCCCCGCCCCCTGGTGGGCTGAGCTGGACACACACACACACACACACACACACATAAATAAATAATAAAATTTAAAAAAAAAAAAAAGCACTTACTGAAGGCGAATATCAAAGACCTAAATGTAAGACCTGAAACTACTGAAGGAAGACGTAGAGGAGATATTTCAAGACACTTATGCAAGCAGTCATGCTTGGGATATGGCCTCAAAAGCATAGGAAACAAAACCAAAACTAGACAAGTGGGATTACATTAAACTAAAAGGCTTCTGCACACACAGGAAATAATGAAGAGTGAAAAGATAATCTACAAATGAGAGAAAATATCTATCAGCTAGTCATCTGACTGAAAATGAATAACCAAAATATATCCAGAATATGTAAGGAACTCAAACAAACAAACAAATAATCCCATTAAAATTGGCAAGTAGGGGCCGGAAGATGGCTCAGTAGAATAAGCGCTTGCCTGGCAAGCACAAGTGCCTGAGTTCAATCCCCAGTTCTACAAAAAAAAAAGAGAAGAAAAGGAAAAATATACATAGTGAACAAACACACAAAAATACGTTCCATGTCATCAGCCATAGGGAAGAAAAAATCAAGGCCGCAACCCAGGATCACTTCGCCCATCTAGAATGGCTGTTACAGGAAGAGCGTTGACAAGGGCGTGACGACAGCAGGACTCTGGTGCTGTTGTTGGTGGGAATGCACACGGGAATAGCTATTACAGAGAGCAGGGTGGAGTTTCCTCATAAACTAAGAATTAATGTAGCGTGTGATCCCGCAATCCTGCTACTAGGTATGTATTCAAAGGAAATGAAATTAACATACCGAAGAGACACCTAAGTGTGTTTGATTATTGCAGCACTAGTGACGCTAATTAAGAGGTGAAATCAGCCTAGGTACCTACAGTGGAAGAGTGGATAGAGAAAACATGGTGTAACTAGACCATAGAATAGTTTTTACCATCAAGAAGATCGAAATCCTATCACTTTCAGCAAAGTGGTTGGAACTGGAGGATGCTAAATGAATTCAGCCAGGCAGAGTTAAGTGGCATGTCTGGCTCATATTTGGAAACTAAAAAAAGTTAACCCTAACAAAGAAGAGTAATCACTGGAGTTTGGAAGGGTCGGGTAAAGTGAGGCTGGATTTGGCACATGCACACTGTCTGCATGTGTTGCAACACACTGAACTCTGCTAATAGGCATAAACACATGGTAATCAAAATATTATTGCAACAACCCCACGTACATTATTTTAGCAGAAAAGATGGATTGGAGGTGTTTTCAACAAGGGGAAAGTCATTTTTTAGCAAATTCCAGCCTAGTAATATTGTCCGGTGTTTCCTGGTGACTGGGAAAATAGGTAAATCCTGAGAGAGCAGTTCACAGGCAGCCTTTTGAGATGTGACACATTCCTACTTAGTCTCTACAATCTTGGTTTGTAAGTATTTTGCATGTCCAGCTGTGTAAGTGAGTGTCAAGGAAAATCCCACTGCTGCGTGGACCACCCGCCTCCTAGCACGCTATTTCAGGTTCAGCAAGACCACAGAATCGGGGATCATGGGACTCCCGTGTCCTCACTGCTGATACCACCTTCACGACTAGTGGCTGTGAGAGGATCCTGCGTCCAACATGACTTCCTTAGGGTCCCTTCTAGTATGGAGAATGGCTATAATGTGCCCCTCCTTCAGAGGAACACACTCCATGAGGACATGCTCAGGGCCTGTGTGAGTGGTGTCTCCACAGAGACTACTGGACCACCCCAGGCCCCAGTTTCCACCCTGAAGGTGGGGATGGTGCTCACCCTGACGGGACTCTGAGAAGGACCAAGAAACAGCCTGCATGAGGTCCCAGCACCTGGGTGCTGAGCTGCTTTGCTGCTGTCCCCTTGGACGATGCTCTGAGAGGAGCTCTTTCTGTCCCAGCAAGGCAGAGTGTTGGGAGCCAGGCTGGGCCTTGTGTGACCTCCAGAGAGCCTAGTGCACTGATGCGGATGCATGTTCTGAGGGGTCGTTGGCTGAATCCTCTTGCTACTTATACCATTGTCAGTTGTTGGCAGTGCTTCCCTGACATTGCTTCCTCCTGGTAAGCAGGGCCTTGCACAGTCGGGAAGCCTGGGGCTGGCCGGCCTACTCCAGGTTCAGTCCTTGGCGAGCCTGGGCTGGACTGTACCTGCTCCATCTGGGCCCCAGGCCTACATCAGGCCTGGCCTTGAGGCCGCATGGGCACAAGGCCTGACACGTTGTGCTGCTGGGAAGTGCATCTGCTCGGGACCTTGCCTCAGAGTCCTCACTCCAGTGATGTGTTTTGCCTTGAAATGGAAAGCACTATCCAAAACCAGTTTCTGCTCTGTTTCACTACATATCGATTTAGGCCAATTTCCCAGTGTTGGTCTTTATGTGATCTGAAAATCTTTCCAGAGTTTTCATTATTACCCCTTATTTCTTTTTAAGTCTATGGAGGATTGCCCTGAATACACAAGGCTGCTTTTAGGTAGGGAAAAATATTCTGTTTTTTCTCCTTTTAATTATAACATTTGAAGTGCTGTATCTCTTTGCTGAAAGTCATTCTAGCTTGAAATTTGGTAAAACTAACTCCAAAGAACTCAGCCTTCTTTTCGTCCAGTCTCATAATAGTTCATCAAAGTCTTAATTAAGCATCTGCTAAAGAGTAAATGAATTATGATAATTTTTGATAATGGCTATCATTTTGGAACAGCTAATGCCAAACACTTGGAGGAAGAATTGTGATAGCTTCTGCTTTAATTAAACAATGAGCATTTCTTGAGGCTTCGTGTTAGAGTGATTGTGTGCTGGAGACAGCGGGGACATTTTAAAATGGAGTGACATTATGCCAGGAGTGCCAGGTCAACATGTATGCATCACCAGCACACAGACCTGGCACTCACCTTGATGAAGTAGAATCTTCCTGGGACACGCAATGATTCAAGTAAGTGCCAAGTTATACTCCAAAGAAAAAAGAAGCCAGTGCAAGCCACGATTGAACTTGGTAATAATTATGGCTAAGACATCATGAGCTAAAGATTCTGAGATTCAAATCCCAGCTGCTCCTGTGTGCCACATCCTTCTGTCTCCTCCCTATACCCAGGCTAGCCAAGTCCTGGAAGTCTGTGGGCCCCTGAGCCCAGGGGATGTCCCCACCTGCTGCCCGAGCCAGCAGAACATTCTTGAGTTACAGAATAGCAGGACTGATGGCATCATCAGCCTCCCACTACACTGAGTTGCTTGGCTTTCCTTTTGGAAAGGTCCCAGAATGTAGCCATGTAGTTCTGTTTTCAGATTGTCCCAGGGCAGGAGGTGTGGGTGGGATGGGGTGGGCTGAGGTCAGGCTGAAGAGTGGAGTTGCTCAGGGGTCCCAGAAGATATGCTCCCTGCTTCCAAGCCAGCAGCCCAGCATCTAGGACCAGCCACACATCAGGACTTCCAGCCCACCAGCCTACCAGAAGGAAAGAGGCTATGCCCGTCTTGCCCACTCAAGAGACACTGAGTTCCTGGCATCTATGGCCAGGCCTGCCCTGTGTGCCCAAGGGCTGTACTCTGGCCGGCCCCTGGCATGTCTACCCTTCAAGAGTTGTGAACCTCACCCCAGCTCTAGCATGGATGTCCAGGACCCTGGCCCTCTAGGGGTTCCCATCTTGGTTCCTGTCACACAACTGCTGATATCCCTGCCTGGCCCCAGAACTAGGTGGGGGCCAAAGCTCACAGCCACATGGGACCTGGAGCCTTCATACAGCTGTGAAGAAAGAATGCAGAATGCTAATGGCTAGTGAACACAGGGCGCAGCAACAACGTGCCGTGAACATGCAAGCACCAAGTCAGCCTCTCTGAAGTCTGTCACAAGGGCCCCTGAAAGGGGGCCGACCAGTGTGGAGGTGCTAAGCCTGTGCAGAAGCTCAAGAGCACACACACCTCCAGGCCTCTCTACTCGCAGGTGCTCCGTGGCAGTGAGATGGCACCCACATGACCACACGGGTGGTGGGGAAGTGCGTGGCAGCCTTGAAGCTCCACACAGCTTCAGTTCTGTTTGTGCCACACTGATGTTTATGGGGCTCCAGAGGGAGCCAGGACAGGGGTGTTGGACCTCAGACACAGGCCAGAGTGGGAGCTTAGGGTCAAGAGAAAAAACTTATGGTGTGGGGGGAACAACCCAGCTCCATGGGGGTGGTCGATGTCCCTAGGCTTTCAACTCCTGGTCCCTTTCGTGTTAGATCTCTTACCATCTTGGATGTATGAAGTGAGCTCAAAAAGCATGGTGAATATTTAAAATAGTTTATGTACAGTAAAAGACACAGTGCTCTAACTTGTCAAAATATTCCTCTCCTCCCTCTCCTTTTTCTCCCTCTCTTCCTCCCTCTCCCTCTCCCTCCCTCCCTCTCTCTCCCTCTCCCTCTCCCTTTCTCTCTCTCTCCCTCTCCCTTTCTCCCCCTCTACTTCCCTCTGTTTCCCTCCCCCTCTCTCCCTCTCTCTTTCTCTCTCCCTCCCTTGTCTCTCCCTCTCCCTCCCTCTCCCTCCCTCTCTCTCTTCCTCTCCCTCTTTCTCCCTCTCTCTCTACCTCCCTCTCTTTCCCTCCCCCTCTCTCCCCTCTCTCTCCCTCTTTCTCTCCCTCCCTTGTCCCTCCCTCTCCCTCCCTCTCCCTCCCTCTCTCTCTTCCTCCCTCTCTTTCCCTCCCCCTCTCTCCCCTCTCTCTTCCTCTCTTTCTCTCTCTCCCTCCCTTGTCTCTCTCTCTCCCTCTCCCTCTCCTTCACTCTCCCTCTCTCTCCCTTTCTCCTTCCCTCCCTCCCTCTCTTTCTCCCTCTCCCTCTCTCTCTCTCCCTCTCCCTCCCTTTCACTCCCTCTCCCTCTCCCTTTCTCTCTCTCCCTCTCCCTCTCCCTCCCTCTCTCTCCCCCTCTCTTCCTCCCTCCCTCCTTCTCTCTCTCTCATACGCACCCCTGAATGCACACCCATTATCCTTCCTCATGCAGTTCTGGATGTCTTCTGTCAATGTGCCTTTGGTGGCACCACTGCACCTCCCTCAGTGTGCTGAATGGATTCAAACTGTTGACCTTTCTGTATCCTTTTGACTTTGGGGAGTAGCTGAAGTCTCACAGTAGCTGACCAAGAGAGTAAGATGGATAAGAATGCAGCACATTTTACCAATCTGCCTTTTCACTGGGTAGCACTTGGCAGCAGCCTTCACTGTAGTTTTTATTATATCTCATAAATAAACTTATGAAGCAGGACTTCAGAAGGTGGCCAGAACACCGGGATAGGCATGTTCAGAGAGAGGGGAGGACTTTGGGGGAGATTAGTGGCCATGTGTCTTTTGCCACAATAAGTTTTTAAATTTAAACAATCAGGGCTGGCCAGATAGCTCAGCAGACTAACGCACCTGCTTAGACAGATGCAGGGACTGGGGTTCAGTCCCCACTGTGTTGTGCCAGTCCCGCCACCGGGGCACACTGAGATGGCGACTGAGATTGGGCATGGTGGTGCACACCTGTACTCCCAGCGCTTGGGAGGCCAAAACCAGGAGGATCCCTACAAGTCTGGTCTGTGCAGTGAGACCCTGTAGACCTTGTACTAACTACATAAAAAACTTAAGCATTCACCATGTTTCTGCCATACCTCATATAATGTAATAACACAGTTTTTCAAAAGCTAATGTCGCTTTCTAACTGCAGCAGAAAGGGGGGATAAAGCGAAAGGGTGTGGAGTAAAGGGGTGCGCTTTCCTGTGCATGCCAATGGCGCGGTCATGCCAGTGAGTAGAACAGCCAGCCTGTGGCCAGGAGCACACAGCTCACATCTCGCGGGTTCTCCAAGGAGATGAGTGCTCTGAGTAAAGTTCCAAGTGCCATTCTGCTAGTCAGAGTCTCCAGACATAGCCATGGTCACCAGGTTGGACAGGGGAGGAGGGCGACAGATGCTGTTTTCAAAGGTGTGAGCAAGGCTAGGATTCCTTGGTCCACTACGGCGATGAGAGATGGCTGCAAGCCTGACAGGACCAATGGGTCCCTGGTCAGAGGGACTGGCATGGGTGCCCAGGTGTCCCTCTTGGGTTTCGGCACCAAAACAACAGGAAAACTGTCAGGAGAATGCACCTTCAAACTCACACAAGACCACACTCATTGTAGCTGGCATTCAAGGAGCAGTTTATTGACGGCAACTAGCATGTGCCGAGCTGCCCAGTGGACCTGAATGGCAGTGGTGGCTAGGGAGGCAGGGACTTTACAGAGCAATGAGCACGTGGGAATGGGGAAGGGGAGTCATAAAGCATCCTTTGCTGAGCCAGGGTGTTCTGGGCAGGCTGGAATGGGGCAGGAGAGTCACCAGGTGTCCCTGGCTGGGCTGGGGTGTTCTGAGCAGGCGGGAATGGGGCAGGAGAGTCACCAGGTGTCCCTGGCTGAGCCAGGGTGTTCTGGGCAGGCGGGAATGGAGCGTGGGAGTCACCAGGTGTCCCTGGCTGGGCCCAGTGTTCTGGGCACAAAGTATAGAGTCCTTGAGGCAAGCTGAAACCAAGCTATATGCATAAGCAGCTGGGCACAGACAGTCAAGGTTAAATCTTTATAGCACAGTTGCGGTTGGCACATCCGGGAACTTTGGAAGGGGGGTGGGGGAAGGGGTCCCATGGATGGGTGCCTTGACACAGAGAAGCATTCCTTTTTAGCTTCATGTGCTCTGAGTTATCCTGGATGCAGTAGATGGGGAGCCTGAGAGAACAATGTGGGCACGCTGTGTAACTGCCCACCCTGGCAGCAGGGAGGCGGGAAGTCACTCTCTCCACAGACAGAGCCCCCGTCTCCTGTGCAGAGCAGCCGAACAGGAGATGGAGGCAGGAGATGCGTTCCCGGGCCTCAGGAGACACCTGTCACAGGAGGCACACGCACATGGGGCAGCACCAACTGGGTGGGCACCAGCAGGGGTGACGCCGGAGGGAGCAAGGCATGGGAGTTAGGACCGTGAGGATCCAATCAAACCAGCACAGACAGGATCTGCTCCCTGCACAGTCAAGCAGAACCATCAAGCTGTCTTACATCACCATGTCTTAAATGTGATTGAGAGGGAGCTTTTGAGGACCCTTTAGGGCACAGGCTATTAACCTTCACCGAGCTAATGAAACACATCCAGAGTTATAGTTCATGTGAGCGTAACTTTGCCTCACATCAGTTTCCTCAAGATGGCTACCTTAGGGGACTTGAGGATTGCCTTCACTTTCATTTTAATTCTGAGAATAGTGCCCCATCTGTGTGGTTTACATTTAGCCCCGCAGGGGCATCCTGAACATCTGACTCCTTTCTAGGGTATGAACATCACGTATCACTTCAGTAATTAAAGGCAAGTCTACACCAAGCTGAAGGCTTTCCCCTCATAGAAATGCATTAAAGGAAACTTGACAAGTGAACTAATGGTCAGGTTCTAAAACATTGCCCACAATTTCCATCACTGCATCCACTCACATAGAGTGGTGGAGGGCAGCACTCAACCCTGTCAGGCGAGAGAGAAGATGGTGCCCTCTGGGAAAGTGGATTCCGAAAACAGGGGTTTATGTTAATTCTCTTAAGGGCAGAGCCCAGCCAATCCCATGTCAGGCTGAAGGAGTGAACTGTGTTATTCTGGAGTGATTGTTGAGTTTCACATCTTCCTCCAAGCCAACCAACCCTAGAAGCACTCTTAAATCTCACTTGAAACAAAAGTAGGATTTTTAAGAAAAATACCACCTTCTGTTATTTTCAAACTCATATTGATTTCTGTTAAAATCTAATTGAACTTCAGTCCCAGCTGTACCAAAGTAGAAAAAGAATTCAGTTCTGCTCCCACAGAGCCAGCACCCCAGATGTAGAAGGGAAGCACATGTCCTGTGTGTGATCTCCCTCCTGGACTGGCTCTAGCCATGCAAGAGTGAGCCAAGGTGGTCACCTGCTCTACGATGTGTGCCTAGCCTCTCAATAAGTGACTTATTCATTAGTAACAAAATGAAAGTGGACACATATCTAGTTACTTTCTGGTCACTGGAACACCCAGGACTTAAAGGAGGAGGGTTTTACTTTGGCTCACAGTTGGTAGAAGTTTCAGGCCATAGTTTGCTGGCTCCAAGGTAAGGTGGCATGGAAGAGACACAGCTCCTTCCATGGCAGCAGGAAGTGAAGAGGGTGATAGAGGAGGAAGGAGATGACCCTGCCTGGCCACGCCCCCAGTGACCACCTCCTCTCACAGGGTTCACTTCCCAGAATCACATTTAAGTATAAACTCATCAGGGGACTAATCCTTTGATGAGTATCACACCCCTGTGATCCAATCACCTCCCCAAAGCCCCGCCTATGAACACATGAGGCTGAGAGGCATCAACCCAATTTATATCTGAGACAGATATAAACCATAGCAATGCAAAAACAAGTGTTGGGACAGAATGCAGCCTGGAAGCAAAAGTTTTATGCAGCTGAAATATAGGTTGTATTGGTTTACATGTGTACATCAGGGATCACCCTAAGAGACTCACTGTTACCCCAGTGACCCTACAAAGACCCCATCTCTGAATAAGATCACATTCTGGGGTTTCAAGGATAGAAGTCCAGTGTGGCTTTTGTGCAAGGGACACAATTTAACCCACAACAGTAAGAAAATAAATCCTTGAATTTGGGGCAGGGAGACCTAGCTTTGAGAGACGTGGTATGCGAGGCCAAGCCCGGGCTGTGGTGGGCAGCAGCCTGCTTCAGCCCTTGTCCATCCCTTCACACATCACCGTGTCGCTAGCACACAAGTTGAGGAATCCCTCCTAGAGTCACAGACCTCAGGACCCCACGGAGCCACGCTTAGATTCAAGTCAGAATCATCAACACCTAACCATGGCCCTGGGAAGCGCTCCTGGGAAGTGCTCCCCTGAAGTGAGCCAAAGGGACCTAGCAGCTGTCATCCCTTCAGAGCCACAACATCTGGGAGAAATGGGGGGGGTTTGTTTGTTTGGTTTGGTTTGATGTTTCGTTTCTTGGTACTGGTACTGTGCTGCTGAGCTGAGTCCCCAACCCAGGAGTTATGATTTCTTATTCTGACTTTGAAAACACCTGCAACCTATCAGCAGCTTGGTCTGAGAAGCCAACTTTAGGCCAAGCACTAGTATTTCAAGGTTAAGTCACTGTAGCTAATATTTCAGAAGTGTTTCTCATAGAAACAGTATGGGGCCGGGGAGATGGCTCAATAGAATAAGTACTTGCCTGGCAAGCACAAGGGTCTAAGTTCAATCCCCAGTTCCACCAAAAAAAGAAAAGAAAAGAAAAACACTATGATTCTTTTTTGCGGAACCAAGGATTGAACTCAGGTCCTTTCGCTTGCCAGGCAAGTACTTATTCCACTGAGCTATCTCTCCGGCCCCCAGTATGATTCTTTGTTTTGTTTTGTTTTTTTTTAAACTGTCCTTTATTTACACTTTTGTGAAGTTAGTAATGCATGACACTAGGTTGCCTAGCAGCTGATGGCTAACCTTAACCAGACAGGATGCTCATCTCAGGAGTGAGGGGGCTTATTTGCTTTAGGCAAGGGCTGCTACTTTTCCACTAACTTTCTTTCCACCAGTATTGGGGATCTGACCAAGGCCCATAGGAGTGCTGAGATACAATTGCAGCTTTCTGTAACTTTATTCTGAGAAAAGATCTCCATGAATTGCTAAGGCTGACTTTGGTTGTTGTTTTTTTTAAATTTTTATTTATTTATTTTTATTTGTGTGTGTGTGTGTGTGTGTGTGTGTGTGTGTGTGTGTGTGTGTGGCCAGCTCAGCCCACCAGGGGGCACGGCTGGCTGGCATGTGGGGCTGGGGGATTGAACCATAGTCCCTGTGCTTTCCTAAGCTTGTTCGAAGTAGGTGCTTTAGACCACTGAGCCATCTCACCAGCCCCCAGTATGATTCTTTGGATATGTGCTTTATTAGCTTGAAGATTTACCTTTTCTAGATTTCACTGTGCTTCTGAAGCAGGACTTAAAGAGCAGTCCCCATTGAGCTCCCTGCTTCGCCCCTGTAGCTGTGACTTCTTCCTCTGGTACAGATAAGATTGGCAACTATGAGTGAGATGACCCGGGGCCCATGGGATCCTAAATAGCCCAGGAACGCAGGCCCAGTGAATGAGTGAGACGACCCGGGGCCTGCTGGATCCTGAATAGACCCAGAGCCCAGCCTGGTGTGTGAGTGAGACTGCCCGGGGCCCACAGATCCTCATTCGACCCAGAGTGCAGGCCCAGCGCAGAACACTTCAGCAGAACTCCCTGCAAAGAGGCTACAGGCAAGACCCACCCAGCTGATTCAGGAGCAGAACACCTTGCCAGAGAGACACAAAAGGTTCAACTCTAACGCCTGCAGCAGAAAGAAGTGGAGCACAGCAACCAGATCCAAACAACACCCACCTGGAGGAATCTGAACTTCGTAGATCTGGACCCGGTGCTAAGGTAATAACTCTATCTAAGCTCTACACCAAAGGTCAGAAGACAGTGGTGTACAAAATGACAAAGAGAAGGAATAAAATGCAGTCTCAGGCCTCGAGTCCACCCAGTACAAATGCACAAGACACTAGCACTGAGGAAACTGGAAATCACACACCTGATATCTCTGAAATAATAGCGTTGACAGTAAAGAATCAACTGCAGAAAGGTATAGAAGAAATCAGATCAGAAATAATTTCGGAACTAAAAAATGTAGTGATAACTATAATCAAAGAAGTACTAAGTGCTTCTAAAG
>NW_004524731.1:6156327-6161784 GCF_000260255.1 Octodon degus
TCCACCAAGAAGCTACTAGAATTAATACAGAAATTCAGTAGCATAGCAGGTTATAAAGTCAGTACCCAAAGGTCAATAGCATTCCTCTACAGAGACAACAAACACACTGAGAGGGAAATTATAGAAACAATTTAATTATAGAAACAATTTATTGTAAACGTTTTACAATAGCACCGAGGAAAATGAAATACCTTGGAATTAACCTAACTAAAGAAGTCAAAGATCCTTTCAAGGAAAATTACAGTACTCTGAAAAAAGAGGTCGTAGAAGATTTCAGAAAATGGAAAGATATTCTATGCTCCTGGATAGGAAGAACCAACATTGTGAAGACGGCCATACTTCCAAAATTGCTGTACAGATTTAATGCAATCCCTATCAGACTACCACTAACATACTTCACAGAGGTAGAGAAATCATTCCTAAAATTTATTTGCAACCAGAAAACACCTTGAATAGCAAAGGCAATCCGGGACAACAAAGACAAGACAGGAAGCATTACAATTCTGGACTTGAAATTATACTACAAGGTTACTGTGATAAAATCAGCATGATACTGGCAACAAAATAGACCTGAGGATCAATGGAATAGATTAAAAGACACTGAAGCCCCTATGAACACACTCAGCCACCTTATCTTTAACAAAGGGGCCAAACATACTCACTGGAAGAATGATAGCATCTGTAACAAATGGTGCTGGATAAACTGACTCTCTACATGCCGAAAACTAAAACTTGACCTAGGGCTATCACCATGCACTAAGCTAAGATCAAAATGCATTAAAGAGCTAAACATTAAAACTGAGATACTAAATCTCCTAGAAGAGAAAGTAGGAGGAACTCTTGAAGACATAGGGGTAGGCAAAGACTTCTTGAACAGAAATCAAATCGCACGGGAAACAGTTGAAAGAATTAACAACTGGGATCTGCTCTTACTGAGAATTTTTTTCATGTCAAAAGAAATTACCAACAAAGTGAAAAGGCAACCCACAAATTTGTAAAAAATCATGACAAATAGGTACTCAGACAAAGGTCTGCTCTCTAGAATTTATAAAGATCTAAAAAACACTAGGGCCCCAAAATTAAAAGACCCAATCCAGAAATGGGCATCTGAGATAAACACACACTTCTCAGAGGATGAAATTAAAGAAGCAAATAAATATATGAAAAAAATGCTCCACATCACTAGACATCTGCAAAATGCAAATTAAAACAACATTGAGATATCATCTCAACCCAGAAAGAATGGCTATCTTAAAGAAATCACCCAACAACAAATGTTGGAGAGGCTGTGGGGAAAAGGAACCCTTCACCACTGCTGGTGGGAATGTAGACTGGTGCAACCATTATGGAAAGCAGTATGGAGACTCCTTAGAAAAGTTGGACTGGAAATCCCATTTAAACTAGCTATTCCTCTACTGGGAATTTTCCTGGAGGATCTGAAAACATCATATCATAGGGATATATGTGTGCCTATGTTTATAGCAGCACAATTTGTGATAGCCAAATCTTGGAAATAACCAAGATGCCCATCACCTGAGGAATAGTTGAAAAAGATGTGTTATTTTTATACAATAGAGTATTATTCAGCTATTAAGAATGATAAACTCGAAGCCTTTATATTGAAGTGGATGCCACTTGAAGATATACTCATGAGTGAAATGAACCAGACAGACATGTGTAAATATCGTATAGTTTCCCTACTATAAGAACTCAAAAGAAGAAATATAAATAGAAAGGCATAATGCAAGTAAAAGGAAAGCAGGATCTCAAGGACTAACTAATCAAGAGAGGGAAAGGAGAAGAGCTAGGAAACATGACAATGACAAGCCGTACAGTTATGTGCAGAAGATGAGCAAGGCAATGATCCTGAGAATCTCCAGAAGATTTTTTAATGTAGCAGTTAATTGGAAAGATTCTCACCCTGACTGACTATACATACTTATACCTGTGAAATAAGCAACTGCACTGAAGATGGTAATCTATAATAGTAGTTTCATGCTTGGAGTGTCGGTCATTCTGGTCTTCCGAATACGGGCTGCTTGTCATGACATGCCAGTTGCTGCTGTGCTGTCTCTTGGGTAGATGATTGTTCAAAAAGAAGGGGGTGGTGAATCAAGGCAAGAGACAGGAAAAAGAATATTTTGAGACTGTCCTGCTTCAAGGTTGTACATGGTTAGATTTTTGGAGTTATGTGTAAACGTAAGAAGTATATAATTCTTTTTTTTTTAATTTTTTATTCATTTGAGAGAGAGAGAGAGAGAGAGAGAGAGAGAGAGAGAGAGAGAGAGGCCAGCTCAGCCCACCAGGGGGCGGGGCTGGCTGGCATGTGGTGCTGGGGGATCGAACCGCGGTCCCTTATGCTTTGCTAAGCTTGTTCTAAGTAGGTGCTTTAGACCACTGTGCCATCTCTCCAGCCCCAAGTATATAATTCTTTATGCCTATTTTTAAAAGTATATTCTAATTTTCAAATAGTTTTTCATCATATTGTATAGGGACTTAAAGTTCAACATATCGATACTTGGTGAAAAATACCTGTTTCATGTTATGCCTAAGATGTCTGATATTCAGACAGATAGTGAGGTTAAGCTTAACAGCCTAGGTTGTATGTTAATAATAATACGCTTGTCTTCTGAATGCTTAACAACCTAAGCTTGCAGACCAAAATTAGACAAAAAGGAGGGCTGCGAGGAAAGCCAACATTTTGGCCCTAGCCTTCCAAGGTCAATTAAGACTCAGGACATATGAGAACTTATACTGTAACATCATGTAACTCGGTAGTGTTCCAAATTTTCTAATCAAGGAGATTATGGGGCCAGAGAGGAAAGTGATTGATGATGTAGAGTGTGCCTAAGGAGAGTCATATGGAGAGAAAACATTCTCTCATGCTTTCACACAGAGCACATTGGCCAAGCAATGGCCATGACTCATCCACATGGCTGACACTGACAAAGGATCTACAATGTGTGGTACAGGGTCTCAGGATAAATCCTGAGGGGATTTCACTGACCTTATCAGACCCAAAAGTTACAACTCTTGTTGCATAGGTCCTGCTTTACCTTGGTCTTAGCCATCCAGCAGAAAAGTATAAAAACGAAATATAAGAAGTGAAGCCATGGTGTTATGTTGAGCTGTAGGGGACTCAGGTCAACAATTTCTGACATTGCCAGTGAAGCGGAAGACCCAATACTATTATGGGCTACTGGACTCTTTTAGAATATTTTGCTGAGTTTACACACCTATAACAGTCGAATAATGGAAATTAACAAAAAAGGGGATACAGATGAATGTCCATTTTGTATCTGTATATTCAAAGTGGTTAGGATAGATATATAGTTACATTCTCTTAATGAATAGAGGGATTTGTTCTAATGGTGTGTGTAAATAGGATATCATGTCTGCATCTTGTACAGCAATTAACCACTAGGAAGAATGTATGCAATGTGTTAATTATTGGAACTGTCCTACCAATGTGGTTTGAAACTGTCTCATTGCTATTTGTTTCTCAATAAAATTGTGGGGGAAAAAAAAGACAACCCGAGGCAAGACCTGCCCAATTCCCAGGTTCCCCGGAAACAGCAGCTGTCCCATGTGATAACTTGCTTATGGCTTTAGTAAATTGTCTCAAGACTGTGGCTACCCATATGGTAGTGATTGTCTGCCCTACCTCCAGATGGGCTGAAGCTTTCCCCATTAACAAAAAAGACACAAGAGGTGACTAAGGTGCCATGAAGAGACATCATTCCAACATTTGGATAACCTTGACCTTAGGATCAGACATTGGACCCACATTCATAGCCAAAACAGTTCAGGAGCTCACACAGTTGTTAAAGATGAAATGAAAGCTTCACGCAGCTTACCAGCCATAGAGCTCAGAGAAAATGAAGCACTTGAACCAGACATTCAAACAATTTTTGAAAAAATATTGCCAAGACACACTTGAGATGGGACCAAGTCCCATTCATGGTCCTCCTCCATGTTGGGTGCACACCACTAAACAATGAAGGAGTTCCCCTTATGAAATTCTGTTTGGCTGGCTGCCCCTAATCATAGGTCACATTAAGTATGATCTCTGTAAACTAGGGAACATGTCTCTGAGGAGACAGATGCAAGCTTTGGAAATAGCCATGGTTGGGTACAGAAGAAATGTCTATAAGCTTGACAGACCTGATGCACTCATTCAAACCTGGGGACTTCAGTTTAAATAAAAATGAATAAAACCCAGCAGCTCTAGGCTCATACAGGATGAGCCTCATACTACAATCCTGTCTGCCCCCACTGCTATTCATGTTACAGAACCTTGGGCCAGGGATATAGCTCAGTGCCACAAGTGCCTGCCTGGCAAGTGCAAGGTCCTGAGTTACAAAAACTCTGCCTTAGGTCCACCGCAGTCAGCAGAATACTGTGCCCAAGAGTGGTGGGCCAGCCAGCAAGATGAGACCACACGAACCAGCTGCTCTTGTGATAAGATTGGGCTGCCCCTGGATGCAGCAGCCCTACTCTAGTCACCCTGGAAGTTGACCAGTGTGCACACAGCCAAAGCTTGAGGGTGAGCATGGAGATACAATGACAACATAAGTCTCTTTCCCTTTTTGTTATATTTTCTCTTGCTGCCCAACAAGGAGCCAACTCCTTCCTCCATAACCAGGTAAATGCTAATGATAGTGATACTCTCTATGAAGCCTAGTGAGAGCATCAGAGTGGGGGCTGAGGCAGGACTTGCAGAGCAATCCCCCTCAAGCTTTCCACTTCTCTGTAGCTGTGACCCCTTGTTCTGGTACAGATAAGATTGGCAACTATGTCCTGTTTGGACAGAGTTCATGTCATCATCTTGTTCTCATAGGATTCATAAGGCTTTTTCTTCTTTTAAGGCTAAGTTAACAATTGCTTTGTCTTGCTTCTGTGTCCTTGTTTGCTCCCACCCATTTCTAAAGAGCACCCTGGTCAGCCAAATTCATAAAACTAGAACGTTTCCTTTGTTCTAACATCCAGCAATTTGGACATGAGTTTGGCTGGGTCTATGTGCATCTAAGATCCTGGAAATAAACCCTCTTTGGCCCCATTGCTCTGTGGTTTCTTGGATTCTGCAATATGCTTTCAGTGATACAAGCAGGGTAATGTGTTTGCACATACTGGTTTCCAAAGTACAAACACATTCAATATTTGAATCTGTTCTGTATCTTCATAATTACAATAACCTGTGTTTTTGACTCTTCAAATCAGGACTGAGTAGGTGGATTTCTTTGGCTAGGGAAATCTGTTAGCCAGGAAAAAAGCTATCATAACTTGCTGAGTTGTTTTTGGAAAGCCACCTGTAGTTGTGTGCAATTATTGGAAATCGGCTTACTATTATAAGGTAGCAGAACTGGACTCTTGGATGCCACTTGAACATATACTCATAAGTGAAATAAGCCAGACACACATGTGTAAATATCGTATAGTCTCCCTAGTATAAGAACT
>NW_004524731.1:6165934-6188360 GCF_000260255.1 Octodon degus
ATATATAAATAAGTTAGGTTAGACATACAGCTACTTTCTCTTCAATGAGAAGAAAGATTTGTACGAATAGTTTAGACAAGATATCATGTCTGCATCTTGTACTATGAATAACTACTATGAAGACAATATGCAATGTATTAATTATTGCAACTGTCCTACTGATCTATTTTGAAACTGTCTCATTGATATTTCTTTCTCAATAAAATTAATTTAAAAAAGAAAAAAATAAGATAGCAGATGCACACAGACTTAGGTTTGGGGAGAGGAAGGGCTAGATAGAGATGGACCCTGTCCAAGGCTGTCTAGGGGAGGCTGAGGGAAGGAATCTTCCAGACTTTTTGGCCTTCTCATGGAGTCCTCAGTTCTACCCACTTAGTTCAGGCTGCACCTGTCACTTGTGCAGATCTCTTGCCATCATGGGAGAGGGAGTCCCACCTCCAGCTTGAGCCCTGGGCTCTTGTAGGGCAGGTGGCAGGTCATGGTTCTCCCCACTTGGAACCTTTGTCCTCTTGAAGATGAGCTCTGTTTCTGTAGGGAAGCCCATCCTTCTTGTCGATACTTAGACCGTGAAACTGGGCACATCCTCTTCCTGGCACACTTAACTAGAAGCTCAGCTTGTGATTGGTCACCCTGTTCCCTGCCTTAACTGAGTAGTTCCTGTTCAGTCTCATGATGTGGTCCTCACCCTGTGCTCAGAGCCTCTTGGCTCTTCTCCACGCTGTGCCCTGGTGGTGAGGAGCCTGTTGCCTGTTTCCTCCTTGCTCTGAGGGTTGTGTTTGGCTGTGAAAGTCGCAGACCTCAGTGCCAGGCTAGCCTGCCATCTACCTCCCCAGGCTGAGCCACTCTTTCCACCACTGGGCCTGAAACAGCACCTGCAGAGACCTCTGCACTTAGAGAGAGTGCAGCAGGCATCAGTGGGGCTCTGCTCTGCAGCAGCACAGGAAACAGCCTTGCATTGCAATGACAGGAGGTGGAGGTCAGGCACCACTGTGGGCCTGCATAGTGTTTCCAGCAGCCAGCTGTCCTGTCCTCTCTGCCTGCTAACTGCAATGTGAGGAGTCTGAGCCAAGGGCCCAGGATTGCCTTTCTCTGCCTGGACAGGCCGGGCCCCTACCCCAAGGCTGTGCCTCACCAAGTACTGTGGAGATAACATGCTGGAGTGTGGGGTCTGCATGGTTTCAGGAAGGGGACAGCTGCCATATATCAGGCCATGCTGTCCCCATGGCCACATCTCCACCCTTGTGTCAGCCTCAAGGGACCCTGTGGCTTGCATGCCAAAGGTTTCTCTAAGGATTCACAAGATAGAGCTGCTGGAATGTCATGTGCTGGGGGACAAGGAAATGCTGAGGTGCTCTTCAGATGGAATTGGGAAGGGTTTCATCCAAGAGTCCTGATTTCAAGAAACTAGAAGCTTGTCCATGAGCCGGGATAGAGGAGTCTCTGGAGGCTGCCAAGGTAAGAAGTTCAGGGCCAGCCAAATAGCTCAGCAGATTAAAGTGCCTGCAAGCATTTGAGAGGCAGCTGGGAAGATAGCTCAGTAGAATAAGTACTTCCCTGGCAAGTGCAAGGGCCTGAGTTCAATCCCCAGACCCTTCTCTAAAATATATATATATATATATATATATATATATATATATATATATGACATTCAGAGTCATCCTCAGGAGAGAAGAGACAAGAAAGCAAGTTCAGCAATGCCTCTGCTCACAGGCCCAGGTGGTGTCGCCCATGTAGTGGCCAGTGCAGAGCCCTCTCCAGAGCCCACAGGCTCCACCAAGGTGCAGGCCCACATGAGCCTATCTAGGGTGCTCTCATGGAACTGGCCTGGCCACCTTGAGGCTGGGATGAGGGAGCAGGCATGGGCAGCCACACAACCTGACAAGGAGTTGGTGCCACAAGAATGTTGCAGTTAGGGGACAGGAGAAGTTTAGTTGTCCACTGTAGTATTGTCTATGTGTCCCTCCACTCTCGGGAGAGAAAGGTACTGAAGACCTCCAAAAAATCTCAGGTGAGGCAGGAATTTCCCCAGCTGTTTAAATTCTGCCCTCTTGGCATGGTTGGGCCTCACCCCTGGCACTTACAGGCCTCTAAATGACACACTAAGAATTGTCCCACCCGAGCTACTTTGTGATACGTCGTAGTGAAGTTGTAAGATCTGGAAGCTGAGTTTTACCCCCTCATGGCACTTGACTTTCCTTCTGATACCTGTGGGGGGAAGGGGCAGAGACCAGTTGGGGGGGGGCGGTAAGGAAGACTGATCTTTCTGCTGCAGCTGTGCGGTCTCAGGATGTCCCAGCTCTGCCCATAGGTCCCCTGGAGAGGACACAGTAGGCCAGGTCCCCTGCTCCCCTCCATGCTGGGTCCCTTAGGCCCTGTGCTGTGGCCACCAAGTAGGCAGAGGACTTTGAGGGAAAGGTAGCTTTACTGAAGCCGGAGCCTGGCCCTCCTAGAGGACAGAGATATGCCCTTGGCCAGGGCCTGGTCAGTGGCAGGGGAGTCAGCCATGGCCAGCCAGGCCTTCAGGCTGGTAAGATGGTACTGCAGTCAGAGAGCCGCTTCCCCCCTTGGTTCTGTGGTGTCGGTCAGTTTATCATAACTTTCCCAAACTCATTTTCCAGGGGTGGAACATGATGGCAGGTCCCATAGCATACTTAGAAAGCTGTGATGCAGGTGCGAATGCCTGACTCTGAAAATGCACAGAAAGGTTTGTTGGAAATACCACAAGAATTTAAGCTCCTAACAAGGCACAGGGAGCAGAGCTCACAGTGTGTCCAGGCACAGGAGCAGAAGGAGCGCGGTGTCCAAGGTGTTCTGTGTCAGGCCCTTGAGATGTCACGTACACGCCTTTTAATCCTATAAGGTAGGCACTCTTACCTCTGATTTGCAATTATGCAAGGAGAATTGCCCATGATCCCTCAGCAGTCAGTGACCAGACATGACTCGGGCCATTTCCTGGTACTCCTGGAAACCACGACTTCGGCTGTAAGGTACCCGACATCTAGCAGTTCTCCCATCCTGGTCAGGCAGCAGCCTGTAACTCAGAAGTGCAGTCCAGTAATCATGAAGCTGAACTGCTGCCCTCCTCCATAGGATGCTGGGCTGGATCCCAAGAGAGCCCAACTTACCTCTGAGCAAGAGGGAGCAGGCATGGACCTCTTGCTGTGGCATACCCTCTGCCACTTCCCAAATCAAGGAGCTAAAACTGCCATCACAAAACATAAGTTGGCAAATACAGAAAAGAGAATGAAACAAAATCTTCCCTTCTGTAAGCATGGGTGGAGGAGAGACTGGCTGTTCAAAGGATGGTGACCTTGGGGTGAGAGGGATCCAGACAGAAAACTCTCTAGACAGGCCCTTGCCATGCGGTCCACATCTGAGAGGACCCTGATGAGCACAAGGGATCCTGGGGCTGGGCTGCCCAGTGGGCCCCCGCACGTGGTCTCAGCACCCTGCCTCCCCTCTCACACCTGTGGGCATCGAAATGCTTGGCATCGCTGCACCTGGATGGCTCACTGAGCCCAGTCTCAGAACTGAATCTTCAGGGTTCTTCATCCAACACCGTGTGGAGCACCCCACCAAGACTGGCCTCTCTCACCCACTCTGCCAGCCTGGCAGGAAGACCTGAGGTCAGAAGCTTCCCCAGACCCTCTCATCCACCTCAGTGCGAGACCTGGGAGTGAGTGGAATCCTGAGCACAGGCTCTCCTGGGACACCTCAATCTCTAAGCAGGGCCAGCCCTCACTGCAGGCAGCCTGTGTTCTGAATCCACTGACTTTTCTTCAAGAGAACTTTACAACCAAATCACTTGATTTTCCTGAGAAAACTGCAGGGAAGCCGATACAAAGGAGGCCAAGGTGAACATGGGAACTCAGATTGCCCACGTAAAAGACTCACATGTGTGAAAGGAAACAGCCAAGCATGAAGTGCGTCTCCTTTTGTAAGGAGGTGAGAATGTAATGACAAGAACACTGTTTATGGAGCAGATTATTAAAGAATATTAAAATAATGTGACTTAATTTATGGGACAAGAAAATAGGGACCATTTTTTTAAAAAACACATTTCTGCTGCAAACCTTTAGTGAATCATGTCTTCTTAGCCTGAAGTGAAAACCATATTGCGTGACAGGAGACCACGAGGCTAAGAGAGGACAGACCAAGGCCTCCTGAAAACTTTAGAAATCCAATTTATATTGTGTACCTTCAGAGTCCAGTTTAAACACATTTGTTGCTGTGAGTTAAAGTTCCTGTGTGGATGGCTGAGTCCTATACTCTATTATTTTTAGTGTCTGTACCGAGGTACACTTTGCTTACCACAACATTCACTCGTTGGAAGTGTATGATTTGGAGGCTTTTAACGTGTCAGAAGGAACCCCATGCTGCTCAGACCTCACCACCCACCCGCTCCTTCTGACCACCCCAGCCATCCTGACCTACTTCCTGTCTCTCAGACTTTTCTGCTCTGGAGATGTCATGGAAAGACAGCGTGCATCCTTGTGTCTGGCTTCTTTCACTCAGCATAAGGTTGTGCTGGGAATCTAAGTGGCTTGGTGACTGCTTTCTCTTGCATTTTCTTGCCCGGGGCCTCCTGTCTTGGGTTTGCCTTTCTGATGCTTCTGAGAGGTGCAGCCTTGCGTGTGCAGTTTGCAGGTTCCAAGAGGTTCCCTGCTGCTTCCTGGCTGTGACTGCTCACTGCTTTGCTCAGAGGCTCTGCTCTGGGGTAGTGTCGGGCTGTGAAGCACACTCATTCCCAGAAATGTAGTGCAGTCTCGTGCTGCCCCAGTCTGGCCAGGCCCTGAAGGCGTCCTGCTTCTCACCTGCCTGCCTGCCTGCCTGCCTGAGCTGCTGTCATAGTTCTAGGACCTGTTTGTGAACTTGCCCTCTATTGAGGACTTCACGTTGCTCTGAAGAAGGCTGGTGCTGCCCTATAGAGCACAGCCCTTTGGGCCCTTGTTCTGACAGCCCCACCCTGGCAGAACTGCCATGCATGCTGGCATAGGGACTGTAGCTTTCCAAGAGAGCTCACTGCTTTAGAAGGGTGCATTAATCAGCTCTCCCATCACTAGGACAAAACACCTGACGCCTGAAGCTTAAAGAGAAGTTTATTTAGGCTAACAGTTTCGGGGGGTTCAGATCATTTGCAGCTGGCTCTGCAGTGGAAATGGCAAAGCAAAAGGCCTGGCAGAGGACAGCTGTTCACACCATGACAGCCAGGAAGCAGAGAGAGGAGGGAACAATTGACTTCACCCTCCCAGACCACACCCCAGGGACCCATCCCTTCCCACTGGGCCCCACCCCCAAACACGACCTTCTGGGGGGCCTTTTAGACCTAATCTGTAACAGAGGGCCACACAGAATGGTGGAAGCCCAAACCTGTCAACCTCCCCCACCCAGCCCCTTGTGGCCTCAGCCTTATAGGCAACCTGGCAGGAGTTGAGGGGACCTGGGTCCCCTACTCCCAACCTGCCACTCACGGAAGCTTTCATCCTCTGTGGGCCCACCATGAGCAGCAGTCTGCACAGGGTGCCCTGGCCTGGGCATTGAGCAGCAGGAGTGCCCTCTGCTGGGCCTTGGCCATAGAGACAGAACTTCTGTCTCCCTGGGACAGGCTGGGGGACAGTGGGACTTGGATATCACAGGCCCGCTGTTCTCTCTGGAGTAGGTAGATTTTTCTGAATGGCTCTTCTCATGTCCTTAGGGAAATTTCAGAGACTTCAAATGAGTGTTAAAATAATTTTTCTTGTTACTGGTTGTTTTGGAGGTTCCCTCACTGCTCTTCCAGCCCATGATGCCCAAGTTCAGTAGCTCTTTTACCCTTGGAAATCCCACATTGATTCCTGTAGAGTCAAGCACCTCAGTCTGCTTTCTAGCATCACCTTTCCTAGGCTGTTTTTAGCAGTATTGCCTGTCACCGTGTCACCAGGCAGGTCTGGGGCAGTACCCGGAGAAGACAGGGGCCAGTCCACCGATGGGGTGGGGTGTAGGCGCCCACAAGGGGTGCTCCAACCATGTCAGGGAGAGATATGCGGAGAGCTACTAGGGGGAATTTAAAGACTACTGGGCAAGGGTGGGGTGGGGTGCTGGGAGAGACAAGTGCATTACGGCCCAGAGCTCGGTATGCTTGTGGGGTCTCCTCGAGATGGTGACACAGAGCACGTGCAGCTGGCCGGCCACCCATCCAACACCGGCATTAGATGCAGGCCATTCCTGCTGTGGACTTGAGTTATGCTGTCACTTTCCAGTGTGCTTGAGGGAGGAAGCACAATTTACGGGTGAAAGCAGATGCAAGCCCCAGTTCTCAGGCTTACTATGGCTTTAAAACTCCTAGTGATATTTTTGGGGGAGTGATTTTTTTTTGAGTGAGTTTTCTGGAAAGGAAAAGGCTTGAGTTAACTGTTGAAGCTGCAGTTTTTCTTAGAAGAATTTCGATGTGCCACGGACATGCTCTAACTCTCCAAACTGAATGTGATTGTTGTGGACTATAACATGTACTCATGAAAATTCTAAAAACTAAGATGTATCCAATAATGTGTAACAGAAAAAGGTAGAGTAAGGCTAGGCATAGCAAGGTGTGATTGCAGTAGATGTCCTTCTCTTCCTTATACTTTATAATAAACATTTCTTTTTTCAGAACAATAAAAGTGCAACTTTGAAATTAGTTTTCTTTGTTTCTTTCTTGTCTGTCTTTATTTTTTCTACCCACCTCAATCACAGAATAAGCACAATTTTACATTTCAAGTTTTTATTAGTCATATTTGCAGTTCATTATGATTAAATTAATTGTGGAGGGTTGGTACATGTACCTAGCAAATCTTAATTTTCTTTTGTACTTCACTGTTGTGATTCATACACCATGTCACCTGGAAAAGTTTAGAAGGTTAACTAAGGGACTCAGCCAGCAGCCATGGACCTTATTTGGTAAACACACTGAACCTGTGCAAGAGGAGGGTCCCCAGATGGTGTGGGTATAAAGGGCCCTCCACTCTGGGGTGTGCACAGCCTGTGTACAATCTTACAACAAAAGGAACATGAGGAAGACCTGCTTGCTTGTTCTTCAGAAGAGCTCCAGTCCTCAACTTCAGCCTGGCCATCATATAGACTTCTGGGCTTCCGCCTGGGATACTTCAGCCTTCCAGGGCAATTTGTTCAGCATTCTGTCACAGGCCCATTGGCCTCCTGATACAGACTTGCGTGGACACTGCAGTGAGCTTCAGACCTTGGACTGGACCCTTCTGCTCCAGCATGCTGACGCCCTCCACACGCCTCCCCACCCTACTCTGGCTGACCATTGTAGGCCAGTCAGGTAAACTCTTGTACGTTTGTACATCTCCTGTCATATCTGTTTCTCTAGTAAACTCTGACAGATGCACTCACCCTTCGTGCCTCCCTAGTCCTTCCATCTCTTGAAACCCTTCCCGTTTGAAAATGAGCTCTGCTCTTCCTATGGTCTATCTTTTATTTTGCTCTATATTTACGTCTTGGGTTTCTCATACAAGAATATCACTGGACATGAAATAATTCATTTAATCTCAACCCCAGCCTGAAAAGGAGATTCTATCTGCATACTATTGTGAGGCAGAGGTCTGGCAGAATCCATGATCTTGCCCAATTCTAAGTTGACAAGCAGGGCAAGGGTAAGAAGTGCCAAGACCTTTGAGGCTGCACAAGCTCTTCTTCCTGCCTCCAGCTGCTGGCCCCATGGGAGTGGCCCGGAGTAGCCCTGGATGCCAGGTGTAGTCTGACTGGCAACAGCAGGGGTGGCTCAGGAGCCTTGGTCAGCACACTTGGGAGAGCCCTAGCTCACTCTTCCTTGCCATCAGCTCTTTGAGGAGTATCTTGGCTTAGGAAGCTTTCAGTAGCCACAGAGAGTGGCTACTGTCTCCTAGGGGAGCCTCTGACTAAGCATTTGAGTCACACAGACTAAAGTTGGCCCACAGCACTGGTAACACTGCCAGGCAGTTCAGAGCGGTGCCTACTAGTGTACCCAGGATTAACTATACTCTGAACAAATTCCTCACTGCCTTTGAGTATCAGTTTCCTAATCTACAAAACTGGAATAGTATTAACTGTCTCTGAGAGACAGGTGGGCATGGAGCAAGGATTTACAGGTCATGAACTGGGACCTTTGGGTCCATTTGAAACTGCTATTCTTTCTCCTGAGCATTTGTACACTTCCACTCCTCTCCTCTCCACTGCCCTCCTCCTTTCCCTTCCCTGCTCTTCCCTTCTCTCTTCTCACTTTTCCATCTCCTTCTCCCTTGCCCCCTTCTCTCCTTATACTCTCTTTCCAAACCTGGAGTATTTGTCTCTCAGCTCCAGTTCCCAATGAATTAACCCTGGACTATGCATCTCAGTTTCGCTCCGAATGCCTGGGAAGTGTGCCCTGATGGCACCATGCTGGCACAGTGGTCCAGCTCCATACCCACCAGCTGTGGGCTCTTCCAGGTAACATCAGTGCTCTGCTCAGCCTCCAGCTTCCACATGCTGGTGGTAGGGAGGCTCAGAGAGGACTTGCTAGCCATGTGTGCAGGCCTGGCGTGCAGCATCTTGCCTGAGGACAGTGTCCATCATGCCAAACAAAAGTGCAGCATGAATACAAGGAAGATTCGCACCAGGAAAGCATGGGCACAGAGAAGCCATGGGTTAGTATGACTGCACTTTCCAGATTGTGAAATGTCTTTAACTTGTGCCTCGAGGTTCATATGTAGAACTCAAAAAAACTTACTTCTATCCTACAAAGAAAAGTTATTAGAAATACAATATGATGCTCCTGTATAGCTTTGTTTGCACGTTTCTGGACATGGCACAGAATTCAACATTGAGGGTTACGGTGCCAGTCAGGTCAGGAACAGTTTGTGTGTCCTCCCAGCCATCTGAACATTTACCTCTGAAGTCACTGCAAAAATCTTTAACTTAGTAATCAAAGAGGCTAATTTGCTCAGTTCCTGTTTTGTGTGAGACTCCCACATATCCCCTAACAAGAGAAACAAAATATTGACAGAATGCAAGGCTCGGTAATTTGTAACAGATGTTCTGTAAGGAAATGAGAAGTAATTTTCTGACCTCTGTAAGCACAAGTACCAGTGGTGGTTTCTTTGCTGTTCTGTTAGTTTTCACCTCAGCCACAGAATACATGTGACCAATCCTGCTTACCCCATGACACTGGCTCCACCTTTCCAGGACAGGCATGTGATGCAGACTCCTGTAGTGACAGTGACCAGCACACATCTCTCCACCAGGCAACTTGGACAGTCCCCTCGTGTGCCAACGAGAGGGGCAGCCCTTTGCCTCAATAGTCCTCAGTGCCCGCTGTGCGAACATGGCCCTGCACATGTCACAGGAGGGGCACCTTCCTCTGTGGGCAGAGAGCTGATGCCTGGAGTGTAAAAAGAACTCAAGGGGCCGGGGAGATGGCTCACTGGAATAAGCGCTTCCCTGGCAAGTGCAAGGGCCTGAGTTCAATCCCCAGTTCTGCAAAAAAAAAAAAAAAAAAACAAAAAAAAAAAAAAAAAAAGAACTCAAGAAAATTAAGACTAAAAGCCCAGTCAAAGATGGGCAACTAAAATCTATAGGTGCTTCTCAAAAGATGTATAAATGGCCAATACATACACGAAAAATGTTCAACATCTTTGACCATTAATAAAATGTTAGTTACAGCTACACTGAGATTCCACCTTGCTCTAGAAAGAATCACTGTCTTCAATAAATCAAATAACGAAGGCTGGTGAGGATGGGAAAAGGGTTCTTTCTACACTGCTGATGGGAATGTAAACTAGTACGACCACCATGGAAATTAGTGTAGCGATTGCTTAGGAAACTAAAGCTAGACATTCCATGTGACCCAGTCTCCTGACCCACAGCTGTCTTCTCAAAGAAGTGAAAACCAATGTATTACGGTAACCCATGGACACTTGTGTTTATAGCAGCAAAGTCATAATAGCTCAGTCTCGGATTCAGTCCATGTCCATAGCTATATGTCCATCAATAGATGGACACAGAAAAGGTATTTTCACACAGTGGCACGCTACTCTGCCATAAAGAAGGAAAATGTGAGTTATCAGGAGGGAACTGGATGCAGCTTGAGACTATAATGTTAAGAAATAAATCGGATACACAAACTTAAACATCACATGGTCGCTCTTATATGATAAATGTGAACTAGAAAAAAAGATCTAAATAAAAGATTAGTAGGCAACAGGAAGATATTTCGAAAATGGGAAGGACACCAAGAGATGGAGGGAGGGAGAGGAGAGGTGAGGGAAAAAGAATCAAATGTGTTTTGTGCACATACCAATTCCCCACAAGGAACATAATCATTAGATGCTGCAAGTGTGTATTAATGCAAATTGAAAGTGAGTGGCACCTTCCACGTGCTGCTCAGAGCAGTGATGCCCTGGTCTGTGATGCAGGAGCTCTGACCCTCATTCTGCTGCACTGGAGGTGATCTAGGCAGGGAGTCCAGTGGCCCAGCCATCCCAGCAGTCAGCACTGCCTGCGGTCTGATAAATGCCGAGTCGAAAGGATGGACACGACTGGCCTCCCTTCCCCAGACATTTCCAGACTCCCAAAAAGGCCTATGATGGACCCAGTGAGAGGATGAGGCATAAAGGTTACCAAGACAGCTCATGGTATTACTCAAAACTTCCTCTGATGTGACCATCATCTGTGTAGTGAATCATGCAAGAATAATGTGGACACTCAAGGCCTGCTGCAGTCAACAGCAACACACAATGACTCTCACCTTGAATAGTCTGCAAATCTTTCATGGCTCATGATCACACCTGGAGATTGGTTCATCCTGCACCCAAATCCCCTGAGGCCCCTGGAGCCAAGATCTTATTGGCCCTGGGAGGTTCAACTGCTAGTCATGACCGTTGTCCACCCAGGATGGGTTGGCCCCACTGGCTCCAGTGGATGTGACCAGCCAATGGCACCATCTCCTTTAATGATTGCCACACAGCAGAGGAAGCCACCTGGCTTGTTGGCTTGACTGTGACCTGACTTCTACCATCAAGAAGGATGACGTTCTCAGGTAAACCGGCCTCAAAGTACATAGTGCTGGGCATGGGTCTGAGCAAAGAAGGAGAGGATGGGCACTGGGTGAGCCCTGCTGAGTGCTAGTGGAGGTACAGATGATAAGGAATTCATCCACAAAGAGCTTAGACTTGGAAGGACAAAGACAAGCACACACATCTACTGGCAGTCCCAATATTGTCCCGCTAGCAAAAGACGAACCTAATTAAATGCCAGCACCTGTCCAGACACTGAATAGGGTCACATAGGGCCAGAAAAAACAAGAGTCAAAGCACAGATGTTAACCCAACCCCAGAAAAGAGAGAAGAAATCTCTGCCCATTTGTGAAACCATGCCTCTGATGTGGGTTTTATGAGACCGGAGTTTGGTGTGTTTCCCCTTTCTGACATGACTGCTCCTGCCTGCCACAGTAAGTGAGTGTCCAAAGGTCCCAGCCAGGGTTTCTGGGCTCCATCTCAGGAGGGCTAAGAAGCTATGCAGTGCATGGAAGCCTCAACATGCTGAAGACACTGGAGACCATGAGTGGACCAGCACCACATCATCAAGTGCTTTGGCTTTCCAGGGCCTTGGGGGATTTGAGTGCAGAATGAACCAATTCAGAGGTGTAATCGTGAGCCATGAAGGATTTGCAGACTGTTCAAGGTGAGAATAATTGTGTGTTGTGTTTGACACTGCCAGAGCTTCTGGGGATCTACTGTGTCTTCTGGGCTTGATCCTGAAGCTAGGGTTGCCCTTCCTGCTGGGACTGCAGCTGTGACCACCTCCCTCACCACCTTGATGTCTGCCTGCCAGCATGGCCTATAGCCTGGCCACAAGGAATGAATACAGAAAATTAAGTGAATCTTAACTTTGACCTTGAATGTCCATTTTGTATCTGTGTATTCAAAGTGATTAGGATAGATATATAGTTATATCCTCTTAATGAATAGAGTAATTTGTTCTAATGGTGTTTGCAAATAGGATATCATGTCCACATCTTGTACAGCAATTAACCACTAGGAAGAATGTATGCAATGTGTTAATTATTGAAACTGTCCTACCAATTTGATTTGAAACTGTCTCATTGCTATTTGTTTACCAATAAAATTATGGGAAAAAAATTTTTAAAAAATGAAAAAAAAAAAAAAGATGAAATCTTAAGATAGAATCTCAGGGCCAGCACGACATGCTTTGAAAGCTTGCTCCTGCCATGCCAAGGAACATGAGCTGGGCTATGAGTGCTCAATGACTCCACGCCTTAGGGTGTGAAGGACCCACCCTAGAATGACTCAGCACGTAAAGGGTATATAAAGAGGTTTAGGAAAGATTCCATGGCACTTCCTCAGAGCAGCATGGAGGAAATCCCATCTTCAAAGTCTTGCAGAAGGAAGGGAGAGAGCTTGAAAGACACCACAACTGCTGCTCCTTCCTTGGCTCTTCGCTGTTTTCTGCCACCATGAGCTGCTGCCCTCTGTCATGTTCTACTCTGCCTTGGAGCCAGCAGGGCATGAACTGAAACCTCCACAGGCTGAGCTAAATAAACCTTTCCTTCCTTAACTTTTGCTATCGGGTAGTTTGTCCCAGCAACCAGTAAAAAGTAACTGAGACACTAGCTAATCTTAATCTTCCCTACTCCTCCCAATCCCTATCAAAAGAAGCTAGATTGGAAGAGGAGAATTAACAACCTAAAAAAATCAACATATTTCTTAGCATTTCTAAGACAGAATGTGCTGTGCTGCAGAAAAATGATCCATGTTGCACATCTCTTGGCATTAAGCATTTAAACAGTGCAGGACCCAAGCCTCTGAGGACAAACCTCTTGTGGCTTGGAGGAGACACAGGAGAGCTTCTGGCAGCCTCACTGACGGCACCGGCTGTCCCCAAGCTGCGCTGTGTGGGTCCTGCCTCCTCCCTGACCCCAGCTCCTGCCCCAGACCCTGTCATGAGCTTTTCTTCCCTTCATCCTGCCTTACTGGGACCTTCAGCCCTATTCCTGTCTCCTCTCTGCCCTCCTCCACCCTTCCAACACTGGCCTGGACCTGGTTTTCCATTTGACTTGTACTCCCACACTGAGTGCCTGGTGTCTGTCCCTCCCTCCTGTCCTGGTGCTATGGGCTTGTCTCTGTCCTTTATGGTCCCTGCTCCCCAACAGGGACCCCAAGCCCCAGACAGGTGATCTTTGTCAGAGGATGGAAAATAAAGAAGGCATCCAGCAAGGAAAAACACAGGAAGCCCTTGGACTTTTTACTTCCCAAATTTGTGGCAACCGAAAGTAGAATAGGGTAGCTCTCTTGGGCAGGAGCTTTCTTTCCCTCAATAACTATATTCTCATAACCTCAAAAAAATAATATCTATCAATTTTTTAATGCAATATACAAAACTGCAGCAGGAATGGAATCTGGTCTCTGTTATACATATAAATATTGGAAAATACACTGAATTGATAATTATGGTTACGTCTGATAATAGAATTTTTATTTTCTTCTTTATAGTTTACTCAATTTTCTTACTTTAATGCAATGAGAACAAGCCTTTAATCACTGTAAGCCTAGCCCTGTTCATTCACTTTGTTCAGTCAAGACACACAGGCTGTCTCATGGGACCGTACCTGGGGACAGTGGGACCCTATCTGGAGACTGCTACCGTCTCAGAACACCCAGGCACCAGTTCGCTGTCTCGGAACCTCAGGCATCTCCCTTGAGGAAGGCACAGTACTGGGAGGGTCATGCGCCGCCCCCTCCTGACACGAGGAGGTAGAAGGGAGTGACGAAGTCATCTGCAGTTGCTGAACTCTGGGCCACGGGCCATCACAAGGAGGGCACCCAGGGGCGGGAGCAGCTGAGGCAGTTGTGCGTCAGCTCCTCCTGCTGCGCCTCTGCACTGCGCGGAGCCCCGCTCTGCCGGGTCTCAGCTTCTCAGGCCGCCAGCACTGCTTCTGTTTCTGATTGTTCGGATCTGGCTGGACACGGTTAGTCAAGTGCTGTGTTTTGTTTCCTGCCTTGGAGTTCATTACATCCTTGATTTCCACAAGTGACTCCGTGGCATTCAGGCAACACAGCACGCAGGCCAGGGCCCAACTGGTGAGTGGCCTACTAAGAAGGCCCTGGCCCACAGCAGCTGACCACAAAATAGTCTCCAGATACCCTGGGGCTGGAGACATTGCCATGCACAATCCAAGGGGCTACATGAGCTCCGTGAATGGAGTGAGGATAGGAACATCTGGGGTTGGTGGTCTGGTATACATGACCAATGCTGAGACAGGACCTGGCTCTGCCAAGCTCTCTCCTCTTTGTGACCAGGAGCAAAGCATAGCATGAGAGGTTGCCCAGATACAGCAATTTTCAAGCCACAGAGCCCTGTGTTTAAATTAAGCTTCAGTGTGCAGAAAACCAACCAAGAAAAGAGATCAGAAAAGAGCCATGCCACTTCACTTGGGGCTGACCCCAAAGTCCTGGCTCGCAGCAGACATCCTGTCTGACCCTCCTGTCAGTGGGGCATGTGAGGATGATGTCCAGTCCTAGGCCTGTCTGTGACTGCAGCAACTTTGAGAAGATGAGATTTTCATGCTCACCAGGCACTGAAAGAGGCGGCTAGGATGGAAGCTAAAACAGACACATGGGGTATGAATGTATGTGGATGAGTCCCCTGCTGCCCCAGGTTCTCAGGCTGGTCTAGAAATTCAATGGCTACAAGTCAGATTAATGGGAGAAAACCACTTAATAGTATACACATGTGTGGGAGTCCCACGAAAGCATGAGACTCAAACAGCCACAAGGTGTTCCCCTGTAAGGGAAGCCTCCCTAAACATGCAACCATACCAAACTAGCCAACCTCCAGAGTGAGGACAGGGTCCCCATGGCTGACCTGGGCAGAAGGAGGTAGAAGGAATGTGGGGGTCCACGTATCTGAAACAGAGGTTCTTCTGCCACAGGGGTGTGGAGGCCAGAGAGCTCCCATACTCCCTGCTGCTGTTTAAACTCTGTGCTCCCTACCCATCAAGAGCAGGATTGCTCTGACCATGAGTGGAAAGCACAACTTCAGCAACTGATGTGTACACACACACTATGAACACTGATACAGAGATGCACATATGACATGTATAGATATGTCCACAAAGCACACTAGGCACATGCTGACACTCATGCAGATACGCAGACAAATGCTGGAACACAGATGCACAATGACACATATGCATACACATGCATACATATGGTGACTTTGTAGAAGAGAGAATAATTTGCTCCTCCCTTCTCGTTTTTCCAGGATCTCTGGCAAGCAAAGCCTAGGCAGCAGGGTATGAACAGACAGAAGCTGTTAAATAGGGAGGCATCTTCTAAAGTGCAAGCTGTGAGAGCTGGCGCGGCACTGGGCCAGCACAGCTTCATAGCCCAGCTCTGGCCTTGCTGCATGTCTTCTGTGGCAGCAGGGCCACTGCAATAAGTCTTTTCTAGGGGACCAGCCCCCTCACGATGGCCCTGTTCAGAGGCGGGCCACACACCGGGGTACACACAGTGTGCCCTACACCATCATGAGCTGGGACGGTGTGTAGCAGCACACACATTTGACTGCTCATCATACCAGTCCTGGACCCTCTGCAGCCTGAGCTATCATTGCCTTGAAGCCTCAAACCTGCTGAGTGCATCTCTGCCATTGACCTTGCCTCTGGGGACACTTGGTGCTTGTGGGGTTAGAGGTGGTACAGTGGTCAGCAGAGCAGGAGCCATGGGACATGCACCTGGAACACACCAGTAAACACACAGAAGCCATGGAGTCTTATTTTCAAGCTAGAAGAGTAGTTTCAGTTTCTTCTGCATTAAAAGCACATTGGCTCAGGGGCCAGGGAGAGGGCACAGTGGAATAAGCACTTGCCTGGCAAGCTCAAAGGCCTGAGTTCAATCCCCGGTTCCACCAAAAAAATAAAATAAATTGGCTCTTTTAGTCAAGGTCTGAAAAAATGCTTGTTATTTCTTAAGTATTTAGTTTAACAGCATTTCCAACAGGATAACAAATGGCACTGAAATGGTGTCCTCTTTACTTAGCCCACTTTTATACCCTGGGTGAGCTGACCGGGCACAGAAATCACTCAGGAATCCTCAACTGAACCGGGTGCTTTAGTAAGTATTTGCTGTGATAACTGCAAGGACCTAATTGAAAAGTAGGTTTTCCTTACTTTTAAATCACACCTGTAGATTTTATCTACTCTCAGGTTTTCTTACTCTAGTGAGACAATATGACATTTGCACATGTGGGTCTGATTTACTTCACTCCTGAGTGTGGTCTCCAGTTGCATCCACTTACCTACAGAAGTCTCAAGCTTATCCGTTTTATAGCTGAGTGATACTCCACCACATCAGGGGACCACGTCTTTTTTATCCATTCCTCAGCTGATGGGCATTTGGATTGTTTCCAAGACTTAGCGACAGCAGCACAACTTATGCTGCTGTAAACACAGATGCTCATATATCACTGTGGCATGACATTTTCAATTCTTCTAGAAAAATACCCAGGAAGGGAGTAGTCGCATTGAGTGGGACCTATAATCCTAGTTTTTTGAGGAGTTTCCACACTGACTTCCACAGTGGTTGTAGCAGTCTACACTCCCACCAACAGTGGAGAAGGGTTCCTTTTCTCCCACAGCCCCTCCAGCATTTGACACTGGTTGACTTCTTGATGACAGCCATTCTTTCAAGGGTGAGATGGAAGTTCAGTATCGTTTTAGTTTGAATTTCTCAAATGACCAATAATATTGAGCATTTTTTCTTGTATCTATTTCCCATTTCCAATTCTTCATCTGGGAAGTGTGTATTCACCTCAGATGCTCATTTTTGGATTGGGTCATTGAATTGGGGGGCTAATTTTTTAAAAATTCTTTAGATGTTCTAGATTGAAATCCTTTGTTTCAGAGACACTTGACCATAAATGTTTTCAACTTGTGGATTTACTTTTACACTGTTGGCGATTTCTTTTGGCATGCAGAAACTTTTCAGAAAGATGACGTCCCAGTTGTTGATTCTTTAAAGTGTTTCCCATGCAGTTTTTTTCAACTATTTATTTGTTTGTTTGTTTATTTATTTATTTATTTATTTATTTGGTACACGGTCTCACTATTCAGCTCAGACTCATAATGATCTTCCTGTCTAAGCCTCCTCACTGTGCTGGGGTTACAGGTGGGCACCACAATGCCTGGTCTCGGTGGCCAGCTTGGCACAGGGCTGGCATAGCATGCAGTACTAGGGCTTGAACCAGGATCTTTGTTAGTCAGGTGGTTAGACCAACTATCTCCCTGACCACAGCTTGGTTTTTGTTCATGAACTCTTTACCTACCCCATGTCTTAAAGATTTCTACCTACTTTTCCCTCCAGATGATCTAGTGTTTCTGCTTTAATATTTAAATCTTTGATCCATTTTGACTGTAGTGTAGTGCATAGTGATAGATATGGGTCTAGTTTTAGCCTTTGGAATGTGGAAAGCTAATTTTCCAACACCACTTATTAAAGAGACTTTCTTCCAATGAACATGTTTGGTCCCTTTATGAAACATAATGTGGTTAAGTGTGTTTGCAGTTGTGTCTGCATCTTCTAATCTGTTCCACTGATCCTAAGGGCTTTTTGTCACTACCATGTTGATTTTTTTTTACTACCATGTTGATTTTATCATTGTAGCTTTGTAGTATAGTTTCAAGTCAGAGATTGTAATACCTCCTGCCTTTCCTTTGTTACCTAGGATTGCTTTTGCTATTCTAGGTCTCTTCTGTTCCAGATGAATTTTATTTTATTTTATTTTATTTTAAATTAAATTAAAACTGTTTATTGGTTATTATCTTTAATAGATTCATTGCATTTAAAAACATCTTTCAAATGTGCTAATAAGAAAAAGAACCAGGAAAGTAAACAACACTGAACAGAATTTCAACATTTTGGTATTTTGGACATAAATAAAGCACAATCTTTTATGGGCTCCGGAATATATACTGATACTTCTTCAATAACGGGTTTTAGCATTGAACAAGAATATGAACACGAACACAAAACAATACATTTTAGGACAACCAGATCCTTGAGAACAGGAACTCTGATTTCCACTGTGATTCATGCCAAAATTATATACTAAAGAGAAACAAAGATGGGCTTCTAACACATAAAAATACAATAGGCCTAGAGTAACTAGAAACAATGTTTAGCAATGCCCACTAAATTTTGAAAAGTATATATAACAGGAGTATATATACTTTTCAAAATATAACAGGAGTATAAAACAGATGTATTTCTTACACATATTTTAAAAAAGGGGGCATCATTTTGGTTTTGTTATTATTTTTATAAAAACTACATATTCCTTATTTAATAGTTGACAAATATAAAAGTACAAAGAAAATAAAAATTCCCGGCCATGCTGTCAACAAAAATGTCACTCCTTTGGTGACAGAACAATATATGATCAACGGTGACCCTAGAAAGAATGCTCAGGCTCAGGACGTTCTGATGCCAGTTCACCAACCACTTCAAATCCACGAGCTGGACTCTTTTGAGTTCTCAAATATATTTACTATGCTACCTGTCTCCTAGCACTGGCGAACTTACTAGTCATGCCAATAGTGACTAATACACAAGGAAGAAAAGTAGGGCTAAGAGTCTAATCCAAAGCTTTTTGTTGCTCAAATTTTAAAGCCAAGCAGAATCTTAGACAATTGTTTAGTCCTACTGCTATGCTTGCCCCCATTTATTCAGGAGGTGGCAATGAAGAGGTTAAGTGCTTCCAAAAGGTGTCACAACACAGCACGACTGAAACTGATCATCTACCTGGCCAGCACAGGGCTCATCCATGTGGACACGTGACAATGAACCTCCACAAGAGAGAGGGCTGCAGTTATTACATGCTTAGATTGTTTATGACCCTGGAGGGCAGATCACAGTGGATTCGTGCAACTAGATAAAAGTAGCTGCGCACCCACTGGGCTCCTAATGGGTAAGCACACTGGCTCTAGGAAGACAGGTCCCCAACAGACCAAGTGGTCAAATGAAGGTGTGACCTAGCCATCTGATCACAGGAGTGCTGTGTGAGGCCCACAGGAAGACGCAAGTGTGGTGAAAGCTCATGAGCCCTTTTGAGTGACTGCACTACCTGGGTACAACCACTCAAGACAAAAGTACAAGAGAGGCTCCTGAGAGTATAAGGGCCAAAAATAAAGAAAACGATCAAACCAGCCAGTTTCCTTCTCCAGCTAACAGGTCCCCCACAAGTCTCAATTCATCTTCCAGTGGTCCCTACAATCTCACCTCTTCTAAGCATCCCCTCCCTTCTAAATTCTTTACAGGAATTTCTTTTAAAGGTTCAACTTTCTTATCAATCTATGCCATTGACATCTTCTCTTGCTTTATTGTAATTCTGATTTTTTTTTTTTTTTTTTTTTTGGTATGGCACTAAGGATCAAACACAGCCTTGTGCATTCTAGGCAAGGAAGCATACCACTGAGCTACTTCACCAGCCCTTTTTACTTTGGGACACACTCACTAAATTCCCCAGGTAGGCCTTAATCCTGTCTCTGCCTCCTAAATACTAAAATTACAGGCAAGAATCACTAAATTTGGCAAGGATACTTAACTCTTAGAAGACATCTCTTCACTATCATGAAGGCAGTTTTAAAGAGCAGTTCTTTATTTTAGCAGGTTTTTATCCTTAAATATAAATGTTTAAAGCTAAGATCATGCCAGGCATGGTAGTGTATGCCTGCAATCCCAGAACTAGGAAGCTGAGGCAAGAAGATTGCTGTGAGCTTGAGGCCAGCCTAGACTGCATATCAAGACTCTGTGAAAAAAAAAAAAATCAACAAAAAAATAAAGATCATTTCTTTTTCACTTCTTCCCACGTTAGAATCACGGTACATGCTCAATGCAGAGTCAGATTTGTCTTTGCCAGTTCTCAAGATGTTTGCCTTCGAATGAGCTCTTTTAGCTGTGCCAGTTTGTCACTTTTTAGTGCTTCCCAGATGGAGTAAAAGAATCCAAAGTAGTGTTCAAAGTTGTGCATCATAAGCAGGACCCCGGCCAGCAGCTCATTGGTCACCAGCAGGTGGTGGATGTATGCACGAGTGTGATTCTTGCAGCAGTAACAGGAACACTTGCTCACCAGGGGCCTAAAGTCATCCTTGTACTTTTTTTCCTTCAGATTAATTTCAAATGATGTCACTTTTTGGTTATAATCAGTTGTTTTAATTTTCTTTATTTGATCCTCACATTTTACTTCTTCTTGTATTCCATTTTGTTGCAGTAATGTCTCTTCAGGATTCGGCTGGTAATCAAAGTTGAATGTCAGAGCACATCCCCGCTCTGTCACTAGATAGGGAAAAAAAACTCTCAAATACATCCACGCCTCTTTCAACACACTCAAGCACTTCCTCTGGCCGGCTGACACCACAAATGAGCCTTGGTTTGTCCTCTGGCAGCTCTGCAGTGACTGATGACAGCAACTGCAACCTGGTCTCCAGGGTTGTTGGATTCCCTTGGAAGCCGTCCAGGAGGAAGCCACTGACAGGCCGCTTGGCTGTCTCTCTTGCCGATCTCAGCCGCTCCTCCATCACATCTCCACCTTCAATCACTCCAATGATCATACTTTTCTGAAGGACCTTTGACTCTTCTTGTATCCGCAGACAGCTGTCCAGAAACAGAAGTGATCGGTCTACGGACTTTCTGGCTCTTTTTATGGAAGTTCCTTCCTCACAAGATGCCTCTCCATCTGAGAGGCACTGGAACCAGTCTGGCTGAAGGGCCTGCTGGATTGCCATGAACTTGGAAACTGTCATTTCTGCTCTTCCTCCACCACCCCATACAGATGCAGACTTATTTGTGACATATCTAGCTGGGCAGGGGCTAACTGGATCATGCAGGGAGCAGTATACAAGCATTTCCAGCATGCCTATAAAGTTTCCAACTCCTTTCTTATATTCTGCCAAGACCTCATGATGCTCTGCTAGGGATGAGAGTGTAAGCTGGGCCATGGCAGGAACCCCATGGATATCATGCAGAGTGTGATGGGTGAGATGAGGGGCAGAGCCTGTCTTGGTGTATAGAAGGCAGCCTGGAATGTCCATGGTGTGGTCTCCTGTCTTGCCCAGATTTTGTATTTTTCCTAGACGACAGCCATTAACTACCTTGGTAAGATTCAGCTTCATCCTTAGGGATTCCTCTAAGGCCTGCAAACCTCCCAAGTCTTTTGAGCTTTAAAACCCCCAAACTCCAAACCACGTGTCCGGTTCACCCCAGATGAATTTTAGGAATGTTTTCTCTAGTCCTGTAAGATATACTAATGGTATTTCAATCGGGATTGCATTGAATCTGCATACCAATTTTGGGAGAATGGTCATTTTCACAATGTTGGTTTTTCCTATCCAAGAGCAAGGAATATCTTTCAATTTTCTGAATCTTCTTCAAGCTCCTTGCAGAGCATTATAATTTTCACTGTATAAATTTTTTACTTCCTTTGTGAGATTGATTCCTAAGTATTTCTTTTCTGTGGATGTGACTGCAAAAGACCTGGTTTCCCTAATTTCTCTCTCGGTGAGTTCATTGTTTGTGTACAGAAATGCAATTGATTTTTGAGTATCGACTTTGTGTCCATCCATGCTACTGACCTTGGTTATTAAATCTATAAGTTCCTTGGTGAAGTTTTTGGGTCTTCTATGTAGAGTATCATGTCATCTACAAATAATGATATTTCACTTCATCCTTTCCAATTGTTATTATTTTTATTTCTGTCTCTTGTGTAATTGCTTTGCTTATGTTTCTGGAACAATATTGAATAGAAGCCATGACAGTGGACATCCTTGTCTTGTTCCTAATTTTAAAGTGAAAGCTTTCAAGTTTTGTCCATTTATTATGATGTTGGCTCTTGGTTTGTCACAGATGGCTTTTATCAGGTTGAGGTGAAGACAATCTACTTCAATTTTCTGTAGGACTTTTATCATGAATGAGTGTTGGACTTTGTCAAACATTTTTCTGTATCTATTAAAATAATCATGTGATTTTTGTCTTTGGCTTTGTTGATATGGTGTATTACATTTATGGATTTACATATATTGAACCATCCTTGTATTCCTTGGATGAATTCCAATTGGTTCTGATATATAATCAATCTTCTTGATGATTTGCTGCATTTTGCTTGCTAGTATTTTATTAATGATTTTTTGCATTTATGTTCACTAGGAAAATTGGCCTGTGGTTCTTGTTTTTGGTTGGGTCTTTCTCTTGATTTTGTATCAGAGTAACACTTGCCTCCAGGGATGAGTTTTGGAGAATTGCTTCCCTTTCGATTTCATTTAAGAGTTGGCATAAATCTGCTTTAGTTTTCTTGTAGAATTCAGCCATGAATCCATCAGGTCCTGGACTTTCTTTGTTGGTAGCTTTTTTTTAATTTTTTTTTT
>NW_004524731.1:6188580-6200140 GCF_000260255.1 Octodon degus
TTTTTTTTTTTTTTTTGTTTGTTTGCATTTTCAGTTTCATTCACTGATATTTTGGATATTCAGAATTTTTATATCTTCTTGATTCAACTTTGACTATTCATATGTATCTAGGAATCTGTCCATTTCTTCTGTGTTTTCCATCCTGGGAATGCAAGACTTTGGAAGTGAGTATTGATGATCTTCTGAATTTCTATAGGGTGTGTAGTGATTTCATCCTTTGATCCCTTATTACATGAATTTGAATTTTTCTTTCCTTTTTTTGATAAAGATATTTCAGGATGTATCAATTTGATTTATTCTTACAGCTGGCCAAATAGCTCAGTGGATTAAAGAGCCTGCAAGCAGGTGCAGGGGCTGCCCCGGCCCTGCTATGGTGGTCCTGCCCCTGGGGCATGCCGAGATGGCAATTGAGACTTGGTGTGGTAGTGTGCCTGTAATCCTAGAACTTGGGAGCTGTAAACAGGTGGATCACTACAAGTCCGATCTAGTAGTGAGACTCTGAACCTTCTCACCCCCAAGACAAGGCCTCCATTCTGCAGGAAGCAGTCTAAGAGATTCATTGCCCCTTCCCAGCAACTAAAAGAAAGGAATGATAGATTCTGGCCAGAGTACAAACTGCTAAACTGTCATGGCCCTGATTCAACATGGCTGAATCCCCAAAACATCTTATCTTCCCAGTGACCACATCCTCCTTCTTCCCCACCCAGCCCTGGTTACAACTTCCTTTTGCTTTTCCCATGCACATAAAGGAACCTCCAGTCAGCTCCTCCTCCTTGTGTGTCACTGAATCTGCCCCTCAAACTCTGTCCCTAGCAAAAATTCATAAAGTCTTGTCCTCCCTGTCTCAAGTCAGACGATCACTCCATTGTACTGCCCTCAACCCTCTCCCTGTCTTCAGGGTTAATGGAGGCTCCCCAACCTCTTTATTTCTGCTTCTTTTTTGCACTGCCACCAGCAATAAAACCTAACAGCCTCCACTAAACACTTAAGTTCTGTTATTAATGGTGCTTCTAAAGCGTGTTTGGCCACCATTACATTAATGTGCTACATTAATTGGTTACAGCTTATTTTGTGACTGTGTGGTTTTGGAAATCTTCCACATTTTTTTATTTTTTTTCTTCCACATTTAAAAAAAATCACTATTTTTCAGTTCTTCTCACATCAATACACATAATCTTGGCAATTGGTTAAATGCACTTACTTTTAACTATCTTAGTCAGAAATTAAACCATTTGGGGCCAGGGAGATGGCTCAGTACAATAAGCACTTGTCTGGCAAGTGCGAGGGCCTGAGTTCAATCCTTGGTTCTGCCAAAAAAGGAAAAAGAAAAAGAAAAAAAGAAATTAAACCACTTTATACCCAGTTGAGAAGCTGGGTAGAAGCTGAATCCTGTTTCCTTCCCAGAGTTCTGCAGAGGATTAGTATCTAACTTAGACCGAGATTAACTATGTGCTATCTGCTGAAGTAAAATCTGGACAAACAGGTTATTTAGTTGAGTTCTCCTTAACCACACAGTGCTCTTGCAAGTGGTGATGCCATGAACCCTAACCACCCAGAGATGACATTCAGAACTCACAGTGGTATGGATGGTCTGTTCTCCTAGAAGGACAGCCCACTATGTAATGAGTAGCACATGTCCTGTAACAAGTTGTAAGGAATGGCTGCTTGTATGAGTTATCAGCATATTCTTCAAGCAGCAGCTTCCATTCTGCAAGAGTGCTGTGGTCCACGTGTCCTTGGCTTGTGGCCATCACTCTTCCCAGCAGCCAGGGTCTTGGTGCTTCACTGACAGAGGATTTATGAGTTGGGCAATGCTTGTCAAATGCAGGTGTCATAACCATGGGGTCATGGCTAGACCCTTACACAAATAGAGCTGAGCCTTGCAGAGTTCTGATCTGTGGACCCAGAGGACTTGGCTGGATCCCTAGCAAGTCTGGGTTTGCCCCAACCACACTCTGCATCATTGTTCCTGAAAGTTTATCCTAATAGATCATTCATTTTCATAAACCAATTAAAATTAGATGCTGAAACCACCAACCAGACCAATAGATGTAACATCTCTTTTTGAACCAGCACACAGGACACAAACAGGACAAACATGAATGTGCTTACAAAGATCTGGTATTTGGGGTCACTTCCCAGAGCATGTAGACTCTTCAAGTTCATGAACTCATTCTCCTGTAGGAAAAATAGCACTAGGCCTGAGCTTCCGACCTGGTCCAGGGACAGGGATGTTCAGTGACCAGGTGAGGATGAGCTCAGACAGGAGGTGAATTGCACACCAGATCTGCCACACCACAAATTGTCACGACTGTACAACTTAGTGTAAGTGGAAAAAAAGAAAGGTGATTTTTTGGTAGTATTGCTTTGAAACATTGTTTATGGTATGAAGTTGTTGTAGGCACCTAAGTTAGATATAAATAGTGTAAATAGTCAGACAGACCTATGCCCACAGAGGAGCCAGTATGGAAGACAAGACACCTTGCAACTATGGAAGAGACAGGCACTTTGCCATGGGTCAGACCTCAAGACAAAAGATTAAACAAATGTAGCCATATAACTCCCTAGGGATGGACATCAGGGATTGATATTCTAAACAGGTATCCCCTTGAAGAAGCCAGGAAGAGTCGCTAACCTACCTCCTACAGGTAAAGCCCCTATTCTATATTCATGCTCACTTGCTACGTGACTCATTTCCCCATTGGATCCCAATTTAATCAATTTTACCAGAGCAATTATACTTTACAATCTTATTGGCTAGCCATAGTTTTGTCCCACCTTATGCCCTGAACTGATGGGCCTTGTGCAGAGGGAGACTGATATCATTTGAAACATTTGTGCTTTCAGAGTGAGGTTCAAATAATAGGCCTCTTCTATGGATTTTTAGAGTTTAAATTGCTGACTTCATATGAAAAGCTTTTTGTTTTTCAGTTCATTTAGAAATGGTTTAGTCGAGGCCTGAGAGATGGTTCAGTGGAATAAGTGCTTCCCTGGCAAGCGCAAGGGTCTGAGTTCAATCCCTAGTTCCGCAAAAAAAAAAAAGAAGAAAGAAAAGAAATGATTTAGCCTAGTACTGAATTAAAAGACTCTAGGACCAGGACAAACATTCCTGGTATATATGGTAAGGATAGGGCTAGAGCTCAGGGTGCTGATCCCTCCCCACCTGCCTCCTACCTCCACCCTGCAGTCGACTCTGAAAAGTCTCCTATGAGTTTTAGAAGAGAGAATGAGAGGCCTTTAATGTGTAACCTGAGTTTGGTTGTTGTGGGAGCCTGTGGGTAGCTGTTCATTCTCATAAAGAACAGAGCTATGAACGGCACATGTACTCAATACCATACCTTTCTCCCAGTACCATGATGACAGGACATGTTGGGTGTTCTGGCCTCAGAGAGCAGTGTTCATGGCCCTGGAATTGGTTCCCTTGGGTCACCCAATAACAGTAACTGGGTAGGAGATACCCCAGAAGACAGTGGAGAAGGCATAGGCTGGACATGGACCCTTGAGAAGTTTAATCTCAGGCCAGGAAAGACACAGAGGTCTTGTCCTCTGTGGCAAGAAGCCAGAACACACACACACACACACACACACACACACACACACACACACACAAAAGGCTGGGGAGATTGCTCAGTAGAATAAGTGCTTGCTTGGCAAGTTCAACATCATGAGTTCAATCCCCAGTACCCAAAAAAAAAAAAAGCCAGGGCAGTTGTGTGTGGTTTCTGAGGGGTTGGGTCTGAAAATGCTGTCATTACTTCCACTGGACTGCTTCGGGGTGCACTTCACAAACCCACAGGCCATGTGGTTAGATGGAGAAAGCAGTGACTTGGGGCAAAAAGACATAGAAACTAGGAGTAGTTGGAGTGAAATGAACCCTAGGCAAGACACTATTGATGGACCATACCCAGAAGGAAAGGGGAGATGGGTTTCAGCATTCACACACAATGATGTGATATGGAAACAAGACACAGTAGTGACTCTCTATCTTTCCCCCATATCTAGTAATTCCAATACAAAAGATCCTAGAAATAAACTACTAACTCAAATGCATGAAGGAATATTTAGACTCATTTCTCTTTTCCTTCATTGGCATTTTGGGTTTTTTTCTCTCCATTTTCTCTGTTTTTCTTTTTCTTGATTGTTCTTGTCTGTTACTTTTACCTAATTCTTTTAATTTTCTTTTTTTCCTTAATAAGGTCTTTTATTTAACTTTCCTTTTTCCTCATCTTCTATTTCTTATTTTTCAAAATGAACTTCTTTTATTTTCTTTCCGTCCTCCATTTTTATTAGTATTCTGTTAAGTTTTATTAACCTCTAGATGCTTAGTTGACGCTATGCTATTACTGTGGAACCCTTTTCCATTGTTAATGATGGTATAGTTCATATATCCAGTAGATATTTATTTTATGTCTATATATGGTTTGTGTTTGTGCCTATATAATTACTGCACATCTGTTTTCTATTGTTAAGAGTGATAGAGTGGTAGTGTTTATTGGTTCTTATGTCAACATCCAGTTTGTTTTTGAATATATTATTGTTTCCTGTTTTTTTGCTATTGTCAGGGTGAAATGGCTGTTGCTATTAATTAGCTTTCACTGTGTGCCAGTATCTGGCTTGTCATCAATACTGCAGTTCTGGGCCATGAACATTGCAACATCCACTCTCCAAATTAATGAAGGTCATCCGATCCTCAGACAAAGCCAAAGACCCAAAGTTACCTACAGCCAGAGTATGACAATGGAAAGCAATGTTAACAAAAGAGATCACTGTTCTATCAGCAAAGTTCTTATGCTACAATCATCCCTCAACCTTCAGATGAGCATGCACACACACACACACACACACACACACACACACACACCAATAGAAACATGAAAAAGCAAGGCAATGTATTGGCTCCAAGAACTCCCAACTCCCCCAAAGCTGATCCATCCAGCAATGATGGGAAGAAAATCAAAAGCTAACTAACTGAATTATAAAATGATAGAAGAAGAGACAAAAATTCAATAAGGTGCTTGGGGAGCTCAAAGGTAATACAACTAAATAGGTAATAGACATAATAAAGTGATCAGTGAAATTATGGAAGCAGTAATAAAAAGATAGGTAAGCTAAAACAAATCAAAATGTACTAAAAAGAAATGCAGTAGATAAATATTCTATTAAAATATTGGGAGTAGAGTGATCAACTTGAGGAGTGTCAAAACTAGAAAATAAGGCTGACAGAGTTGAATATAAACTCAGAGATATAAAAGCAAGAGAAAGTGGAAAATAGATCCAAAAGCAAGGATGATGCAAAGACGAATCTCAGATTAGTGAAAAATCGGAAGTTAACACAAATGTCATAAAATACCTATTTACAGAAATCATAGCACAGAAACGGAATATCTGTTTCAAATATATGGAAAGACCTTAACAGATAAATGAGGCATACCAAACTCTAAAAAGCTACAATCAGGAGAAAAAACAAAACAAAAACTTCATGACACATCATAATCAAAAATCCCATAAGTCCAACAGCTGAACAAAAATTTAATAGTAATGCAACAGATCACTCACAATGACAACCCTGTTAGAATTACAGCAGATTTCTCAACACAAAACTTAAAGGCCAAGGCAGCGCCAAGTGAAATATTTCGAGCTATAAAAGAAAACCTCCGACACAGACTAATACATGTTGCAAATCTATTTTTCAAACTTTCTATAAGAATAATGTCTTTCTATAACAAACAACACCTAAATAAATTTATGCCCACAAAAAATAGCACTTGAAAATTTTTTCACATACAAGAGAACAAAAAGTCTAGAAAGATGAATCCACTAAGCAGGCCAAGCAGTTAAAAAGAAGGGACCAAACAGGAATTAGTAACAGAAAAATAACACAATTGTAGAAATAAATCAGTGCCTTCAATAATTCTCAATGTGAACACTCTCAACTCCCCAACCAAAAGACACACAGTAGCAGATTAGATTGAAAAACAAAACATAAAGGTGTACTGTACACAAGAATCACATTTAACCTAAAAGAAACTCAAATGATAAAACTCAAAGGACAGGGGGCCAGGCAGATGTTTCAGTAGAATAAGTGAGCAAGTGCAAAGGTCTGAATTCAATCCTGGCAAGTGCAAGGGTCTGAGTTTAATCCCCAGTTCCACAGGAAAAAAAAATTGTTAAAAAGTCAAAGGACAAAAGCAATATTCCATGAAACAGGAGCTCTAAACCAAGTAGCTATAACTATACTTCAGAAAAGTAGGCTTCAAGTCAAAACTAAGCAGAAAATGCAAAGAAAGTTATGACATATTGGTTAAGGAAACAATTTAATAGGAATAGTTAACTATTATAAATATATATGTGCTGAACATCAGTGCACCCAACTTCATAAAACATACACTACAGGATATAAAAGATCAGATTAAACAAACACAATTAGAGTGAGGGACCATAATACCCCACTATCACAAATAGACAGACTAGACAAAAAGCCAATAAAGGAATATTAGAGTTGAAACATGAATTTGAACATGTGGACATAAGTAATTTCTAGAGAGTTCCACCCAGCGACAACAATACATATTCTCACCAGCTGTGATTGGTGAGCCTAGCACATGTGCAGGCATGGATCTTTCCTGGTACCATTTAAGAATTCTGGAAAGGACTCTGGATAGCCTGCCAGACTAGTAAGCTCTGACCATTAACCCCCAGCTCACAGGTGTGAAGCTTGAGCTGGTGCCAGTCCAGCCTTTTAAGAATTAAGGGGGGACTCTTTGCCTCCACCATGAAAGGTTGCCCTCTGCCTTGTGCCGCTCTGCCTTGGAGCCAGCTGAGTTTGGATTGAAACCTCCAGTAACTGTGAGCTAAATAAACCTTTCCTTCCTTCATTTTGAGTGTGGGGTATCTGTCCCAGCAATGAGAGAACAGTAACTAAGACAGAATTTGGTACCAGGAGTGGGGTCGTTGCTGTGGCTCAACCTGACCCTGTGGATTACAAGCTTTGGGAATGGCTTATGGGAAGAGATAGGAAACCTTTGGAGATGTTGCCCACAAGTGAAGTGCTGGAACAGCTTCAGCTATTCTGTGTGGGAGATTCTGATCAGAGCTCAGAAGACCAGAAGGCTGATGGATAGCCGGCCTGTAAAGACCAGGCTGGGGAGGTTTCTGCTGGGAAAAAGGACTGCATTGGCTGTTGAACTCCAGATCATTTGTATTTTGACTTTGCAGAAAAGCTGTCTGCATTTTGCTCATGTCCAGAGACTTTGCCTGAGACTGAGTTTAAGCATGGTGGACTGATCAATCTGGCAAAAGATATTTCAAAGCAGCCAAATATTGGGGCAGTGGCCTGGTTGTTACTGGGAGCTTTTAGTCAGATTTATGTTGAGAATAAAGAGCAAGGAGCCCAGCAGGAGGATTTAAAATGTGAGCTTGGCCAGAAAGAAAGTGCCAAGAAAGCTGTAGACTGCAAAGATGGAGCTGAGAGGATCTCCATTGCTGGGAAGGAACCTGAGAATGGAAAGGATGGCCTGAGGGCATCACAGGAGGAGGCAGGTCTCCACCCTTTACAGCCTCAGAACTGCAAAGGTCAGCGACTTTGTCTTGAGGGGAAAGCCACAGGGCCCCCTGTTCCAGAATGGTGGCAGTGGCCACTGCACCAGGTTCCAGAATGGCGGTGGCATGCAGAAATTATTTCTCCAAATCAGGGTCAGAGTGCACAGCCATCCAGGCACTCGACCCCTATAGCCAAGAGAGAGTAAAGCCTGGCTAGTGCTCCAGCTGGTAGCAGACCTTGGCATCATCTATGTGGCATTGGTTTTAGATGCATTCAGAATGCAGGAGTTCTGAGGTTAAGAAGGCTTCCACCTCAATTTCAGAAGAAGACCTGGGAGGCCAAGCAGTGTGCCCCTGAGAGGGCAATGTGTGAAGCTGTGAGTGAGAAGCTTATTCAGTGGAAACCCCAGAAGTTTGGAAAAGCCAGGAACATGGATTGTCTAAGGGAAACTGCAAAGAGGGAGCAAAGCCGGCCTAAGAGAGAAGCCATGGGAGCTACCACCTTGAGTGCCACAGGGGTGGAGCCTCATGGAGCTCACAACTCATCTCAGATTGTTTGGGATGTCCCACATGGAACTGCAGGACTTAATATCTGCCCTGCTGGATTTTGGACTTGCTGTGGTCCCAATGCTTGGTATCCTGCTGTGTGTACCTTTTGGAATGGTAATGTTTATCTTGTGCCTTTTTCCCCCCATGGTTTTGTTGATGAACAAATAGCAGTGAGACAGTTTCAGATCAGGTTGGTAGGACAGTTTTAATAATTAATGCACTGCATACATTCTTCCTAGTGGTTGATTGCTGTGCAGGATGCAGACTTGAGATCCTATTTACAAACACCATTAGAACAAATCCCTCTATTCATTGGGAGAATGTAACTGTGTATCTATCCTAACCACTTTGAATACACAGATACTGAATGGACATTCATCTGTATCCCCCCTTTTTTTTAGTTCTGTTGTTTGAATATTATAGGTGTGTGGACTCAGCGGAATGTTCCAGGGGAGTCCAGTGGCCCATGATGGTGTTGGGTCTTCCGCTTGACTGGCAATGTCGGGGGTTGTTGGCCTGGGTCCCCTACAGCTCAGCATGACACCATGGCTTTACTTCTTATGTTTCGTTTTTATACTTTTCCGCTGGTATCTTGGGCTTTTGAATGTTGGATGTGTTTAACTTTTTTTTGTACAGGAGCTCACAGCTAAGAGTTTGCCTTGGATCTTGGAGGAGACTTGGGACTTGGACTCTTCAGCAGTGCTGAAACTGTTGGGACTTTGGCAATATAGAGATGGACTAGAATGGCTTTTGCATAAAGGGATGTGCATGAGTCTTTGGGGGTCTAGGGGTGGAATGTTATGGTTTGTGTCTAGGTGTCCCCCCAAAGCTTCATGCAGTATTGGGGGGGGGCTTCTGGAGTTTGTGGTTGATTACTGTGGGTGTGGTTGCTGCACCTGCCCTGGGGCAGGTAATTTGCATTGCAATGTAAGGTGGGAAGAAAAGGGGCTTGAGCTGCTGCTACCTCTCCCTTGTGCTCTTGCTCTTTGCCTCCACCATGAAAGGTTGCTTTCTGCTATGTGCCACTCTGCCTGGACCCAGCTGAGTTTGGACTGAAACCTCCAGTAACTGTGAGCTAAATAAACCTTTCCTTCCTTCAAAAAAAAAGAAAGAAAAAGAAAAAGAAAAAGATTTCTGGAGATCAGTTGGGAAGTCTGTGCTGAAGACGTACCACACTGTGGAACTGTCATGGATGCTGCCAGCCCAGGCCAGTCCACTCAGAGAGCTTCAGCTCCTATGCTGATGGCACATTTGTGTGTTTTCAGAAAAATATGCTGCAATCTTGGCCATTTGTGTAAGTAACTTAATCTGTCATCTCTGGAATTTATTATGCAAGGTTTTCAGTTTTGCTAAATGATGGAGTCTGTGGAAATGTAGATTTAATTAAAGGGTGAAAATATGAAAAAAAAAAAAAAAAAAGAACTAAGGAGGAACCTGAGCAGCCCACAGGGACTCTGCAGAGCTGCAATCTCTGGCATGGAGGTTTCCTGGTGCCTGGTCCATCCATTTAAGAACTTAGGACTCTGGTTGACCTGTGGAATTCTGGCAAGCTGCACCACTTTGCCCCCAGCACAGGTATGGAGTTTGTGCTGGCAATGGTCTAACATACTAAGAATTTAGAAGGATTCTAGGTGGCTCTAGGTATCTTGGTGAGTCCGGCCAAAATTCACCACCTACATTGAAGCTTTGTTGAGTATCCACCAATTGCCCCCACTAGTAGCTACAGCCATGGTGAGTCTGACCATTCTCCCCCTGTAACAGGAATCTTACTGACACGTGGCTCATCACTCTCACAACACCACTATGTCTGGGTGATTACTGAGAGCTTCAAAGACTCCAAAACATAGGAGCAAAAGGCGATCTCAATCCTCCAGCAAACCAAGAACAAATCCAGAAGACAAAGACATGCATGAACTTGTAAATCACACACTTGAAGTTTCTGAAATGAAAACAACTGAAGTAAAGAAATGAGTCCAACAGGCTAGAAAAGAAATAACCTCTTAGGTAAAAAATGAAATGACAATTGTGGAAGAATTGTTCAGCACAGCTAAAGGGCTGAAATATGACATAGATTAAAAAGAAGACATAGATTAAAAAATAGAGGAGAGTAGAAAAATGATGGAAATATTGGACAAACAATACAAGAAAGAATTAGAATGAATGAAACAGATTCAAACAGATATGTCGGAAATTAAGAACTCCAGTGAAAGCTGGAAAACTGCTTGAGTGAAACTGAAGATGGACTTTCAGACCTCAAAGACAGTGGTGCAGCTAATGCATGTGAAAGGGAAAAAGTCTCTCAAAACTAACAAGGAACCAGGAAATAACAATTCAGCAGCTACAAGATGACACAAAGAAAAATAATGTAAGAATAATAGGTGTCAATGAAGCAGCAAGAGACAGCAAAATGACATAAAAAGACTGTTAGCAGAAAAGTTTCCAAACATGAGAAAAGAATCTGACATATAGTTAAGTGAGGCATATAGAATGCCAAACAGTCACAATCAAAATAAACCTACACCTAGACACATAATAATCAAAATCTCAGAAATTCAGCAAAAGAATAGAATACTAAAAGCTGATAGGAAAAAAAAGCTGCTAGAGAGAAGAAACAGATTACCTACAATGGAAAGCCCATCAGAATCATGGCAGATTTATCAACACAAAACATCAAATCAAGAAGAGCTTGGAGTAAAGCATTTCAGGTACTGAAAGAAAACAAATCCAAACATAGATTGATGAACCCTGCAAAACTGTCTGCCAAATTTAATGAAGAGATAAGATCCTTCCATGAAAAAGAACAACTGAAGAAATTCATGACCACCAAACCAAACCTACAAAGAGTACTGACAAATATTCTAGAAAGAGACAGAAATAAACACAGCTTCAAGAAAGGAACCACCAAACAGATAAGCAATCAAAAAGAGGGAAATAGTATGGAACCTACAGTAGGAGAATAACATGGCAAAGATAAGCCAATACATATCAGTTATAATCATCAAAGTAAGCAGCCTTAACTCACCAATCAAAAGAAACAGATTGGCAGAGTGGATTAAAAAAGAAAATCCAACAATATGCTGCATACAAGAAAAATGTTTAACTCAAAAGGAAATTCACACACTGAAAGTCAAAGATTGAAAAACAATTCTACACACCTTTGAAAACCAGAAAAAAAGTAGAGGTAGCTATCCTGTTTGATGACAATATCAACTTCAACCCAAAAAATCATTTAAAGGGCCAGCCAAATAGCTCAGTGGATTAAAGCACCTGCAAGCAGGGGTAGGGGCCAGGGGTTCAATCCTGGACCTAATGTGATGGCCCCACCCCTGGGGAATGCTGAGACAGCAATTGAGACTGGACATGGTGGCACACACCTGTAATCCTAGCTCTTGGGAGGCTGTAAATAGGCGGATCACTATGAGTCCGATCTAGTAGTGAGACTGAACACCCTGTAGCGCCTTCCAAAAAAAAA
>NW_004524731.1:6200385-6203352 GCF_000260255.1 Octodon degus
TGGAAAGAAAGAAAGAAAGAAAGAAAGAAAGAAAGAAAGAAAGAAAGAAAGAAAGAAAGAAAGAAGAAAGAAAGAGAGGAAGGAAGGAAGGAAGGAAGGAAAAAGAAAAAAGAAATAGTAGAACTAAACCAAACTTATGAAGAAATCGACTTGTTAGACCTTTACAGAATTTTTCACCCAGCAACAACAGAATACACATTCTTAGCTGCATGGGACATTCTCCAAAATAGACCATACACTAACACACAGAATTTTCTTCAGTAAATTCAAAGGAAATGAAATTATCTCATGCATATTATCTGACCACAATGCAACAAAAATCGAAATCATTGACAGAAGAAACTACCAAAACACCATAAACACATGTAAATTAAATAACAATCTCATAAAACAACCAGTGGGTCACAGATGAAATTAAAGAAGATATTAAAAATATTTACAATCAAATGAAAATGCTGATATCACTTACCAAAACCTGTGGGATACAATGAAAGCTATCTTATGAGGAAAATTTATAGCACTAAATTTGCACATTAGAAAAACAGAACAAGTCCAAGTAAATGATCTTATGCTGCACCTCAAGCTCCTAGAAAAAAACAAAGCCCAAAAAAGGCAGGAAATTATAGAAATTAGAGTAGTAATTAATGCTATTGAGGAAAAGAAAACAATACAAAGAATATATGAATCAGTTGGTTCTTTGAAAGAATAAAATTGATAAACCCCTAGCCCATCTCACTTTAAAAAAGAAAAGAAAAAACACAAATTCATGCAATAAGGAGTGAAAAGGGCAAAATCACTACAGACCCTAGAGAATTTCAGAAGATCATCTGTACCCACTTCCAAAATCTTTACTCTCACAAATGGAAAACAGAGGAAATGGACAGTTTCCTAGATACATGTGAAATGCCAAAGCTGAGTCAAGAAGATATACATAAAGCACCTGCTTAGGCAAACACATGAACCAGGGTTCAATCCATTGTACGCCATGCCAGCCCCGCTCCCATGATGGTGCATGCATCTAATCCCAGCACATGGGAGGCTGAAAACAGGAGGATCACTACAAATCTGACCTGTGTGGTGAGACCCTATAGACCCTATACTAAATGCATAAAAAAAAGAAGATATACAAACTCTGAATAACCCAGTAAGGGGAAATAAAATTGAAGATGTAATAAAAACCTGCCAACACAGGAAAGTATGGATCCTGATAGATTCACAGCAGAATGCTTCAAGAAATTTAGAGAAGATTTAATCCCAACTTTCTCAAACTCTTCAATGAAATTGAAAGGGAAGCAATTCTCACAAACTCATTCCTGAAGGCATGTATTACTCTGAATCCAAAACCAGAAAAAGATTCAACTAAAGAAGAAAACTATAGGCCAATCTCTGTAATGAAATCAGAACCAAAAATCCTCAATGAACTACTAGCAAACAGAATACAGAAAATCATCAAGATTATATATCACAACCAAGTGGGATGCATCCCAGGAATGCAGGGATGGTTCAACATAGGCAAATCCATAAATGTAATACACCACATCAATAGAGCCAAAGACAAAAATCACATGATAGTCACAATAGATGCAAAAAAAAAGAGACAAAAGTCCAACACTCATTTGTGATAAAAACTCTAGAGAGAATTAGAATAGATGGTTTATATCTCAACCTGATAAAACCAGCCAACAGCCAACATCATACTAAATGGGAAAAACCTGAAGGCCTTCACTTTAAAATCAGGAAAAAGACAAGGCTGTCCACTGTCTCTACTCCTATTTAATATAGTTCTGGAAACATTAGCCAGAGCAATTAGACAACAAAGAGAAATAAAAGGAATAGGGATTGGAAAAAAAAAAAAGCTGAAATTATTATTTGCAGATGACATGGTCCTTTACATAGAGGACCCCAAAAACTCCACCAAGTCTCTTGTAGATTAATCAGCAAACTCAGTAATGTAGCAGAAAGCAAAGCCAACACCCAAAACTGAGCAGCATTTTTGAACACAAACAATGAACCCACTGAGAGAGAAATGAGGGAAACAATGCCTTTTACAATAAATTCAAAAAATGAAATACTTAGGAATCATCTCAGAAAAGAAGTAAAAGGGGGCTGGGGAGATAGCTCAGTAGAATAAGTGCTTGCCTGGCAAGCACAAGGGCCTGAGTTCAATCCCTGGTTCAAAAAAAGAAAAGAAAAGAAAAGAAAAGAAAAAAGAAATAAAGAAAAAGATTTATACAGTGAAAATTATGGTACTCTGAGAAAAGAGATTGAAGAGGACTTGAGAAAATGGAAAGATATTCCATTCTCCTAGATAGGAAGAACTAACATTGTGAAAATGACCATACTCCCAAAATCGCTATAAAGATTTAATGCAATACCAATTAAAATTCCATTAATATACATCACAGAGCTAGGGAAAATTTTCCTCAAATTCATCTAGAACTAGAACAGGCCTAGAATAGCAAAATCAATCCTACGAAACAAAGGAAAGGCAGGAGGTATCACAATCCTTGACCTGAAATTATACTATAAAAATACAGTGATAAAATCAGCATGATACTGGCATAGAGACAGACCTAAGGATCAGTGGAACAGATTAGAAGATGTAGACACAACTGTAAACACACTTAGCCACCTTATCTTTCATAAAGGAGCCAAACATGTTCACTGGAAGAAGCCTCTTTAATAAATAGTGCTGGAAAAACTGGCTTTCCACATGGCAAAGGCTAAAACTAGACCCATGCCTATCACCATGCACAAAACTATGGTCAAAATGGATGAAAGATTTAAATATTAAATCAGAAACACAAAATCTTCTAAAGGAAAATGTAGGTATAAATCTTAAAGGCATAGGGGTTAGTAGAGAGTACATGAATAAAAACCACACTGCATGGGAAATACTTGAAAGAATCAACAACTAGAATCTCTCTCTCTCTCTCTCTCTCTCTCTCTCTCTCTCTCTCTCTCTCT
>NW_004524731.1:6203452-6211723 GCF_000260255.1 Octodon degus
TTACAGCCTCCCAAATGCTGGGATTACAGGAACACACCACCACACCCAGTTTCAATCATCATCTCAGCATGCCCAAGGGGTGGGGCTGGCACAACAGGCCTGGGGATTGAACCCCCAGCCACTGCACCTGCTTGCAGGCACTTTAATCCACTGAGCTATTTGGCCAGCCCTGGATCTCATGTTTTTGAAATTTCTGCATTTCAAAGCTAATCTCCAACAAAGTAAAAAGAAAACCCACAGACTGGGAAAAAATTATATCTGACTGTCCCTCTGACAAAGGCCTTCTATCTAGAATGTATAAAGAATTAAAAAGCATCAGGCATGACCATCCAGAAGTGGCTGCCAGGCTCCTTCCCCAGTCTCCATCTTCAGTTCACCTATCTCCACTCTAGTCTCTACCATGTCCATAATGATGACCCACAAGTCCTACAAGGTGTCCACCTCCTGCCCCTAGGCCTTCAGCAACCTCTCTTACACCAGCAGGCCTGCTTCCCACATCAGCTCCGCCAACTTCTCCTGAATGGGCAGCAGCAGCAGCTTCCAGGGTGGCCTGGGGCTGGGTGGCTGTGGTAGGGCTGGTAGTGTGGGGAGCATCACAGCCGTCCAGGTGAACCACAGCTTACTGAACTCCCTGAACCTGGATGTGGACCCTAACATCCAGGCTGTGCCTATTCAGGAGAAGGAGCAGATCAAAAACCTCAACAAGTTTTCCTCCTTCATCAAGAAGATTTGGTTTCTAGAGCATCAGAATAAGATTCTGGAGACCAAGTGGAGCCTCCTGCAGCAGCAGAAGACATCCTGGAGTGACATGGACAACATGTTTGAAAGCTACATCAACAACCTCTGGTGGCAGGTGGACACACTGGGTCTGGAGAAACTGAAGCTGGAGGCAGAGCTTGGAAACATGCAAGGGCTGGTGGAGGACTTCAAGAATAAATACGAAGATGAGATCAACAAATGTATGGAAATGGAGAATGAATTGGAGCAGTCAGGCTCAGGTTGCTGTGGTTTGATCCTCAGATCCTCAAGCCTTACTAACTCTGCCCTGAAGGCATCCTGAGCCAGCCAAAAGAAAAAAAAAATTCTTCTGAACCTTTGGGCCAGGGAGATGGCTCAGTAGAATAAGTGCTTCCCTGGCAAGTGCAAGGGCCTGAGTTCAATCCCTGGTTCTGCCAAAAAAAAAAAAAAAAAAAAAAAAAAGGACGTGGATGAAGCTTACATGAACAAGGTGGAGCTCGAGTTATGCTGGAAGGGCTGACTGATGAGACCAACTTCCTCAGGCAGCTGTATGAAGAGGAGATATGTGAGCTGCAGCCTCAGATCTCAGACACATCCATGGTCCTGTTCATGGACAAAAGCCAACCGCTGGACCTGGATGGCATCATCACTGAGGTCAAGGCCCAGTACGAGGTGATCGCCAACTGCAAGTGGGTCGAGGCCGAGAGCATGTACCAGATCAAATATGAAAAGTTGCAGACTCTGGGTGGGAAGCACGGGGATGACCTCTGCCACACAAAGTCTGAGATCTCTGAGGTGAACTGCAGCATCAGCCACCTGTAGGCAGAGATTGAGGCCCTCAAATGATGGAGAACATCCCTGGAGGCTGCCATCACTGATACTGGACAGCATAGGGAGATGGCCATTGTAGTGGTTGATACATTGTGTCAACTTGGCTGGATGACTCTGCATTGCGGTTCCAGCCAGTGGGGGTCCCGCCCTGGGGCACAATTGGTTCCGCCCCAGAGTGACTCAGCACAAAGAGACCATATAAAAGGGCTGAGGAGGGAGTTGATGTTCCACTTCATCAGAGGAACTTCAGTCCTCATATTCTGCTTGGACTTCATCGCCTGGCTTGCAATGCAGACTCTTTGGCCTCTGGCTTGAATCCATCGCCTTCCACTGCAGACTCTTCAGCCTTCTGTCACAGACCCATTAGCTGATGGATAGAGACTTGCACAGAGCACAGCAGTGAGCTTCACACCTTGGGACTGAATTCTTCAGTCTGGGGTGTGCAGATGCCCTCTGCACGCTCCCTCATCTGACTCTGTGGCTGACTGTTGTAAGTCAATCTTGTAATTCCTTATACTGTGTGTATCTTGTGTTAATACCTGTTCCTTATATTATATCTGTTCCTCTAAGTAAAACCCTGACCAACACAATAGCTCAGTGGTATAAGCCCCTGCCTGGCAATGCAAAGACCCAGGTATGATCCCCAGTACTACATGCCATGCAGGCCTTGGAAGCCCAGGCCATGCTGGCCAACGAAAATGGACATGGTGGCACATGCTTGTAATCCCAATACTGGGGAGGCTGAGACAGGAGGAACACTACAAGTCCAAGCTGCATAGTGAGTCCCTGTATCAAGAAAGAAAGAAGAAAGAAAGAAAGAAAGAAAGAAAGAAAGAAAGAAAGAAAGAACTTTTTTTTTAAATTATTTATTTATTTTTATTTATTACATTTATTTATTGTGTGTGTGTGTGGCCAGCTCAGCCCACCAGGGGGCGGGGCCGGCCGGCATGAGGCGCTGGGGGATCGAACCGCGGTCCCTGTGCTTTGCCAAGGTTGTTTCAAGTAGGTGCTTTAGACCACTGAGCCATCTCTCCAGCCCCAGAAAGAACTTTTTAAAAAGACTAATAGGCAGCAATGAAAAAGGAGCCAACACTAATGATATAAAAAGATATTTACATAAATAATAGTAGAAAACTTTCCAAGTATGAGGAAATAAGCTGACATTAAGATAAAAAGGCATATAGAACTTCAAATAACATCAACCAAAATACGTCTACACCCAGACATATAATAATAATTTAGATCCCAGAAATTCAGCACAAGAACAACATACTAAAAACTGCATGAGAAAAGAAACAGATCACATTTAAAGGAAAGCCTGTCAGAATCACAGAGCAGATTTCTCAACACAAACCATCAAGTCAAGAACTGGGGCTGGTGAGATGGCTCAGTGGTCTAAAGCACCTACTTAGAACAAGCTTAACAAAGCACAGGGACCGCGGTTCAATCCCCCAGCACCACATGCCAGCCAGCCCTGCCCCCTGGTGGGTTGAGCTGGCCACACACACACACACATAAATAAATAAATTAAAAAAAAAAAGAATTTTTAAAAGAAGTGTATGAAGTATTTCAAGGACTACAAAACAACTTCTAATCCAGATTGTTATACCCTGCATAACTGTCTTTCAAAATTGATGCAGAAGTAAAATACTTCCACAACAAAGGATAGCTAAGGAAATTCATGACCATCAAGCCAACCCTACAAAGAATACTGAAAGATATTCTAGAAGGAAATCAAAATGACCACAACTCCAAGAACAGCAACAGAAAGAAACCATCAAACAGGGCAAACAAACACAGGAAAAGTAGGGTACCTCAGCAGGAAAATACAATGATAAACATAAACCAATACATATCAATTATGACCACGAATGTAAATGGACTCAGTTCACCAATTAAAAGAAATAGACTGGTGGACTGGATCAAGAAACAAAATTGAACAATACGCTGTATATAAGAAACAAATTCAGCCAGCAGGGGGCCTTCCAGTCCCGAAGCATCTCATCCAGAGACCCCCAAATGCGAATCTTGAAGTTCGAGGTCCCCAGGGAAGTTCGCTACTAACCTTCTATAAAGCTAGAAGGGCCGAGGCTCTCGATCCTAGCTTGGTTTGTGGGGTACCAAGGCTTGGGCAGCATGACTACGGAAACCTTCGTGAAGGATATCAAGCCTGGACTGAAGAATCTGAACCTTATCTTCATTCTCGGCTGGAGACAGGCCGAGTGACCAAGACAAAGGACGGGCATGAGGTTCGGACCTGCAAAGTGGCTGACAAGACTGGCAGCATCAATATTTCTGTCTGGGACGACGTGGGCAACCTGATCCAACCTGGGGATATTATCCGACTCACCAAAGGGTATGCTTCAGTGTTCAAAGGTTGTCTGACACTGTACACTGGTCGTGGGGGTGATCTGCAGAAGATTGGAGAGTACAGAATGACAGCAGCCCTACAGCCACCCAGGCTGCCACTGGACCCCCTTCAGTCTCTCCAGCTTCTGAGAGCCAGAATGGGAATGGACCGAGTGCCCCGCCAGGCCCTGGTGGTGGCCCACATCCCCCTCACACTCCCTCCCACCCACCCAGCACCCGGATCACTCGAAGCCAGCCCAGCCACACAGCAGCTGGCCCTCCTGGCTCCTCCAGCAATCCTGTCAGTAACGGCAAAGAAACCCGTAGGAGCAGCAAGAGATAGCAAGACACTGTTTCTCCCCTGCTGCCACCACCCACAGCCCAGGTTCTACTGGAGAACCAGTCTTCCCTTGGGCAGCTGGCTTTGGGGTGGGGGTTAGCGTAGCAGTATTTTAGCCACTAAACTTCCCTGGAAGGGTGGTGAGCGGTGGCCTTATTCACCCTAAGTCCATATTTCACTCATCCAGCTGGAGCTGCCTGTTCCCTACATTCAGGCCCTGTGCCAGCCCTTCTCTTTAGAAACACAGTTACAGTCTCTTTCTCATGTGTGTGATATGAGAGTGTAAATGAAAGCCCTCCCAATAAATGTTTCCACTCTGCACTAGAAAAAAAAAAAAAAAAAGAAAGAAAAAAGAAAGAAACAAATTCAACTCAAAAGGAAATTTGCAGACTGGAAGTAAAAAGATGCAATAAATAACCCATTTGCCAGGAGCTTAGAAAACAGCAGCGTAGCTATTTTGTTCACAGACAATGTGAACTTCAAACCAGGAATGATCAAATGAGATAAAGAAGGTCACTACATGCTTGTTAGGGGAAAACTTCAAGAGGAAGACATAATAGTGATAAATATGTATGCGCCAAATATGGGAGCACCCAACTATATAAGATATATTTTAAATGACATAAAAAGTTTAATAACCAATGACAATCTTAACAGGGGATCTTAACACCCCATTATCTCAAAGGGATAGATCACCTAGACAAAAAATTAACAAAGACATAGCAGAACTGAACCAAACTTTGAACAAATGGACTTAGTGGACATTTATAGAGTGTTCTACCCAACAATATCTGAATACACATTCTTTACAGCTGCACATGGGATGGTCTCTAAAATAGACCGCATGCTAGTCCATAGATCATGCTTAAGTAAATGCAAGAAAACAAAAATTATCCCATGCATATTATCTGACCACTGAAATGAATGAAACTGAAAATTAATGGCAAAAGAAAATGCAAAAAACTCCATAAGCACATGGAAATTAAATAACATCATCTTCAGCAATCAATGGGTTACAGATGAAATTAAACAATATCTATAATCCAATGAAAATTCGAACACATTTTACCAGAATTTGTGGGATGCAATGAAAGTAGTTCTCACAGGGAAATTTATAGCAGTGAATTCATACATTAGGAAAACAGAGTGACAACAAATAAATCCCCTAATGTTGCACCTCAAACTTCTAGAAAAAAGAAGAGCAAACCAAGCCCAAAGCCCAAAGATGGGAGGAAATTATAAAGATTACAGCAGAAATCAATGCAACTGAGACAAAGAAAACAATACAAAGAATTAATGAATCCAAAAGCTTGGGGGCCTGCCCCTTAGCTCGGTTGTTTAAGTGGCTGCTTCTACAACAAAATCTTCAAGATGCAGACACAATGACAAACACATTTAACCACCTTGTCTTTGACAAAGCTGCCAAACATGTTCAGTGGAAGAAAGATCACCTCTTTAACAAATGGTGCATGATAAACTGGCTTTCCACATGCCAACAACTAAAACTAGACCCCAGTCTGTCACCATGCACTAAAGTCAAAATGTATTAAAGATCTAAACATTAAAACAGAAACACTAAATACTAGATGAGAAAGTACATGGAAATCTTGAAGACATAGGAGTAGGCAGGTAGTTTATGAACAAAAAACAAACTTCTCAGGAAATATTTCGAAGAATCAACATTTGGTATCTCATCTTATTGATTTTTTTTGTGTGTGTGGTGGTGGTACGGGAAATTGAACTCAGGATCTTATGCTTGCCAGGCAAGTGCTTATTCTACTGAGCTAACTCCCCAGCCCCAATCTCATCTTATTGAGAAGTTTCTGCATGCTAAAAGAAAGCATGAACAGAGTGAAAAGAAAACCTATAAATTGGGAACAAATTTTAACCAATAGTCACTTAGACAAAGGACTTCTATCTAGACTATACAAAGAACTAAAAAAAAAGATAGAAAGAAAGAAAAAAGTTGGGCTTCCCAAGTTCAAAGACTCAATCCAAAAATGGGAATCTGAGATGAACACACACTTCTCATAGGAAGATGTACAAATGGCAAATAAATACATGAAAAAATGTTCCACAGCACTGGTCATTTGAGAAATGCAAATAAAAACAGAACTAAGATACCACTGGACTCCAGAAAGAATGACTATCATAAAGAAATAAAGGATCTACAATCAAGGTACAGGATCTCAGGAAAAATCCTGAGGGGGATTTGACTGACCTTATCAGATCCAAAAGTTACAAGTCCTGTTGCATAGGTCTTGCTTTATCTTGGTCTTAACCATACAGCAGAAAAGTATAAAAATGAAGTATAAGAAGTAAAGCTATGAAAAAATAAATAAATAAATAAATAAATAAATAAATAAATAAATAAAAGAAGTAATGCCATGGTGCTATATTGAGCTGTAGGGGACTCAGGTCAACAATTTCTGACACTGCCAGTCAAGAGGAAGACCCAATACTATTTGGACTACTGGACTATTTAGAATATTTTGTTGAGTTAACACACGTATAATATTCAAATGATGGAACTAAACAAAAAAGAGGATACAGATGAATGTCCATTTTGTATCTGTATATTCAAAATGGTTAAGATACATACATAGTTACATTCTCATAATGAATAGAGGGATTTGTTTTAGTAGTGTTTGTAAATAGGATATCATGTCCGCATCTTGTACAGCAATTAACTAGGAAGAGAGTATGTAATGTGTTAATTATTGAAACTGTCCTACCAATTTGATTTGAAACTGTCTCATTGATATTTGCCTCTCAATAAAATTATGGAAAAAAAGAAATTAATTGGTATCAAATGCTGGAGGAGCTATGGGGGAAAAGGAACACTTCTCTGCTGTTGGTGGGAATGTAGACTGCTACAATCACTATGGAAAGCAGTATGAAGACTCTTCAAAAACTAGGTTTGGAATTTCCATTCAACCCAGCTCTTTCCCTTCTGGATATTTTTCCAAAGGAACTGACAACATCATACCCGTCCTACCACAGTGATATATGTGCTCCCATGTTTATAGAAACACAATTTGTCATAGCTAAATCTCATAAACAATCCAAATACCCATCATATGAGGAATAAAATAGATATGAATAAAAAAAGATATGCATTTTTATACAGTGGAGTGTTACTTAGCTATAAAGAAAAATAAACTTGAAGCCTGTATAAGTAAATGGATGTAACTAGAGGCTACACACATAAGTGAAATAAATCAACATGTATAAACATCGGATTGTCTCCCTAATGTAAGAACCCAAAAGCATAAATAAAATCTGAAAGGTAAAATAGATATATTAAAAAAGAAAGAAACTGAATTTAACAATTAAACAATGAAGATGAGAGAAAGGGGAAAAGATAGAAAAAAAGAAAGGAGGAAAAATCATGTAAGTATACATGCAGGATAGCTGAAAAGATTGTTCTTCTAATTTCTAACAGGTTTTTTTTGTTGTTTTTTTTTTCCCCCCGGAACCGGGGATTGAACTCAGACCCTTGTGCTTGCCAGGCAAGCACTTATTCTACTGAGCCAACTCCCCGGCCTACTAACAGTTTTTTGAAAGTAGTAGTTAATGTTTAAAATTTTTACTTTGACTAACTCTAAGTGCTAATCTCTGTATTCTGAGCAGCTACATTGAAGACACAATGTGCAATGTAACAAATACAGTTGAATATATTTCATATTGTTCCTTTAAATATATACTATTATTATTATACTCTTTTTAAAATGAATTAAAAAGTAGAAAGGACAAGGAAAAAATTAAGGTTTATTGAAAGGCAGGGTGAATGTTTAATTGTTTCATCAATGTTGCATATTTATGTCTGGTAGTTTGAGCAACAAATTGACAATAGCAATACATAATATGATAATTATTGTTAATATTCCATTCTTATTCTGAAATTCTGCACCATTTTATATTACTTTGGTTCAGTCTTTGTTCTTGTTATATGTTCCAGTTTTTTTTTATTATTATTATTAACTGTGCAATTTTTTTTTTTTTTTTTTTGG
>NW_004524731.1:6211823-6216233 GCF_000260255.1 Octodon degus
TGAACTGTCTCCCCAACCCCTAATTAATTTAGTTATTTGTTATTATTTGTATTTTAGCACAAGGTGTACAGGGGCTCACTGCAGAGATTGGATTCTTAATGATCCTCCTGTTTATAACCTCTCAAGTGCTGGGATTATAGGCACATGCCACCACGCCCAGTCTCCATCACCTTCTCAGTGCACCCTGGGGGCAGGGCTGGCAAGGCAGGCCTGGGGATTGAAGTCCCAGCCCCTGCATCTGCCTAAGCAAGTGCTTTAATCTGCTGAGCTATTTGACCGGCCTTATTTTTATTTTTTTAACTTCTAGGGAAGGGTCTACAGTGTGTTCAGGGGCTCACTACTAGATCAGACTCAGTGATCATCCTGTTTACAGCCTCCCAAGAGCTGGGATTACAGGTGCTTGCCACTATGCCCAATCTCAATTGCCCTCTCAGTGCACCCCGGGGGGCGGGGCTGGCACAACAGACCCAGGGATTGAACACCCAGCCTCTGCGCCTGCTTACAGGTGCTTTAATCTGCTGAGCTATTTGGCTGGCCCTGTTCCAGTTTTGGTTTTGTTTTTCCTCTTTAAAATAAAATTGAAAAATAAAATAAAATTGGAATCAATTTTGTACCAAATAAAAACTGAATACTGACAAACTCTAAGTTCCAATAACACACCACCATTTTTTCTTTATTTCTTTTTTTGTATCTTAGGGAATGGTCTACAGGGTGTTCAGGGTCTCACTACTATATCAGACTTGTAGTGATCCGCCTGTTTACAGCCTCCCAAAGAGCTGTGATTATAGGTATGCGCCACCATGTCCTGTCTCAGCGCACCCTGGGGGCAGGGCTGGCACAGCAGGCCTGGAGATTGAACCCCCAGCTCTGCACCTGCTTGCAGGTGCTTTAATCCGTTGAACTATTTGGCTGGCCCACATACCACCCTTAATCATAGAAAAAATCTACTATTATAGTGTCAACACTAACACAAGCCAAGTATTGACCTACAGTTAATATCTGTTAAATGGAACAAATTTACCTCTGCTAGCAATAGAATGGCATTCAAAAGCAATAGCCTAAATTTAGCTATCTAGAGATTCCCAAAGCTAGTAGTTGTACTGGTAAAAGTAGAGGGGCTGAGGAATTTGAGAATGAAAGAAAACAAACTTTAAGTAATTAATGGGATATGAGAAGGACAGAAATGTGAGGTGGATGCACTATTGAAGAGCAATAGAAAATTGATAGTGTTAGAGAGAAGGTAGAGGAAAGAATGAAAAACAAAAAGAAAAAACAGAATACAGGAAATAAAAGATAAGGAAGGGAGAAATTGGAAAGGTAAAAGAGAAAAGAAAAGAAAAGAATCTAAAAGAGGAAAAAAGGGGGGAAAATCTCAGCCCCCCAAAAAACTGATTAAGTAAATATAAAAATAATTTTAAAATAGAAAAGTAAAAAAGTATTGGGTCAAAGAGAAAATTCCTCTGATTTTTCAATGAGTACTTTCATGCAAAGGTCTGTAGTCTTGAGATCCAGCCAGTCGCAGGCCTATCTGCCTAACATTAGGGCCTAACTATGAGTTTTTGACAAGCCCATACAATCACAGAGTCATCCTACGAGGGAGAAAAACTAAGTATAACATGTATGCTATCCTGGCTAAGGTAATAATACAATTAGCAATAAGAATGGCATCAATAAGGGCCGGCCAAATAGCTCAGTGGATTAAAGCACCTGCTTAGGTAGACGCAGGGGTCAGCGAGTCGATCCCCATGCCTGCCATGCCGGCCCCACACGCGGGGCACACTGAGATGGTGATTGAGACTGGGAGGCTGAAAACAAGAGGATCACTATAAGTCTGATCTATGCAGTGAGATCCTGTAAACCCTGTCCTAAAATACAAAAAAAAAAAAAAAAAAAAAAAAAAAAAGAATGGCATCAAGTATAGCCTGTGTACCGACAAACTGTGGTAAGTATTAACCTGATACCTTTAACCATAGGAGCAAATTCTACAGTTATATAACAAAATCCAACATGTACCAGGAACTTGTATGCAATGATTTACCCCTTAGTGGATTAATCTTGCTCATTGTTGGGGAGGTGAGAGGGACAGGGGACAAGACAGGGAGATAAATGAGGTCAAATATAGTAGAAGCAAGGCTGGGCGGCAAAGGGTGATCATCTAAGTTCTGGGGAACTGGAGGACATAGGACAGTAAGGATAAAAGAAAAAGTGAAGGAGTATTAAAGAGAACCAGAAAGAGAAGAGACAATATTTATTCACATGAAAATATTGTAAAACCAAGAGATAGTTGAGGAAAGAGAAATAAGATGAATAGAAGAAACAAAAAGAAAGGTAAAAAAAAGTGAATAGTGAAAAAAGAAAAACCAAAACAAAATGAAAATAATCACAACAAACAAACAAGCCCAACCATATAGCAAAAGGGTAGCTAATCAGACAAATGAAGAAAAATAAAAGTAGTAACATTCCTCTAGTGTCCACAGCTCTGTAGCGGTATCCAAGCCAGATCCTAGAAATGCGCTGTGTGCTGGAGCCAAATTTGTAGTGGCATTTGTGCTGGGTACGGGCTGATTTTGGCCTCTGGATACAGAAGCTGGGCCTGGTCTTCTGGGTATTTTTGTTGTTGTTGTTGTTGTTTTTCCATAATTTTATTGAGAAACAAATAGCAATGAGACAGTTTCTAGTCTTCTGTTTCTCAAGCTCTCCTAGAGCCCTTTGGGATAGAGTGGTGGCCACATTTGCTTCTGTTCCATGTGTCTGTGTGCTGCAGCACAACACTGCTTTGCGTAGTGCCCTGCTGCTGGCTCGCTGGCCTGCTGCTGCTTCAGACTTTTCCTGCTGGCAAGTGTGCCTGCCTCAGGGCCTAATCTCTCTGATCCATGGTGGGTGGGTATGTGCACCCACGCTGGGATCTGTTGTCTCTGTCCAACAGTAGATTTGGGGGGGGGGCGGGGGGGGACTGGGAATTGAACTCAGGGCTTGGGCTTGCCAGGAAGGCCCTGTGCCACTGAGCTATATCCCTGGCCTCTCAGCAGAGGCTTTCTTAAAAATTTAAAACAGTACTATTTTTTCATACATTGCTGCACAAATACTGTGAGTGACTAGTGTAGGTCATTGCTTATAGTGATGATGGAAATTTGAACTAACAGACGAATTTATAAGAAAAGGCTTTAGCTTTAAAGCAAGAGAAACTGGTAAGGGAATTTAGCTTGGGAAGTTAACCAAGACCAAGCCTATCCTTAACAAAGGAGAGGAAGAGAAGATTGGAGCTGGGCAGTGTGGGGCATGCCTATAATCCCAGCAAATTCAAGCCCAACCTGGGCAATTTAGTAACCTAGTGAGACCCTGTTAAAAAAACAAAACAAAACAAAAAAAACCCAAAAAACTAGGAGGGAGGAGTCCAGCTTGAGCAGCAGCTTAATGGGCATGCTTTGATGCAAGGGTCAGACTAGGCCACCCACAAAGCGAGAGGCCAGCTTTACACATTAATCAGGTTCCAGGTTCTGTTTACACTCAGCATGAGCTGAGTGGGCTAGCTCTGGTCAGTCATTATGTCAGTCCTGGCTTTCTAGCTCTGGAGGGATTCTTGAGGCCTGAGGGACAATGCTATCCCCACTAAATGATCTTCTGTTTTGGCAGCTTTGGTCTGTGAGGTTCTGCATTTCTGGGACCTAGATGCTGGAGAATGGCTGGAAAAGGACATTGTAATAGCTGAGAATCATAGTTCTCTGCGAACCCTGGAAATTAAGTTACTCTTGTCTTGGCTGTCTTCCCTCTCAAAGGGGAAAGAGATAGGTAGGTCAGTCTAGGGCTGATCAACTTTGCTTTGTTGATTTCTTTAAATGATTAGCATACCTGTATCCAAAGTTTTAAGATAATGAGTACAAAATGAAAGTTAAACCTTGCTCTGCTTTTAATTACTTGTTGGGGATCTGCAGGCCTTGCAGAACAGGCAGTGCCCTGCTGTGAGTCACTCCATTATGCACAGAACAGGAGGGATAGCAGCTTCTGGGGTGTCCCCTGGCCTAGGCAACTCCCTCGTACAAGACAGCAGTTTGCTGAATTTGGAGTGCAGTTGCTGAAGCAGAATGACTCAGTACCCTATCTATGCAAACCAATTGCTACCAATGTCAGACACACAAAACTTACTGACAAAAAAGCGCCCCTAACTGCACTGCACAGTCAGGAGTCATGAACTCACAAGTGATCTTGCTAATAAAGATTGCCACCTGTAAACATTAAATCATGGCCACATGGATATACGATATATCTAAGTTATACCAGACAACTTTGAGCTCATTGGATGCACAGGCCAACAATGATGCAATCCCACTGGGGCAGGATAAAAGGAGGGGCACCCAATGCTATAGTGTGGGCATGCCTCACAGACTACCGTCTTTTTTTTTTTTTTTTTTT
>NW_004524731.1:6218101-6220099 GCF_000260255.1 Octodon degus
TGGGAAGATGTTCTGCTCCTGAATCAGCTGGGTGGGTCTTGCCTCTAGCCTCTTTGCAGGGAGTTCTGCTGAAGGGTTCCCTGCTGTGCCTGCAGTCTAGGTCGAATGAGGATCCGCGGGCCCGGGTTTTCTCACTCTCTGGCCGGGCCTGCGCTCTGAGTCTGTTCCGGATCCCACGGCCTGGGTTGTCTCCGGGCCTGCGCTCTGGGTCTGTTCAGGATCCCGCGGCCCCGATCCTCTCACTCACTCCCCGGGCCTGCGCTCTGGTCTATTCAGGATCCCGCGGGCCCAGGTCATCTCACTTCCAGACTACCGTCTTATTGGACCAGCTGGTGAATGCAATACAAGACCCATAAGCCATTCCTTTGCCTTAAACCAACTCTATTCATCCAGCTTCAGCATCTCCCAGGAGAAGGTCTGCATGGTGTTCATGGTCAAGAATCTCACCAACCCCTGGGGGGACTTCCTGCAGCTCTGTAGACCCTGCCATGGCTTTCAGGTTTTCCTTTTCAGATCCTGCAATCACTGTTAACACTTTCCTAGCCATTCTGTAAACTATATATTATTGTGTGAAGTGTGAGATATGATTTGAGTGTTATAGATATTAATTAAAATTGGAATAAAGGAAACTGTGATTGCCTCACTTACTGGCTACAAAGTGAATCTTGATTATCTAACCTGATAAATTGATGTAGTGCATGAATTTATTGTTACTCAAGATATTTTGACATTGTGGAAAGACACAAATATGTCTGGTCTATGTTACAGGCATAGCTTGCTCATGACATAGGCCCAAGTGAAGGGTCACAGGCTTTCGTAAAAAATGCTTTTAAGTCTCTGCCTTCCTCAGGAGAAAACACATGTCATGATTTTAATGAGCCAAGGCTCAGGAGTTTTTCTCTTGTCCCGTTGTGGTCTTTGCCTATATCAATAGTAGACATCCAAAGTGTATAAGTCTGCCTGACTCATAGGTGTTTGACAAATGAGTGTTGGGACCAGAGAAGGTTCACCTCTGTGGAATTACAGGATTTCAAAGTCAGGACCTAGTTGCTGCCAGGAATGAGGATATTAGCTGCTTCCTGAAGCAGCTCCCTTCACCCACAGTCTTTAGAAGGTTCTAAGTAGTTCTGTCCAGGGCTTCATTAGTATCTTAGGACTGGTTCTGCAGAATTATTTTTAACTGAGTTTTGCAGAGCTTTAGGGGAACAGCCTTAGTTCCCTGTCATGGAGTGACTATTCCTACTTGGGTGGTGACCTCCTTATGGTATGGTCTATAAGGCTCTGCTTTTCTTGGAACATAAAGTGGTTGCAGGTTTAGGACAAGATCTCCAGACTTCCAAGCATTATTTCTTATTTTTGGCTTGTTGTACAACCTGGCTTTTGGGTATTCCCTGGGAATCTTGAAAATCATTTTATTTTCTCTTTATCTTGGTGTCTACAGTTTTGAAGGGGGTAGGGATAGGCTAGTTAAATTTAAGGCTACTAATCCTCTTAATATATTCACTCTGTCTTCATGTGGAGCCCAACACACAAAGCTGTAAGGTAATAAGGGAGACAAAAAGTGAAGGAAGAGATACCCAGCATTGTTGTGCTTCTGTTACCCTTTGGGCACCTGCAGGCCCGGTGTCTATGTACTTTCATAGGACCCAAACCTTACTCTTATGATTAATTTTGAAGGGTAAAATTTCAGTAAGGTAATCCCTGTGCATTTTGGATTCAGAGTAGGTGGAGACATTGGACCCTTACTAATGAAATAGTTTCTGCATCACTGTATTTCCAAGGGCCAAGTGCAATTCAGCCTCAAATAATAATCCTCTCCAACAGAAGGCCCAGGAAAGGGCTGATGAGATAACTTAGTGAACTAAGCACCTGCTTAGGCAAGTGAAAGGATTGGGGTTTGATCCCCTATACCACATGCCGTGTAGTGAGACCCTGTACCAAATACATAAATTGAGAGAGAGAGAGAGAGAGAGAGAGAGAGAGAGAGAGAGAGAGAGA
>NW_004524731.1:6220199-6225568 GCF_000260255.1 Octodon degus
AGAGAGAGAGACAGAGAGAGAGACAGAGAGACGAGAGAGAGAGAGAGAGAGAGAGAGAGAGAGAGAGAGAGAGAGAGAGACAAAGAGAGAGACAGAGAGAGACAGAGAGAGCGAGCCCAGGAAATAATTGTGTAGCTATGGCTTTTTTGGGTCCAGAGATGAAATCAAGTGGGTAAGAATTATACTTTTATGATATTGAACTGTAGAAAGTGTACCTCATGTAACTTTAACAATAGTATTTTACCTGTATACAAATCAGAGATGAAGGAATAAATGGCTGGTCACACTCATTGAACCTGGGTTAAGTTCTGGTATCGTAGGCAGCTAAATTAGAAATATAATAGGCAGTCAGGCAGGGCTAGGCCCTCAAGGAGCCAGCATGGAAGACAAGATACATTGTAACTGTGAGAGATGAATGCTCCTGTTGGGGGCCAGATTTAGAGACCAAAGATTAAACAAATGCTTACCTCCCTAAAGATAAGCATCCAGGATTGATCATCACCCTGAGCAAGTCAGGAAGAGTCACTAATCCAACTGCTACTGGCTGGCTACTGGATAAACTCCTGTTTTATATTCATCCCTGCTTACTATGTGACTCGCTTCCCCATTTGATCCTGCACTTAATCAATTTTACTGGAGCAATGGTGCTTGAAATCTCATTGGTTGACCATAGTCTTGTCCCGCCTCATGCCCACCTAAGGGAGTTCCCATGTTCTCCACCTTAGACCCACATGATTTTACTCTATGAAGAGTCTGTCTCTGGAAGAGACAGCTTCCTGGGGACAACCCACTTGGGCTACCCCTTCTGTCTCTCTCAAAAAGAAGCTTTGATTCCCCTAACAAATATTCTGCTCTTAACCTCCGTTTGTTCATAAAATTCATTCTTCGGTTTTAGAGAACATGAGCTTGTCCCAGGTACCTTTCAGGTTGGGTTTCATTTCCCCTATATCACTGGCATTCCAGAAAAGTCTGCATGCCCTCTGGCACTGAAGTGTGACATGGATCTTTAAAAATTGGAATTTTGATAAAGATAAATTTCTTCTCTAGCTTCCTCATTCTAAGAGTATAAAACCACTATTCCCCAGCCCTATGGCCAAGAAGGATCTAGATCTATGTACAATCATGTCCTAGTTTTTGTTTTCCCCTCTGGTAAATGGCAGAGACCTTGCATGTTCAGGGAGCAGGATAGTTCTTCCCGGCCCCCCACTTGGCCAACTTGTAATTCTGATACTCTTAGTTTTGGCTAGACCAAGGAATCTGAGACCAGCCCTGGCCCAGGCTGACAGGCCATATCTCAGCCTCCCTATCCTTCAGCCTCCTCTCTCCTAGGAGGACCAGGCCTGAGAGTTGCTGACCTTGACCTGCAGTTCTATCCAAACCTGCTGTGCATGTCCACAAAAGAACATTCAGTGCTACTGTTTAAATTCTTCTAGAATTTGGGGTAGTAAGCCTGGCCTTCACCCAGGGTTTGCGATTCCAGTTACTGTGCTGGCTTTGAGAGCTCTCAAGAGTGGGTGTAGGCCTAGTGTTGTAGGCAGCCAATTTAAATAGAAATATAGGCAGTCAGACAGGGGTAGGCCCTCTAAGGAGAGAGCACAGAAGACAAGGTACCTTACAACTGTAAGAGGGACCAATGCTCCTGCCATTGGCCAGACCTAAAGACCAAAGACCAAACAAATGCTTACCTCCCTAAAGATAAGCATCTGGGATTCACTTCCCCATTTGATCCTGGATTTAATCAATTTTACCTGAGAAATGGTGCTTGTAATCTTATTGGTTGACCATATTTTTGTCCCATCTTATGCCCACCTAAGCGAGTTCCCATGTTCTCCACCTTAGACCTACCTCATTGCATGGTTTTACTCTATAAAAATCCCCCAAAGAGACAGTTTCTCTGGGCAACCTTCTTGGGTCCTCCTTCTATCCCTCTCTCAGACAGAGGCTCTCTCTCTCTCTCTTTTTTTTTTAGTCTACTTTGTTTTTATTTTTTGTTTTGTTTTGTTTTGTTTTTTTGGCAGAACCGGGGATTGAACTCAGGTCTTTGCGCTCCCCAGGCAAACACTTACTCTACTGAGAGACAGGGCCTTTCTTTCCCCCAATAAATATTCTGCTATTAACTCTATTTGCTCCTAAAATTCATTCTTCAGTTTTAGAGAACACAAACTCGTCCGAAGTACCTTTCAGGCTGGGAGTTCATTCTCCTATATCACTAGGAGGAAGCCCCTGCTGTGTTTTTCTGGGTAAGGAATCCGTGTTGTGACCCCAAGTGTTCTGAGTGGAATTTCGGGTTCTGTCTTCAGTACTTTGAATGGGTTGCATGTGGACCTTGACTCTGTTTTGTAACATGTTTTATGGGTTTTGACTCTTATCAGTGTTTGTATTTGTGGAGTACTTACTTTGACAGAACCCTGGCCTTCATTCATTGCCCTTCTGTAGGTCTCTAGACTTCACTATTCCCAGCCCTACCTCTTCGATCTTGCTTGAAAAGGTGTTTACTCCTACTAGGAATCTTAACTATTTGCATGAAAAAGGAATTCCTAAGTTTTAACTGCACTGGGTGTAGTTGTCCTGTGGTTTCATCAGATTGAGCCTACTAGGGTCAGAGTTCCTGGAGGAGAGTTATGTGAGGGCTCTGTGGGGAGCACTGTAGCTGCTGCCACTACCGTTGGTTCCCAGGTGGCAGCCACATTTAATGTTTGGTCGGGACCATCTGCTCCAGTTCCTGAGGGCTGGCCCTTCCCAGGTCCTGGGCCAAGTCATGACCACTAGGCTCCCCCAGTGACTGCCAGATGCCAGAGCCCCTTCTCATTTTAAAAGTTTTGTTGCTAGCTTCTGAAAAAAGGAAAACTACACCTGATTTTTAAAGAGCAGGAGAGTTACGATACTTGGAAAGTTTTTACACAAGCCTAGAGTTCTGGATCTTTTTTAAAAATGACATATATTTAGTGTGAAAATATAAGGAATATATAAGCATATAAAGTAAAATGTTTCCCTGTAGAAGATAATTTGCTGGGAGGAGAGGAGGTACATTGAACTCTGATAGATGCTAACAACTGGGCTTCCATGTTTGCACCATGCCCATAGCTACCAACAGAAAGGTTTGCATATCCTTGTCTTTGTATTTTCCATAGGGAACAATAGGAAACATCATCTCACGTTGATCTATATTTCCCCTTTGGGGTGGATTTACCATCTTTCTGCATTTATCGCTTGGATCCCTTCTAAGATAGATGGGAAGACAGCCCTTTGGTCCTCCTGAAAGTGTAGGACTTTTGATTTGGTGTCTCTGGCTCACTCAAACCATTACAAAAATGTTCTAGGGCAATGGGAGCCCCTTCTCCTGGGGAAGGCTAGACTCAGCCAGGTTGCAGGTGGGTCAAAGTGTTGCAGGCAGGCAAGTTAGATAGAAATATTATAGGCAGTCAAAGAGGGCCAGGCTCTTGAAGGAGATACCACAGAAGACAAGATATCTTGCAACTCTGGGAGGGATGGATGCTCCCGCCCTGGGTCAGACCTAAAGACCAAAGATCAAACAAGTGCCAACCTCCCTGAAGATTGGCATCCGAGATTGATCATCACCCTGAGGGAGCCAGAAGAATCATTAATCCGACTACTATTGGATGGCTACCTGATAAAGTCCTGTTCTACCTTCAAGCCCGCTTGCTACATGACTCGCTTCCCCATTTGGTCCCAAACATAATCAATTTTACCTGAGCAATGGCACTTGTAATCTCATTGATTGACCAGTTTTGTCCCACCTCACATCCACCTAAGCAAGTTCCCATTTTCTCCACTTTAGCCCCACAAGGTTTTACACTATACAAGTCCCTGGAAGAGACAGCTTCCAGGGGACAACCTGCTCTGGCCCCCCTCCTGTCAGTCTCTCGGACAGGAGCTTTGTTTCCCTCAATAAATGTATTCTGCTCATAACCTCCATTTGTTCCTAAAATTCATTCGTCAGTTTTAGAGAACACAGACTCTTGCAGGTCAGGAGATCATTTTTCCCTCTGTCATTTGGAGGTTCTCTGTATCATTTGGAGGTCACCTGCCTGAGATCAGTTTTTCTCCCTGTATCAAAAGGGCAGCCTTGGCCTGGTAGATAGTGCAGCAGAATAAGCACTTGCCTGGCAAGCACAAGGGCCTGAGTTCAATCCCCAGTTCCACCCCCCCCCAAAAAAGGCAGCCTGTTTCAGTTGGAAAAGTAGCAGTGATAGCCTGCCATTTCCTCCTGTGTGGGACAGCAAGGTCCAGAAAATGCCCAGTGTGGAATATTCATTGCTTTGTCCACAAATAGAAAGCTAAAAAGCATGTCACAGTCCTGACCGAGCAAGACTCACACAGGTCCTCTAGACCTTGCTGCCCATTTCGTTTTCCTGGGTGCCTGGCTGGACACTCTCTGCCCTTCTGACTGGACATGACCCTCCTTTTCCTCCTTTGTGTAGACAACCCCGTGGATTGAGCCATCCATCCATCCATCCATCCATCCATCCATCCATCCATCCATCCATCCATCCATCCATCTATGCAGGCCCAATGACTGCCTCAGAGCAGCAGAAGATCACTGCCCTGTTGAAGTCTGTCCTCTCCGGGGGAGGGGGGTCTCCACCTGCTCCCACCTGCCTGCAGCTTGCAGGTTTCCCACCTCCCTCCTCAGGCCTCAGAGGCACTTGCTCAGACCCGCCCAGGATCCAGACCCACCCCCTCCGGGCGCTCGCCTTCAACCCTCCCCACCTAGTCCCTTCGCCCGCCCGGCGTGCTGCAGGCACGCATGCGCACTGCGAGCAGCCATGGTGACCAGAGGACAGGCCACGCCCACCAGGGTATCTAGGGACAGGGTTGGTTGGGACTCCCCGGCTTTGAGAGTTGGAAGTCCTTGGGTTGAGGATGGGCCCACTGATGACGCGCTGAAGGTGCAGAGGAAGGCCTCGGCGTTGAAGGGGGCCCAGGATGTGCCAGGCAGGGTAGAGAGGCGCGAGGCTAGCAGGTCCAGGGATCGGGTGGTCCCAGGGTTGCGGTGGCTGCGGTTGAAATGTCGGGCGGCTGTTCAAGCGGCTTGTGTTCTGAGGGGTCTCGGGGTTTCAGGGTTTCAGGGTCCCCGGCTCCAGGGTTAAGGTTCCCGCTTGAGGGAGTCTCAGGGTTGAGGGGCTCCAGGCCTGAAAAGCCATTCCCCTGGTGTGGGAGTCCCGGAGTTCGGAGTGTCTCGGGGCCTCGGGGCTCCGTGTCCCAAGGCTGAGGGGACCCGGGGTTGTGTTCCCAGGTTTGAGGTGGGTCCAGAGTTGTGGGGACCTAATGTGGGGCTCCGGAGGTGTGGGGCTCCTGCGGGCTGCCCGGTGCCGGGGGAGGGGGGACGGTGTGCGGGGAGGGGCGGG
>NW_004524731.1:6225928-6242740 GCF_000260255.1 Octodon degus
GCGGGCGCAGGCGGGGCGGTGCCCCGACCCCCGGCGCGGAGCTGCTGGACCCGACCCCGCGCGAACGCGCGGACGTCCTCCGGTGCCGACCCTGCCGGACCGGCGCCGCCCCTCCCTCTCCCGGACGAGCGGAGCGGCTCGGGACGCAGAAGTCCTGAATCACGCTGCTCGCGGCCCTTCCAGACGCCCGGCGGGCGACCGCGCAGAATGCGCCCCGAGCTCGGTGTTTGTTTGCATAGCACGTACTTCCTTTCCTTAAACCTTTGATTTTCTGGAGGAAGACGGCGGGCGGAGTCCTTTATACCGAAAATTGCCAGGCACTGGGTGACAAGTGCAGAGATATGTTTGGAATGTCTAGAATTTTTTAATTAAATAGGATCCCAGGTGGATCCTGCACAGGCACACAGCCCTCCCCCACCCTCGCCAATGCACTTTTCCTGCCTGGGCAGAGAAATTTGGGTCAGAAACCTAGCGCTTTTCTTTTCTTTTTTCTCTTTTCTTTTCTTTTTTCTTTTCTTTCTTTCAGAGTCATAAATTTCTTCTTGTGTTAAATTTTAGGGATTCTGTTTTAGAAGCCAATAATGAGTTACTTCTTCTGAGGACAGGAAATAGTTTCTGAAGTGATTTTTTCCGAGTTGAGGTGAAACACCCTCTGTTAGGGACTGAGGTTGTTTCTTTCTTTTTTTGTTGTCATAGGTTGTTAGGAAGTTGTTTTCATTTTGGGTTCGTGTTGGTTGCACAGATGAGAAGGCTCCATTTCAGCGGATGTGTACGTAGACTTCACAGGCTCTGAGCCCCATCATCCTATATAATTTTTTAACTCTCAAAATTTTGTAATTACAGGAAGTGTGAACTCAACAGTGCAAATGGTGCTAGACTTGGAAGGGACCTCCCTGCCAGTGGAACACAAAAAGTGTCTTTTACAGGCCAAGAGGCTTCTTTTTAGTGTTTTTTGGTGGGCTTTTGAGGGTTGGGTCAGAGAAACAGGCTTGTGACTTACTGAGTTGTGCTCTGTGACCTGCTGGCCTGTCTGCTGTTGCCTGCTGTGGCCTGCTGACTGTCCCCTGGGCACCACCCATGAGCTAAGTAAAAGACATCCCAAGTTTTTAAGATCAGTGGGCTTGTTTGAACTGGCGGTGTTCCTGCCCGGCTCAGTCACAAACAGTAGCTGTTATCTTTAATGGTGAGAATTTATGTGTGGTGGCAGAGTTAAATGAAGATGCTCCATTAGAGATGAGAAACTTATTTCCAAATGAACTCTTGAAAATTTCAAATGAAGCCCTCCTGTTCTGCTTCTAGTTCTCTAAACGAGCCCTAGGATCTCCCTTTCTCTCCGTGCTGAGAATTGAACCCTGGACTACTCTTCTACTGAGCTATACCCATGGCTCTTTTCATTTTTAAATTTTGAGACAGAATCTTTCAAAGCTGCTGTTCTGGCCTGGAATTCATGATCCTCCCGCCTCAGCCTCTTGTATGGACAGAATTACAGATGTGTGCCATTTGGCCTAAAGCCCACTTTTTTCCTATGAATTTTTTTATTTTGAAAAGTATCTAAAATACCAAAAAGTTGGAAGAATAAGAGTTTAAACACCCACATATCCTCCATCTATATTCAGTTTTGGTTAGGTGATTAGCACATTTGTTAAAGTACTTTCAGAGCTTTTGTTTGAAGAGTTGTCATTCATGTTCTTTGCCTCTGTCAGTAGGAGTTTTAACATGTTTTATTTTAATAGACTTTTTGGCATACAATTTTAGATAGCAAGCAAATTTGAGTGGAAAGTGCAAATAGTTCCCATGTACGCATGTCCTCCTGCCCCCGCCCCCACCCTTCCACCCCAGCAGCCAGTGGGTTTGGACAGTGTGTGGTGCAGCAGCCCAATTGCCTGGAAGCCCTCTGTACTTCCCCCATGCCTGCTCCCTCCCTGGACTGGCAGCCGCAATCACTCCTGTCTCTGTAGTTTGAACTTCTCCGGAATGCCATGTGTTGGTAGGGTTATGCCCATCTCAGTGAACAGAAGTTGGAGCTGTCTTAAACGGCTGTGTGTTTAATGTGTGAACCTGTGTTTGAGAAATTACTTGTTTTGTTTTTTAAAGCTGCTTATTATGTAGGTCAGGCTGGCCTCAAGCTTGTGATCGTTCTGCCTCCAGCTTCCCAAGTGCTGGGATGAAAGGCTCTTGTCACCATGTCTGGTTTGAGAAATTACTTTTTGATACTATTAGGATGCAGCCTTTCACTCAGTAAGGTGCAGTTAAGATTCTTTCGTGTCTTTTTATGGCTTGTAACTCATTTATTTCTAGTACCAGATAATTCTGTCGTCTGCACATACATTTATCCTTATCCCTTTGCCTCTGACTGCTTTCGAGTGCTGGCAATGAAGAGTTAAGCTGCTGTGTGCACCCGTGTGCAGGTTTTTGTGTCGACATGTTTTTAGTTTACTTGGGTAGATGGTGAGGATGTGGTTGCTGGGTCATATGAAGAAAGTGTGTGGCATTTTGTGTGAAGCAGCAGCATTCTGTGTCCCGCTATCAGTGAGGGAGTGCTCCATACAGGGACCACCCATGGTGGAGTCAATATCTGGTGCTGGCCACTCTCACAGTACATCTTGACTCTGTTGTGGTTCTAACTTGCACTTCCTCATGACATGCATGACATGTGGGTGTCTTCGCGGCTTACCTGCCTTCTGCTGTTTTTCTTTGGTGAAGTGTCTTTAAGATCTTTGCCTCAGTTTTAAAATGCTGTACAGTGCACACCTGTAATCCCAGTACTTCGGCGGCTAAGGCAGGCAGTTCACTACAAATTCAAGGCCAGCCTGGACTACGTAGCAAGACCCTGTCTTAGAAAACCAAATAACAAAACTCTGCAGTAAAGCCTTAGTTTGCAAGCATAATTTATTCTGGAATGATGGTTGTAATTCAGAGCACTTGTACATCAAAGTGAATTTCTCCATAAGAAATAATGGAAACTCAGATAGTTTGTTCTACAGCCCCAAAATATTCATATAAAATGGTTATAATAATTCTGTAATATAATACAAAATAATAACAAAAATACAAATATAAATAAAAACAAACAAATTAACCTTTAAAAACCTTCGGGGCTGGTGTGAGGGAAGCAGGAGAGAGGAGGGCAACTGCAGGAGGCCTTTCACCCACACAGAGGGAATCACTGCTGTCTGTTAGGTCAACGGAACCTTTTTTTTCTTTTTTTTTCATTCAGCTTTAACAAGGAACTTCTCCAGTGACACTTGATTTTTGCCTCTTTTTGAGGATTTCACGAAAATATAATATTGCAGTGTCATTAAACAGATTGATTGCTTTTATTACTATATCCTTATTGAGCTGCTGCTTTTCTACAAAATTTGATACTGTTTTCCACATCTCCTTAATCTCATTTGATGTGAGGAATTTCTCCACCTTTTTTTCTTCCTCACCTCAGCCAAGATGTCTTCCTTAAGCCCTTGCTGTTGGGAGGCAGCACCCCCAATCCCACATCGAGAGGTGGAAGTGAGTAGGCCACTAGCTCAGTTGGGACCAAGTGGCACTTGGCATCACATACTGCTCATTTGCAAGATGTCACTTGTGTATCAAGTAAAAATTTATTTAAAATGTCCGCTTGTCTTGCAGAACATTTGGAGAACAAGTTAGTTGCGATCTGAGGTTTTAGAGTTTTTGTTTGTTTTCTTATTGTTGTGTTTTAAGAGTTATTTGTACATTTTGTGTTGCAAGTCTTTGTCAGATGTGTCTGTACAGTTATTTTCTTGTCATTAACTATCTTGCCAGTGTCTTTCACAGAGTAAACGTTTCCAACCCTAACGAAGTCCCCTTTATTAATCGCTTCTTCGTGGATTGTGCCCTAAGTATAAGGTCTAAGAGTCCCTGCCCTGCCTCACTTGTCTAGCTTTTTTCCTAGTAATTGTCCAGTAGTGAGTTTTCACTGTGCTTTTTTCTTACTTTATTAAGGATATCTATAGTTTAATGTGTTGAAAAATTCTGGTATAGAAAAATAGGAAAAATGTTCATTGGAACAGATTCTGCTGTTCTTCAGGAAGATTAAGTGTTATCCTAAAGGTAGCTTGTCTTAGAATTAAAATTTAAAATTCATGACAAGTTTACCATGAAACTGCTGCCTACAATTTTTTAGTTTTTTGGTAGTGGGAATTGAATCTAAGGCTTGCGCATGGAGCTGTATCTCCAGTTCCCCCCACTTCTCTGTCTTTTTTTTAAAAAAAATCTGATTTATTATATTTATTTATTTATGTGGTATAGGGTCTCGCTATGCAGCTCAGACTCATAGTGATCCTCTTGTCTCAGCCTCTCTGTGGCTAGGATTACAGACGTGTGCCACCATGCCCAGTTTTGGTGGCCAGCATGGCGTGCAGTACCAGGGATGGAACCCAGGTCCTTGCCCTTGCCAGGCAGGCGCTGAGACCGATGAGCTGTTTCCCCAGCCCATTTTTGTTATATTTACAGTTGTAAAATTAGATTACTTATCTGACTTATTTCCAATGTACTGAAAAGTTTTCCAATAACTGAAATTGAATATCTGGGATTTTTGTCCTTATTTTTGTCTTCTTAAGATAGGGTCTTGTTGTGCAGTCCAAGCTGGCCTTGAACTCATATTGTAGCCCAGACTAGCCTTGACCTTGCAATGATTTTCCTGCCTCGGTCTTATGAGTGCTGGGATTACAGGTGTCCGCCAACATGCCCAGATAAATATTTGTTTTAAAGTGAAATTTAAATGATTACAAATGTAGCCTTACTTCAGGTTCTCAAAAGCTAAAGCCAGCTAAAGCTGGATGCGCAGCTCTGGAAGCCCCCGGGCCCAGTTCAGCTCATCCAGAGGGTTTGTCGGTTTCCGCTTGCTGCAGCCAATGACAGAGAAAGAAGCATTACCGTCCTTGCGAGTGCTCGCTGCGAAGAACCCATGTGAGGGCGGGAGGCGTGGGGCTGGCTGTTTCTCCAGGCTGCGCGTACTGCTCTGTGCAGTGTATACCTGTCGTCGTAGGGACTTTCTCATCAGTAGGGGACTCAATACTCACAGCTTCATGGATGTAGGGTTATTATGGCTCAGAGTTTGTGGAGGCTTCACTCCGTAGTGAGCTGACTTCAGGGCAGGGTGGTGTGGCAGTCAGGAGTAGGAAGAGATGGAGGGACGTGAGGAGATGACCCTTCCAGGCCAGGCCTTCGATGGCTACTTCCTGCCACCAGCTTCACTGCCCAACGTCACATGTGGCTCCAGACTCGTCCCAGTCCACTGATGAGTGTTACCTACTGGTGACCCAGTCACTCCCCAAAGCCCCACCGATGAAAGCTGAGGCTTTGGGGGACATCGAGATAAAAACTGTAACTTTCTGCCCTTGGCCCCCAAAAGACTTATGTACCTGTCTTTATGTGAAACATGTTTAGTCCGTCTTTAAGAGCTATTCAAGTCCTAGCAGTTCCAATATTGCTGGAAAGTCCAAGTCCAAAGTCTCCTCTGAGATGTAAGGCTAATTCTTAGTTCTAAGCCCCTGTAAAAAATGAAAAGAAAAACACTGTAGACATACAAAAGCACAGGTTAAACATTTCCATTCCAAAAGGGAGAGACAGGGTAGAAAGGAAAGAAAGCAAAGCAAAACTGAAATCCAGCAGAGCAGATCTTAAGCTCTGTAATTCCATTCCCAGCACCTCTGGTGAGATGTGAACTCCAGAAGTCTCGGGTGGCCCCAGCTGTGCAGCACTGCCAGAGTGCTGGCCTCTCTTAGGCTGGCTTTGCTCCCTCCTTGGGCTTTCCTCAGATGCATGTGCCTGGCTTCCACTTTCTGAGGTCTGCATTGCACTCTTGGCTTCACTCTCAGCTTCATACACCATCTCACTTTCTGGCTCTTTACTCTGGGTTTCCACCCTGGAATCATATTGGCTCTAGGAGGAAGACTGACTTCTCCCCTGGGTCTGCATTCAAATAGGAAGGAGGTAGGTGTTCCCAAAGGCCAGGAAATGGTGAGGGTTTCAAGCTAAGGAGAGACCCTGTGGCTATATGTGTGAACTGCTGCATGTTTATTAAATGAAGAAACTGGCTTAGCTATATGGTGTTGCCAGAAGAGAGGACAGAGTAGGACACGGTAGTACTGGTGCCTACACAGCAGTATTTGACACCCGTTTCATTAGACTGGACACCCACAACTCACAAGTGGGGAGGTGTACTTTGGCTCATAGTTTCAGAGGATTCAGTCCACCATTGGCTGGCTCCAAGGTAGAAAACCATAACAAATGGGTATGGTGGAGCAAAACTGCTCACTTCATTGTGGCCAGGAAGCAGAGCAGGGGACTAGTGCCAGAGGTCATAGCTAACCTGCACACACCTAGAAATGTTATTTACTAATCCTCTGGGTGGCTCTTGAGCCAGTAAAGGTCACATTCCAATTTAACTGTCGCATCCTCCTCCCTGTCAACTTGACACACAAACATGTCTGCTTAAACCATACTGAATTTCCACATAAACACAAGGTCATATTTCTGCCAAGCATGATATCATGGTTCCGCACACAACTGAAAATACACTAATCCCTTCCCCCAAATCCCAGCCCTTCCAGCATGTCTTTTTTTTAATTTTTAATTTTTAATTTATTTATTTATTTATATTTTTGTGTGTGGCCAGCTCAGCCCACCAGGGGGCGAGGCTGGCTGGCATGTGGTGCTGGGGGATTGAACCGCGGTCCCTGTGCTTTGCTTAGCTTAGCTTGTTCTAAGTTGGTGCTTTAGACCACTGAGCCATCTCACCAGCCCCCTTCCAGCATGTCTTAAGAGTGTGTCAAGACACCTCTGAATCTCAAGGTAAACTCGTAGCTGTGAGTTCCTAGTTGCGTATTTTTTATATAAAGTGGTATAGGACAAACGTTCCCATTTTAAAAAGGAGGAATAGGAAGGTAGAAAAGAATTAGACTGAAGCAAATCTCAAATCCAGCAGAGCAAACACTGAGTCCTATAGATTCATGTCCAGAATTTGAGGCATGTGATTGTGAGATGTGAGTTTCAAAGGGCTGGGGTGGTCCTGGCCCGATCACAACAGTACGATCTTGTTCTTGGGCTGTGTCTTGATTACCTTCTTGTCACTGAGACACAATGCCTGACACCCACAACTTAAAGGAGAAAGAGTTTATTTTGGTTCACAGTTTGTAGAAGTTTCAGTCCAAAGTGGGCTGGATCCAAGCCAGGGCAACATGGCAGAGGAGGCATGCGCATGGCATGACAGCAGGAAGTAGAGATCAAGGCAGGAGGAAGGATCTACATACCCTTCTAGGCCACACTCATGGTGACCCACCCCAGGCTTCACATCCTAACATCATGCCCAGCTGTGACTAAACCACTGATGAATGTCACAATCACAGTCACCTTCCTGAAGCCCCAACTATGAAAGTTTGAGGCTTAGAGTAGACATCTAGATATAAACCATCATGGGCTGGGTCTGTTCACTGCTTGTGGCTTTGACAGATGTTCCACATTCCTGACAACTCTGACTCTCTGGGGCTTGGTTCCCACCTTTGGCTCCACTCCCACAGCTTCACGAAGTACTTTCTGTGGCTTCTAGCCTGGCCTGAGAGGTCTTCCTTTAAGGCCTGGGTAAAGTCTCTCTGACCCCACAACTCTTGCTTTCTGCTTACCTGAAATAGCCCATGGATGGCACCAAGGTCTGCCACAGTGTAGGCGGTAGCCAGGCCTCTGGACCACGACAGCGGCAACCTCTGAATGCCTGGGTAACTGAGTGTGGTGAAATGAATCCCAGGAAAGCAGCTCTCTAGAGAAAAGAATGCCTAGGACTCTCTTCTCGTGTGAGGGGTTTGTCCTTCTGTACACGTGAGCCTCTACCTATGGGGTATTGCTGATTTCTGAGGGCCTTGGGGAGTCTTCTTTCCCTGTTCAAGGCACTTGGTTTATTCATAATGATACTGGTCTCTTCAGCAATCATACCTGCTTTGACCTCAGCTTTACACAGCTCCTTTAGGGCCCAAATACAAGTTTTCGATCTTTGTACTTTGCTTTTTGCTCCTAGGTCTTGGTGTAAATCTGGCTTAAAAGCATCCTGCAGCAGTCATACCACAGTCTGAATATTGGGCGTCATGAAACACTTTCTGCCAGATAAGTTTAGTCCTCTGCCCTTAAATCTAGCCTCCTGGAAAGTCCCAGGACATGGCCCAGACATGGACAGATTATTTGCGATGATGTAACAAGTATGACTGCTAATCCAATTCCAGTGCAGTCTCCATCTGAAACCAAATGAACCTGATACTCGTTGTCTGCACTGTTAATCAGCATTCTGGGCTTCTGAGCTCTGACCAGAATCACCCTTTAAGCTCTTGTTTTAGTCCCCATCTCTGGACATTTTCAAACTCTTCCCAAAAACCAATTCAAAGGCTTTTTTTTTTTTTTGAGATTATTTTATTTTATGTATTTAGTACAGGGTTTCACTACACAGATTGGACTTGTAGTGATCTTCCTGTACTCAATCTCCCAAGTACTGGGATTACAGGCACGTGACCACGCCCAGTCTCGATCACTGTCTCAGTGTGCCCCAGGGGCAGGGCTGGCACGGCAAGCTGGGGGATGGAACCCTAGACCCTGTGCCTGCCTAAGCAGGCACTTTAGTCTGCTGAGCTATCTGGCTCGCCCTGCAATTCAAGGGCTTTTAAACTACATAGTCAGGTATAGTCATAGCAACTGTCCTCGTCTCTGTTTCCAATTTTCTGTGTTGGTCAGCTTTATATCACTGGTACACAATGTCCCAATGCTCACAATTTATGGAGTAGGGCTTTAATTTCATCTATGGTTTCAAGGAATTCAATCCATGGTCTGCCAGCCTCATAGTAGGATTTCTGGGAAGCAGAGGAAGGAAACATGTCAGAAGGAAAGGGACCAGGGATTTACTCTAGTATCCAATGTCATGTTTCCATGACACCCAGAAGTGTGCTTCACTCAGCCTCTGGGTGGCTGTCAAGCCAAAAAATTGATAATCTGACTTGTCACATTCTGGAAAGCAGGTGTAGTTAACCGTGATTATTCATGGATTCTATATTTGCAACCCCAACATTGATAGTATTCACAGTCATTTACACACCTGTGAAACAATAGAAAAACGGAGTGACCTAATGACTGCCTTGCCACCTGGAGTGACCAAGCAACATCCTTTTTAAACAGTGCCCTTTTGCATGTCTTTGTGACAAGTTTTCTGAAGTTTGTCATTCTGAGGTGGTGTTTGCTTCCTGGAGTGACCCCTCACTTGAGGGCTTCAGCCATCAGCGCCTTAGAGAAGCACTGCTAGGACTGTATTGGCTGCAGTGTGTTGGGTGCGAGCGCTACAGGGCTGGCTCTCAGCGATACACAGTGAATGAAGTACCCTTACACGGAAGCCATCGGAAAGGTCACTGCCTGGTGAGAGTACTGCGGCCAGAGGTTCACAGAAACCTAACTATTTCTCCTGAGTGCTGTAATTTATTATTGCTAATTGGATGTGTCAGCTTCATTCAACATAATTACTTTGAATAATGAGAATCAACTATATTTTACACTTAAGAAACTTTCTGAAGTTAAATCATTTGTATACAGCATGTAGTTATAGGAATTCAAGTCTGGGTTTTTCTGAGTTTATGCTCTTTGCTGCATCATTGTTTCTCCTACAGGTTATGATAAATCTGTGGTATCTTTTCATTGTCCAACTGTTCATTTCTTTATATTCTAACAGTAGCTGTGTATCAGCTCCAATTCCAATACTATAAAGTCATGATAGACTTTGGCTTTTGCTGTGCTTGAGTTTGGTGTTTATGACTGTGTTGACAGAGGCTGTCCTGTGGGTGATACAGCGCCTGGCGTGCTGGCAAGTGTGAGCAGGAGTGCGCTTCTCTCACTCTGTGTACTTTGTTTCTTGCTTAATTGTTAGAGAAGGGCAGATAGAATTCAGTTTTGTTCTCACAGATGCTGAGAAGGGAGAAAGTAGGCCAGCGGTGCTAGGGGAGTAGAGGACTGTGTTGCGGGGGGAGTGCTCCCCTCTAGCCATGCAGAGAGAGCTGGGCAGGATGAGTGAGGAGCACAGACCTCAAGTCTGGGTGATACTGTTGTGCTTGGTCAGTGCTTCACCAGATCCCTGTCTGAGGAGCAGAATGGAAGGTGAAAAGGTGTGAAATAGCGAGAGCCTTAGTCCAGAGGCCAACAGGAAATAAGACCCTGATTCCAGGTGGGCTCTGGTTCTGGAGGGTGGGAGCAGGGAACCTTGTCAGGCAGGTGGTGAGAGTTAGTGTTCAGATGAGAATCCAGGGCCGCAGAGCAGCTGCTGTGAGTTTAGAGCCGGAGTGATCAGAACAGAGTTGTCTTCCAGGGCTACAGGAAGTTCCCAGGGGGTCTGGTCTGGGGGACAACATCTGTCCTCCAGATATGAAGAGAGAGGCAGTGATGTGGGACGGGAGAGGTTACATGGTCTTGTTTGTGCCTCTGTGAGACTGGTGAGAACCTGGCTTTCTCTTTTGGAACTTAGGTTTCAATTAGTAAGTGACTGGGACTGGGAAAGGCTGGGCAGCACAGAGTGCAAAGCTGCTGCCTCCTTGTTGGGAGGCAGGTGTAGATCCCAGCCCTGTCACACGTTTTGTGGCTTGGAGCAAATGGGTTCTTCTGCAGACCGCTTGGTAAGGGAGGGGCTTGGAGAGGAGTCTGAAGACTCTTATGCAGAGCAACATGCAGTTGGAATCCTGAGCTTCCTAGCCATGCCGGCCTCCTACCCCCCCACCTCTGCAGTCAAGGAGGAAAGGAGCACAGGTGATTGTGAGTGCCTGAGTGTGATGAGTAAAATGGTATTTGCAAGCTGGGCTGGCCTGAGGGCTGTTGCTTGCTGACTTGTAGTTTCAGATCAAAATATCTTTGAAATCTCTTTGAACTCTGAGGTAGTTTAATTCAGTAGAATTAGTGATAAAAATTTGTTATGATTTCGAGTCAGAAATAGGGTTGTCATGAGCTCATTTATACCCTTCCCAGGATGCATTTTATTAGCAAGAGTACTTTGGTATAGTTCTAAGTGCATTCACATAACTCGTCATATTTGGTTCTTTATCTCATTCCATGAAGACATAAAGCAATATGGTCAGACAGATGCCTATAATCTGTCTGTCCATATTTATCATGTTCAGCCCAGTCAGCAGAGACGCTGAATAGAGTTGGACCTGGTGATAGACAACAGGAATGGTGTGACAGTGCTAGCCATCTTCCTTATGGGGCTTGGAGCTAGCAGTGCCAATGACAGACTACTGCCTCTTTCAGGTCAAAGTACTTGGGCACTCTAGAGGTGGTGGTTCCCAGGGTCCTCTGTTACAGCAGTGGTGTTGTGGTCACATCTGGCCACCTGCAGATGAGCAAAGGTGTGGGCACATACGTCCTAGGATGTGCTTCCCTCCCTTCTGGATGCCAGTGCCCCCGGACCATGGGATGAGGGCATCCAGCAGAGCTGGCAGGCACAGGCACAGGCACAGGGCCCTGGGTTCCCGGCATTGTAGGTGTTTGACAACTGTCCTGGGCCTACGAGAAAAGGGGATATGACCACCTCCCTCTGTCGTTTTGTCCTGTTCCATTACACCTGCCAACTCTGAAAGGAGAGGCTTTATTGCATAAAAACCCAGTGGGCTACTATTTATCACAGGGCTTTTGAATCCCCATCCCTGTTCCAATTACTTAAGTTTTAATAAATTATCTAGTGCAATTTAGTGTTCCTTTCTAATACTTGTATCGGTTTTTAGAGCTTTTTTTGCTGTCTATAGCTAATGCTCAAGTTGTTGGCTGAAAATAAATAACATTTTTTAAAACAGTTGTTCTAGGGCTGGCGAGATAGCTCAGCAGACTAAGTGCCTGCTCAGCAAGTGCAGTGACGAGGGTTTGATCCTTGGAACCACATGTTGAACTGGCCACCAAGGCCAGACGAGGTGGTGCATACCTGTAATCCGAGTGCTGGGGAGGCTGAAAACAGGAGGGTAATATAAGTCAATGCTGCATAGTGAAACCCTGTACCAGCTACATTAAAAATAATCATAATAATAAAAAACAAAGTTGTTCTATAGTGGCTATGTTTTTAAAAATAGTTTTCCCACAGTGTGCACAAGGATCTTTGAGTGTATGATTAAGCCCTTGCTGCAGGATGTTTTATGTAATCCCATGGTAACCACAAAAAAAAATCTAGAGAGAAGCACAAAAGAAAACAGGAAATAAATCAAAATATATCACTACCAACACACACACACACACACACACACACACACACACACACAGATGCACACACGAAGAAGCAGCCAAAGAAGAGGAATAAAATAACCCCAAGATGTGGTGATATTAAGCCCTATCCTATCAGTAATTTCTTTCTTTCCTTCCTTTTATAAAATTTTCTCTCTTCCTGTTTCTGTGGGGGACTGAACTCAGGACTTTCAGCACAGAAGCAGACACTTTGCTGCAAAGTCAGATGCTCAGTCGTCTTCATTTTTTGTTTTGAAGTCGGGTCTTGCTAAATTGATGGTGCTGGCCTTGAACTCGAGATTCACCTGCCTCACTAAGATAAAAAAAAAAAGAGAGAGAGAGAGAGAGAGACTGGGCGTGGTGGCTCATGCCTGTAATCCCAGCTCTTGGGAGGCTATAAACAGGCAGATCACTATGAGTCCCATCTAGTAGTGAGACCCTGAACACCCTGTAGGCCCTTCCCTAAAACAAAAAGTTAAGAAGAAAAGATTCACCTGCCTCAGCTTCTTGATGCTACAGGTACACACTGTGAAGCCCATCTGAAGTCATTACTTTCAATGTAATTAAATTTTTAATTCTCCAAAATGGGCACAAATCAGTATGCATCTGGGTTTCCTGGCACGTGGTGTGATTCTAGCACTCTGGGAGGCTGAGGCAGGATTGCAAATTTGAGCTCAGTCTAAACAACTTTGAGACTTAGCCTTTGTCTCAAAAGAAAAAAAAAATTGAGGATGTAGCTCAATGTGGAGGCCTGGTTTCAAATCCTAGTACTGAAACACGGTAAAACATTTTATGCATTCTATATGGTACCATTTTAGATATAAGGACACACAGAGGCTGAAAATGAAACTATTAAAGAGGATAATTCATGTGCAAGATATTCCATGCTTGTCATAAAAAGAAGTGACCATACTTGTATAGGATGAAAGGAAAAACTATCACAATATAGAAGGACAATATACAATGATGTAATGTTAGTCACAGGAGAGGCATAATAACTATGTGCACCTGGCAATAGATCACTCAAACATGTGATAGAACATTGAAGTAATTGAGGGACTAACAGTAGCACAATAGTAATAGGTGATATGGTCTTGTATGTAGGAAATCCATATTTCCCTAAAAATTGTTGGAATTGATGAACAAATTTAGCAAAGTTGCAGGATACAAAATCAACATGGAAACATTACTTGTATTTTTGTACACTGACAATAACCTAAAAAGGAAACTAAACACACAGGCATTCATACGTACTTATAATGATACCAGTAAAAATAAAATATAGGAATAAACAAAGGGTCTGAAAGACATGCTAAAAACTGCAAAACATTGGTGAAAGAAATGAGTTGGAAGACAATATTATTAAAATGTGCTCTACCTTGAGTGTAGAAGGGTTAGATTAGATTAGATTAGATTAATATAATTTAATATAATCCCCACCAAGACCCCAAAGGCATTTCTTTGCAGCAATAGAAAACATGTCCTAACATATGTGTGGAATTTCAGAGGATTGTAAATAGCAATTTTGAGAAAGTAAACAATCTTGAGAAAGAAAAACAAAACTGGAGGCCTCACACTTGTTGCTTAAAAACATATCATGAAACAGTGGATAATCAAGGCGTAAGGATGAACACAGAGAGCAAATGAATAGACAAGATGGAAAAAAGGAAGTTCATGTATGGGGTCAAATGATCTTTTCTTGGGTTCTTGGGCTATATAATGGAAAAACTGGATAAAGGATGAAGTTGGACCCTTATCGTATACCATGCAGATAAATTATTTCAAAATAGATTAAAGACCTAAATGTAAGATCTCAAACTATAAACATCCTGGAAGAAAACAGGGGAAAATATTTTAAGACTTTATATTTGGCAGTGATTTGTTGGATATGACACCAGAAACACAAGAAAAAAATAGACAAGTGGGACCATATCAAAAATAAGAATTTCTCTGCAGAAAAGGAACTAACATGAGGGCAACCCTTAGAATGCGTGTGCATAAGCTTTTCAACCATATGTCTGGTAAGTGGTTAATATCTAATATACAAAGAACTCTGAACTGAGCAATAACAGAAAGCTGATTTAAGAAATGAATAGACACAAGCTAGGATAGATACACAGCTACTTTCTCTTGGTTCATTGAGAAAGGCTTATACTGATATTGTTCAGATATCATGTCTGCATCTTGTCCTCTGAATGACTACTGCAAAGACAACAATATGCAATGTATTAAGTATCATAACTGTCCTACTAACTTGCTTTGAAACTGTTTCATTGCTTTTTTATGTTTTTTCTCATTAAAATGAATAACAAAAAGGATAGAAAACTTCAATAGGCTTTTATTCAAAGAAAATTCTTTTTTTTAATACTTTATTTATGTATTTATTTGGTATAGGGTCTTTGCTGCACAGCTCAGACTTGCAGTAATTATCCTGTCTCAGCCTTCCAAGTGCTGGGATTACAGCTGTGAAAAACCACGCCTGGTTTTGGTGGCCAGCACGGCAGCATGGCATGTGGTACTGGGGATCGAACCTGGGTCCTTGTGCTTGTCAGGCAGGTGGTTAGACCACTGAGCTATCTCCCCAACCCCTCAAAGAAAATTCTTGAGTGGCCTATAAGCATGTGACAAGTGCTCACTTAGCAGCCATCATCAGGGAAATGCGGGTCAAAAGCATGGTGGGATATTACTTCACACTCATTTCATGGCCTCTAAACAAACAATATTCCGGACAGGAGAAGATGCAGAAAAATAGGAAGACTTCTGTACTACAGGTGGGAATGTTATGTGATGCAGCCACTGTAGAGAATAGTGTGGACGTTCCTCTAAAAGTTATATTACTGCATGATCTAAGCATCCTGCTTTTGGATGTATATCCTAGAGTTGAAAAAGCCCTAAAGATATATTTATCCATGGTCATTGCAGCACTGTGCACAACAGCCAAGACGTAAAGACGGGTTAAACAGAAGTGTAAGGATCAGTGGGTGAAGAAATTGTGGTCTGTGTGCATTATCATTTAGCCTTCGCAAGTAGGAATCCTGTCATAAGCTGCTGCTATGTGGATTACCCTTGGAGCATGATGTTTGTGCCTTCAGCTGCCACAGAAAGACAGCCCTAATTCCACTGATGTGAGGTATTGAAATAGACCCTTAGAAAGTAAATGATCTGGTGTGGTGTCACACACCTTAATCCCAGCACTTGGGAGACTGAAGCAGGCAGGTTGCTGAGAGTTTGAGACCAGCCTGGGCTACATAGTGAGTTCAAGGCCACCTTGAACCACACAGCAAGACCCTGTCACAAAAAAAAAAAAAAAAAAAAAAAAAAAGTATTGTGTGGTTGTTAATGGCTGAATGAGAAAGGGGTATTCAAATCTGTTTAGAGTTTAAGTTTTGCAAGTTAAAAAGTTTTAAAGATCCATTGTATAACTGCACCACTGAACTGTACACTTAACACTGGTCAAGATGGTAAACTTTAAGGCTTTACCATGTTAAAGAATGGGGTTCCCAGGCCACTCATACTCCCTCAATTCCCAAATAGGCTCATTTACAAGTAGAGAAATCAAGCAGGAAAACCCAGCAGAAGCAGGAGACAGAGTACCACCTTGTCAGCCTCATGACATGTTTGCCAGGTGGTCTGACAGGGTGGCCGGTCAGTGTGCATGTGCCAGGCTGCCATGTTGGTCCATCGGTGTGCGGCATTATTCCTCGGCCTGCTAGCCTTATATTTCTGAGATGGCTTTGATATCCTCTATGCCCGTGTATGCTGATATGCTCACAGGTGGCTTTTTATTAGCATGATTCATTCATTTGTGGCTTATCACTGTGCTGTGCTTAGTTCTTTTTACTAAGTTGTGTGTCCAACATCTGTGGTGATCTGTTCTCACAGACAAGTGACCAAGTCATTCTGCCTCAAAGCCCTTGGACTCCAAAGGCAACAAATAGCTGTCTAAAAATAAATGACATCGGGGCTGGGGAGATGGCTCAGTGGAATAAGTGCTTCTCTGGCAAGTGCAAGGGCCTGAGTTCAATCCCTGGTTCCGCAAAAAAAAAAAGAAAAAGAAAAAAAAGAAAAATAAATGACATGGAGTCACTGCTGGCAGGGCACAGCCTGCTCTCCACAGAAATTTTACAGTGCATTTGATACCTGGTAACATAAGGTGCCTTTTATTAGCTGTAAGGAAGTTTGTCTTTACGTGTTTACTTTTTGGTTACTAGTACAAGTGATCATCATCTCTTTCAGTAGATTATTTTTAGAGCAGTTTTAGATTCATAGCAAAACTAAGCACAAGGCACAGAGACTGCACCTGTCCCTGTCTTCACGCACTCACAGACTTCTGTGTGTCAGTCCCACAGAGGGGTGCATCTCTTAGCACTGATGAGCTCATAAGCAACATTGTCATCAACCACAGCCCATGACACACCCTGAAAGTCCACTCTTGGTGCCTTTTTTTTTTTTTTTTTTTTTTTTTCTGGCTTGCTCAGCATGCCTTAAGAGCGGGTCTGGTAAAGTATGGGGAGCTGGGGATCAAACCCTGGTCCCCTGCGCCTGACTAGATGTGCTCTAGCAGGAGCTTAAGCA
>NW_004524731.1:6243520-6245167 GCF_000260255.1 Octodon degus
TTTTTGGCGGAACTGGGAATTGAACTCAGGGCCTTGCGCTTGCTAGGCAAGCACTTACTCTACCAAGTGCTTACTCTACTGAGCCATCTGCCTGGCCTCTCACCAATACTATTTATTATCTGACTTTTTTCTTACTGTCCTAGTGCATGTAGTGTATTGTCATTGTCACTTTGATTTGTATTTTCCTGAAGTGTATGATATAGAACATCTTCTAATATGCTTAATGGCTATTTGTAATTTCCTAATGACTTTCTATATGATCTTTATACATTTAAAAAAAATTGGGGATGTGTATTTTTTTGAACTTAAAGTTTTTTATATATTTTAAGTAAAAGCTCCTTATTGTATGCATGAGTTGCAATTAATTTCTTCCACATAATCTTTTCTTTGTTCTCTTGATAATGCCTTTGCAGAATACTGGTTTTAAATTTGCTGAAGTTCAAGTTGTTTTCTTGTATTGCTTTTGATTTTGGTATCTCATCTAAGAGTCTTTTTCCAAATTCAGAATCATGGAAATTATTCTCATAGTTTTAGCTCTTATATTTAGGCCTTTGATGCATTGAAATGAATTAATTTTTGTACTTGGTGTGGAGCGAGGATCCAGTTCCATCCTTTGTGTATGGTGCTCTGTTGCTACCATCCGCTGGCCAAGGGTCCTCTCTGCAGGAGCTGCTTTGCACTCTTCTTGCAGAGCCATCACAGGCCATCACAGGAGTGTGCGTCTGGTTCCGGACTCTGGTCCTAGTCCAGTGGTCTCTGTCCATAGGCTAGCATCACACCATCTTAATTGCTATTGCTTTGTGGCCTTTTTTGGGAAAGAATACAGAATGGTTAAAAAAAAATAGAAATGATGCAAAATTTCATTAAACAACATAATAGGAATTTGTCAGTGGTTTTATTGCACAATGCTATTTTCAAATTAATTTAGGTTACCAGATATAAACCTGAAAAAATGTTAAGAAAAAAAGTGAAAAAAAAAAAAGAAAAAAGTGATAAGAAATTAAAACGAAGAAAAAATAACTAAATTTAAAAAATTAGGTATTAATTGCTCCTTTCAAGTAGGTCAGCAGAAATCAGCAGTGCAATTATCCAAACTATCCAGCATGTATGCATGAATATATCTTTTCCCGTCTTTTGCCCTTTTCCTCATCCCAGTTTTCCCTTCCCATTGAACAGATTCCTTCCCTTTTTCAGAATCTGTTGTACTTTTCAGATTTTATTTACTCTTTTAGATTCTCACACTAGTGAGACACTACAATGTTGTCACATGCAGGTCTGATTTACTTCACTTAGCAATACAGTCTCTAGTTGTATCCACCTATAAAGGCCTCAAATTTATCATTTTTATAGCTGAGTAATACTCCATTGTGTAAAAATACCACATCATTTTTATCTATTCCTCAGTTTATGGGCATTTGGCTGTTTCCAAGATTTAGCTATGACAAATTGTGCTGCTATAAACATGGGTGCACATATATTGTTGTGGTATGATGTTTTCGTTTCTTTTGGAAAAATGCCTAGAATAGGAATAGCTGGCTTGAATGGGACCTCCAGTCCTAGCTTTTTGAGGAATCTTCACATTGATTTGCATAATGGTTGTACCAGTCTACACTTCCACCAACAGTGGAGAAGTGTTCTGTTTTTCCC
>NW_004524731.1:6245687-6249687 GCF_000260255.1 Octodon degus
CTTGCCAGGCAAGTGCTTATCATACCGAGCTATCTCCCCAGCCCCAATTGTTGATTCTTTGAAGTATTTTCCATGCAGATTGGTTTTTGTTTATGAAATCTCTACCAACCTTTATAGTAAAAGGTGAAAGATTTTTACGATTTGAAGAGATACCAGAGTATCTCCCCCATAAGATTTAGTGCTTCTGTTTTAATGTGTAAATCTCTGATCCATTTTGACTATAGTTTTGTGTGTGGTGACAGGCATGGATCTAATTTTAGCCTTTGGCATGTGGAAACCAGTTTTTCCAGTACCATTTGTTAAAGAAGCTATCTTTCTTTGGGCCCTTTGTCAAAGATAAGGTGGCTGAGTGTGTTTGTAGTTGTGTGTGAATCTTCTAATATGTTCCATTGATCCTCAGATCTATTTTTTTTTTTTTTTTGCTAGCACCATGCTGATTTTATCACCATAGCTTTGAAGTACAATTTCAAGTCAGAAATTGTGATGCCTCCTGCCTTTCCTTTGTTGCTCAGGATTGCTTTTGCTATTCTGTGTCTCTTCTGGTTCCAGATGAATTTTAGGAACGTTTACTCTATATTTGTGAGGTTCACTAGGAAAAAAAGTATAATGGCATTGAATCTGTGTTATAGTTTGTGTCTAGTTGTCCCCTAAAGCCTCATGCAGTCATGGGGTGGCTTGTAGAGTTTGTGATTAATTCATGATCCAATGCTGGGATTACGGGTGTGGAAGCTACAGTTCCCTAGGGTGGGTAATCTGAATTACAATGTGAGGAGGGGAGAGAGGCTTGCTAGGAATAGCAGCTGCTGCTCCTCCCTTTGCTGTTTGCTGTTTTCTGCTATCAAAAATGGCTGCCTTCTGCCATGTGCCACTCTGCCTTAGAGCCAGCTAAGTATGGACTGAAACCTCCACTACTATGAGCTAAATACACCTTTCTTTCCTTAATTCTGGGTGCTGGGTATTTTGTCTCAGCAATGAGAGAAAAGTAACTAAGACAGTCTGTATCACAATTTTGGGAGTATGGCCATCTTCACAATATTGGTTCTTCCTACCCAGGAGCAAGGAATATCTTCACATTTTCTGAAATCCTTTTTGATCTCTTTTTTTCAGAGTGCTCTTTTGCTTCCTTTGTGAGATTGATTCCTAAGTATTTCTTTTCTTTGGATGTTGTTGTGAAAGATGTGGTTTCCCTAATTTCTGTCTCAGTACCTTCATTATTTGTGTGTAGAAATGCTGTAGAGTTTTGAGTGCTGACTTTGTCCTGCTACACTACTGAATTTGTTTATGAAATCTACAAGTGTCTTGGTGGAGTTTTTGAAGTCTTCTTTATTGAGTATCATGTCATCTGCAAATAATGATAATTTCACTTCTTCCTTTCCAATCATTATTCCTTTTATTTCTCTCTTTTGTATAATTAATCTGGGTAATGTTTTCAGAACTATATTGAAGAGAAGTGGTGAGAGTGGGCATCCTTGTCTTGTTCCTGATTTTAAAATGAAGGCTTTCAATTTTTATCCATTTAGTATGATGTTGGCTATTGGTTTGTCATAGATGGCTTTTATCAGATTGAGGTAAATATCATCTATTCTAAAGGGTTTTTATCATGAATGAATGTGGGACTTTGTGAAAAGCTTTTCTGAATTTATTTAGATGATCATGTGGTTTTCATCTTTGGCTCTGTTGACATGGTGTATTCCATTTATGGATTTGCATATATTGAACAATCCCTGCTTCCCTGGGATGAATCCCTCTTGGTCGTGTTGTATAATCTTTTAAAAAAAATTTTAAGTAATTTATTTTTAAAAATCTAGAATATGGTCTATTTTGGAGAATGTTCTTTGTGCAGCTGAGAAGAATGTATATTCTGATGTTTTTGGTTGTAACACTCTGTAAATGTCTGTCTGTCTGTCTTTCTTTCTTTCTTTCTTTCTTTCTTTCTTTCTTTCTTTCTTTCTTTCTCAGTACCAGGGATTGAACTTGGGGGACCTTGCGCTTGCTAGGCAGGCACATTAAGTCCATTTCTTCAAAAATTTGGTTTAGTTATGTTACTTCTTTGCAGACTTTTTGCTGAGTTGATCTATCTCTTTGTGACAGTGGGGAGTTAAAGTCCCCATTACAATTGTGTTATTGCTCATTTGATTTTTTACATCTGTTAAAATTTCTCTTATGTAGTTTGGTGCTCCTTTATTGGGTACATATATATTTATGATTGTCATCTCTTCCTCTTGCAGTTTTCCCTTAATCAGCATGTAGTTACTCTCTTTTTTTAAATTTTATTTTATTTTTTATTTTTTGGTAGCCTGAAGATGCCTTGAGGGAATTTCTGGTTTGGCGTGAGTATCTGGGTTCGAACCTGAGCATCTTGAGCCAGACTGCTTTGTTTAAGCAAGCTCTTAAACAACTGAGCTAATGGGTAGGCCCCATCTCTATCTCTTTTAATAATTTTTGGCTTGAAGTTGATATTTTCAGCAACTAGCATAGTTACCCCTGATTTTTTCTGGGTTCTATAGGAGTCCCTTCCAGGTTCTTGTCTTGGTCCAAGAAGTCAGTATTTGCAATCCCAAAGATGTGTTATTGGAATCCCAAGTTAATTCCAATCTACCACTCCCAGTGCAAACCACGGCGAAAGTAAAGACAGTAAAACATATTTATAATTATTGGGAACTAACTGGCACTAAGTCCAGTCATGAAGATGCCTTTCCAAAACAAAGAGGCTGACCCAGGGCTGTACCCCAGTTTTATTTGGAGGAGGAGGAGTGACATGAGGAGGAATGACTGAATTGTGGGAAGCAGGTGAGTACTGTGAGCTGAGCTAGGTTGATGGCCTACATTTACCTTTGCCATATGCAGAGAAGATATGCAAAGAAAGTAATTTGCATTATGCTATTGATAGTATCTAATGTTTGGGGGGGTCTCATGCTTCAGCTCTGATGTAATCTTTCAAGCCCCAGGAAGTCATAGCCTCTATCTTGAGGCTGGATCCCAGCTGGCAGCACAGAGCATTGGCTCTTCCTCCTTACCAAGGAAGCATGCACACCACCTTCAAAGATTATCACCAGCACCTCAGCTAGACCAATACACATTGCTTAAAGCTAATTGAGGGAATAAAGAGAGGTACTAGCCAGCTCCATATATATTAATACAAGGAAATAGGGTCAGGCTCAGCCAAAATGGAGACAGTTGCTCTTCTTTCAAGGAGAGCTGCTCAGGTGGTCCTCCACAGGTTCCTGTTGCTTGGAGTATTGTTTGCCATCCTTTTACTTTCAGTATATTAATTTCTTTTTGAGTTAAATATGTTTCTTGTATATAGTATATTGTTGGATTTTGTTTCTTAATCCACTCTGTCAGTCTGCTTCTTTTGATTGGTAAATTGAGGCCATTTCCATCGGTAGTTATAACTGATATGTATTGGCTTTGTCATGTTTTTTTCCTACTGTGGGATCCCTGTTTTACCTCCTCTGTTTAATTGTTTGCTCTGCTTGATGGTTCTTTTCTATTGTTGTTCCTTGAAGTTGTAGTCATTTTTGTCTCTTTCTGAAATATCTGTCAGTACTCTTCGTAGGGTTTGTTTTGGTGGTCATAAATTTCTTCAGTTGTTCTTTGTTATGGAAGTATCTTATATCTCTATTAATTTTGATAGATAGTTTTGCAGTGTACATCAATCTGGGTTGGAAGTTGTTTTCTTTCAGGACCTGAAGTGTTTCTCTCCAAGCTCTCCTTGACTTGACGGTTTGTGTTGAGAAATCTGCTGTTCTCATGGACTTTCCAACATAGGTGATCTGTTTCTTTTCTCTAACAGCTTTTAATATTCTGTTCTTTTGCTGAATTTCTGGGATCTTGATTATTATTATTATTTTATTATTTTTTGGGGGGATTGAACTCAGGCCCTTGTGCTTGCCAGGCAAGCATTTCTTACTCCTCCTCCCTCCTCCTCCTCCTCCTCTTCTTCCTCTTCCTCTTCCTCCTCCTCTTCCTCCTCCTCCTCTTCCTCTTCCTCTTCTTC
>NW_004524731.1:6249913-6260041 GCF_000260255.1 Octodon degus
GGAGTAGAATTACATTTATTATGGCTAACTGTACTTCTATATGCCTCACTTTACTGTATGCCAGATTCTTTTCCCATGCTTTGGAAATTTCTTGCCACTACTTTTGCAAATAGTTCTTTCATGTCATTTTTGTTGACTCCAGCTATTTCATTGATATCTCTTAGTCTTATATTTTTCTTTTCTTTGGTCTGATTTCCTGCATAGCCTGATAGAGTTGAACCCTAGTTGCTATCATTCCCAATACTTCAGGTGTGTGGCTTCCAAGTTCTTGTCAGCTGGGCTTGTTTGGGGTGGGATGGAGGTCTGAGATTGCCTTTTTCTCCTTCTTTTTGACAATTTTGAAGCTCCCAGTGTTTACCCTGACTCTTCACTGATCATAGTGGTTCATGGTGTGGGTGAGCAATTCTCCCCCCAAGAGTGGGAGGGTGGGGTAGGCTCACCAAGCTCCCCCTGTGTGGGGTCCAGGGTGTCTTCCACCTCAGTGAGTGGGAGGGGGGCAAGCCATCGCTCAAGAATATCTGAGGATTAAGAGGGCAAGCCAAAGCTCCATAAGCCTCTCTTGATGGGGTGGGCACAGGGTAGGGCTCATCAAGGCTTCTGCTACCTTTGGTACAGGCAGCAGCAGCTCAACAAAGGTGATGTGATGGTGGGAGAAGCAGGCACAGCTCAGCTGAGGCCTGGTGATGGTGGGCAATCAGGGGTAGGGCAGGGCTCACTAGATCCCTGTAACTGTTCTCTGTGCACCTTGATATCCTTGGGTGGTAGGAGAGGAGGCCACATCTCAGCTGAGCTCTTGTGAAGGTGGGTGGAGAGTTGGGGCAGGGTTTACCAGGTCCTCTTAGATGTTCTCTGTGTACCTGATCTCCTGGGCAGTAGCAGAGGAGGTCAGAGCTCAGGGTCTCTATTCCTTCCTGGGAGGCATGAGCCCCTCTGGCAGCACGGCCTTCCTGTGGCCAGTTGTCACCTCTGGACTGACCTCCACCTTGGACAAGAAAGCTCAGAGGAGTTTGGTGCCTTCTGGCTTGTAGCACTGGGCCTGGCCAGAGATACCAGTGGTACCATTGTGGGAAGGATGTGGAGGTGACCCATACCTTGACCACAGGAGGAGGCATCCTGTTGTGCCTACTTCCCACCTCAGCCCATCCAGAAGGCCACGAACAGGCAAAACCCAGCAGCACAGTGTTCAGACAAATGTAGGAAAATAGGGGGAAGCAAATGAAGAGCCCTTCTGCTGTGTACAGTGAGGTGCACTACACGGACCTTGAATGCTGGAGCTTTAGGCCGGCAGGAGCCTTAAGCCATAGAACGATTTAAGGAACTGAGTTCAATGCTCTGTGCTCCTCAGCATTCAGTCTTGCCCAGTGTGAGGCTGCTTCTGGCTGGCTGTCACTGCTCGGCCCTGTGCGTCACACAGGTCTCCAGGGCAGGCTTCTGTTCTCTGCCTGGGCTTCTCCCGCCTCCTCGACCCCCTTGTTCTCCCTCAGTTTTAGTTTATTTTTTAAGCCCAGGAAACCTGGATCCTTTATCCTGTCCAGTTTTATCTTCTGAAATCAGCCAGACCTATTTCTGTAATGCTTTGTTTACAGCATGGTGTTTATAATCACGAGCAGTTCCTGCCTTGGCCTTGTTGAGCCAGGCGGGGCCTGAAGCTCCGTGTCCTGGAGCTTCCTTGAGGCCACTGCTCATCCTCTTTCAGTCTGCCTGCCCTGTGCCCAGCTCCAGCCCCGGGCTGTCAGGCTCCTTCCCTTGAACCTGTGTCCAAACCACTACTTTATGTTTGTTGGATGCCATCAAATGTGGCTGTTCTTCCTGTTTTTGTAATGAGAGCTGCTTCAGCAAGCAGACCCTGAGGTCAAACACAGTGAATGTCCATTTCCTGTTCGTGGCACCAGTGTCCCCTTCCTTCCATGGTGCCTGCTGGCAAGTGGTCCAAGAAGCTCTGGGGAAACAGAAGAGCAAGGACACTGTTGTGCAGCCAATATGACTGGGGACTCTGGGCATGGCTGCCAGGGCCAGGGCTCCAGGAAGGAAGGCATCTTGAAGCTGCAGCAGCTGCTTCTCTCTGCCTCCTGTCTGTGTCCAGTACTGCCTCTGTGTGAGTTGGATGGTGACTGGGATGAAGCTCTTCTTCATTCTGCTTTTCCACCACCCTTTGGCCTCTGTGTGCATGCTGGCTCTGGGTTGGAGAGCAATTTCTATCTTTTTCTTTTGTTGCAAACTGGGGAACTCTGGAGGATCTGGTTCTTCTAAGCATGGTGTTTCTCTGCTTTCTGTGCCTCCAGGAAGGTGGGGACACCCCAAGGGTGCTTATGGCAAAGGGATCAGGGCAGGAGCAGGACTCCCTGCATGAAGCAGTTGTCCTGCCTCTCCAAGTGGCTGGCACCTAGGACGTCAGCTGCTGTCTCTGATTTTTTGGTGTGACTGTAGGCACACTGTGCTCTCTCTGTGAGGGTGGCTTCTACTGCAGGTCCTCTTTGGTGACATCTGGAGTTGGAGTTGCTGGTCAGAGGCTGCTTATGCTTGGGCTTGTACTGCTGCACACAGCCTGGGCTTTGGGAATGGTCATTTTCTTGATCTCAGCTGAGGCAGTGGTGAAGCATTGCGTATCTGGTCATACTGGTTTTGTCTGCTTTTACGTTCCCCTTACTGCCATGAAAAGCAAGATCCATGGCTTACAGAGATGCCCGGCACCACGACATGCGGGCAGCCAGCATAAGAGCTGGTTATTACCACTGACTGAACACTCATGAAGGGGGTGTGGGTGGGCTTGTGCAGAACGCTTACTGCACTCACAGAATTAATCCTTTTTGGCACTTTGCAGGCTGGCTGAACAAAAGAATACTTGTACAAGGGAGGCTACCATGCTGTTTTAGGTCTGTAGGTCCATTTGTAGGTAGGCAGTGTTATGGTGTCTTATTTTAGATTACTAAGTAATCCCAAATGTGTTAATTAATGTTTTCATCAAGCCTACAAGATTCTGTGGGAGCTTATAATATATATTGGTTACATAAATTGAATATTAAGTCAATATTTATGAAAGGTTAACTTTTATCTCAAAAAAATACTTCGAAAATTTTGTGTGGGAAGTAAATTTTCCTTCTCCAAATAAATAATTACCATTATTAATAGTAATTAGTCATTAAGTTTTCAAATATATTTACTGTAAGAGAACATAATATAAAATTTTTCAGAATGGGAAATGATTAAAAATGGGGCTTTCAAGCTCTGAATGAACTGGCAGCGTGGCTTCCAGTGTGTGTGCAAGCAAAGAACACGTGGCCATTTATCTTCATGACTGCATTGTTGCTGACACTAGCGGGGTTTTGGTGTGTTGGAATTTTAATGGTATCAGAATCTTTACACGGGCTGTTCAGCCTAAATGACTGAATACAAAGAAGTTGGTCAGCTCAGATTTTGGACCCGCCACGCTCACAATGCTTGCGCCAGTGTGTGTGGCCGAGGGCTGGCGGCCCCTCCCCGGGAGGGCAGCGTGCGTTGCCCTCAAGCTGTCGACGGCGTGGGCCCCACACCTGTGACTCGGGTGCCTGGCAGGGTGCAGCGCTTCTTGCAGCTTTCCAGCCTGGGGAGCTGTCATCATTTCTGGGCTAGGGTGCATCTCTAGACCGTCCTTTCTCTGATGTCTGCACTTGGTTAGACTAGAGAAAGGGAACTAAAGACAGACAAGGCGGCCAGCTGCACAGGGTCTCCATTCCTTCCTGGGAGTCATGAGCCCCTCTGGCAGCACAGCCTTCCTGCTGCCGGTTGCTCCCCTCCTCCTCACCTTCCTCCTCCCTCTCACCCCACCTGTTTCAAGCTTTTATTTTGGCTGAGTGTGGCCGCGCATGCTTGCAGTTCCAGCTACAGGATAGAATCTCATGAGCCCAGCAGTTCAAGTCTAGCCTGCATAACGTAGTAAGATCTTGTCTCAAATTTTTTAAATGTTTTTAAAAGATAACGTTTTATAGAAATTGCAGGAGGAAAACCACTAGTTCCAGAGCTGGTGTAGCTGCATTCCTGATGGAGAGTAGCTCATGCCGTCTGTTAGTGAGAGTTCTATCCTGTGACCCAGCTGCCTGTGCTGTGAGCAGCTTCCGTAAGTGACCGGCTTCAGTGGTCCTAAGCCTGTAGGCTCTGTCACCCTCTGTGGCAGAGCCACTGGACCAGTGTTGTAAGAGCTGTCTGAGGTCCCATGATTGCTGGGCATGATAAAAGCTGACCACCTGGTAAGGAGCAGCCAGGAAGATAATGGCAGGACAGAGGGTGTGGGTGCCTCTGGCTGCCGTCATGGGCAGTGGGGCCCACTGGTGCTGAGGACCCTGTGGTGTAGTTAAAGGCAGTTTGGTTTTCTTTTGTTTTGCCCTTTTTTTTTTTACTGGGTTTTTTAAAATTTTTTCATATTGCTTTATAAAACTTTTTTTACATGGAGGACACTATTTATTGATCGTTATATATTGTAATTTCTGTAGCATTTTTCTTTTTAAGAATTTTTCAAATTTAAAAGGAACCATTAAGTTTGGTGAAAAGCAGCTTTCTTCACCCCACAGGAGGTGCCTTGTGAAAGTTCTGCTTGTTTCTCATTTAACTCCATGTTTCCAAGTATAGTTTTCATTTCATCATTGTATAAGCTAAGAATTCTGTCAAAAGACAATCAAAACAAAGTTGGTTAGAGACTCTGTGGCTTTATTTGCAGCTCTTTGGGTGGAGTGGAGTGATTCTGCTCTGGCCCTAGGGCAGGAGGAGATGAGAATAGGAACAGGTCAAATCTCCTCAGGATTTACCCTGAAACCCTGTACCACACTTTGTAGATCCCTTGTCAGTGTCAGCCATGAAGATGAGTCACAGGCATTGCTTGACCAATTTGCTCTCTGTGAAAGCCTGAGAGAATGTTTTTTCTGCATGTGACTCTCCTTAGGCACACTCTACATCGTTGATCACTTTCCTCTGTGGCCCCATAATCTCCTTGATCAGAAAATTTGGGACACCACTGAGTTACAGGGTGTTACAGTACAGGTTCTCCTATGTCCTGAGTCCTCACTGACCTTGAAAGGCTAGGGCCAAAATATTGGCTGTCCTTGCACCCCTTATTTTTCTCTAATTTTTGGTCTGCAAACTTAAGTTGTTAACCCTCCAGAAGAGAAGCTTAATAATATTATTACCCTATAACATAGGCAGTTGAGCTTAACCTCACTATCTGTCTGAATATCAAACATCTTAGACATAACATGGAACAGGTAACTGACCTTGGCAGATACAAAAGTTACAATTCTTGTTATATATGTCTTGCTTTATCTTGGTCTTAACCATCCAGCAGAAAAGTATAAAAACGGGGTATAAAAAGTAAAGCCATATTAATATGCTGAGCTGTAAAAGGCTCAAGTTAACAACTTCTGACATTGCCAGTCCTATGGATAACCCACTACTATTATGGACTACTGGACTATGTTGGATTACTCTACTGAATTCATGCACCTACAATATTTATTTATTTTTTTAAATTTTTAAATTTTAAATTGCTTTTTTGCACCTACAATATTTAAATGGGGCTGGTGAGATGGCTCAGTGGTCTAAAGCACCTACTTAGAACAAGCTTAGCAAAGCAAAGGGACCACGGTTCAATCCCCCAGCACCACATGCCAGCCAGCCCCGCCCCCTGGTGGGCTGAGCTGGCCACACACACACACATAAATAAATAAATAAAAAAAAAATCATCATTTAGAAAAATATTTAAATGGCAATAGAATACCTATCTCTGACAAAACTAAACAAAAAAACAGGATACAAATGAAGGACCATTTTGTATCTGTATATACAAAATAGGATAGATATACAGCTACTTTCTCTTAAGGCAATGAGAAGAAAGATTTGTACTAATAGTGTTTGGACAGGATATCATGTCTGCATCTTGGGTTATGAATAACCACTACGAAGACAACAATATGCAATGTATTAATTATTGAAACTGTCCTACTCATCGGTTTTGAAACTGTCTCATTGCTATTTGTTTCTCAATAAAATTAATTAAAAAAAAAGAAATCCAAGAACAGTAAAGGTGAGAAAGCAAACACACACACACACACACACACACACACACACACACAGAGGAATAGGATGAAGAGCAGGGGGAGAAGCCAGTGGGAGGCTCAAGATCAGGCTGCTTCCGACGAAAGCAGAAGGGCCTGCTTGAGATTCTAGATCCCTGGAGCTTGGGTACCGAGCTGGAGCAGGAGCTCAGTGCACGTGGGACCCCCACCAGCCACCTGAGTTCTGTGGCACCAGGACCACTGCAGAGTGTGTGTGAGCTGCCTTGCTCTGGACTCCAGCTTAGTGCCTTCTGTGGCTGCAGACAGCCACTCTCGGAGGAGGATTTACTTTCAGGGTTGCAGGTGTGGTGGCATCTGTGGTCGCTGCTGCTGCTCTCCTCACAGATGTGTAGTGCAGAAGTTGTGTTGCATGTCGGGTGTGGGTTTTGCTGCGATGGTAGGTCCCACACTCCTGTGTCTACACTGGGCCTTGTGGCTGTTTTGTGCTATGGCTGCAGCTCAGCTCCCAGCACTCTATGGCTGTTGCGACTAGCCATGAAAATCTTCAGCTGTTCTGGGAGGTGAGTGGGATGCCCACCCTTGCCTTGACACCTTCCTTGCTGGTTCCAGCTCTATACCTTATGTGGCCTGGTTCACCCTGAATCTGGCTCTTTTTCTTCCCTCACTGTGCCTACTCCTGCCCTACTCTCCTGGATGAGTGGGACCCCTGCCCATTCTGGCTGCCCACCTCCAGCTGCCCTACTGGATGACCTTGTCTGATCTGCTCTGACATTTCAGCTGGTGACCCTGGATGGCACATGCCTGGGGTAGATTGAGGACCTGAGGTGGCTGAGGAAAGAGGATGGCAACAGTAGTGTCATTCCTAATCATAGGAGATACAGTACACTGTGTGTGTGTGGGGGGAGGCAGAGAGAGAGAGAGAGAGAGAGAGAGAGAGAGAGAGAGAGAGAGAGAGAGAGAAAGAGAAAGAGAGAGAAAGAACGAACCAGAGACAGAATACAGTGTGTGTGATCCATGATACACTGCAGTGTATGTGTGTGTGTGTGCACACGCATGCACAAGATTCTAGATACAGTGTTTGGGTGAGTGGATGGTGGTTCTGGACACAATGTGGTGAACTTCTGAGTGTACCTGGTCCTCTGATGGTCCTTAGTAGACAGGAGCATGGGGACAGTAGGGACAGTGGTCTCTCCGGTCTGGTGTCTACCTGGCTCCATGAGGTCAGTTTGGGCCTGTGGTGCTCTGAGATGTCCTGCAGTGGTGACATCTCTTGGAACTTTCCCTGTACACTGATACTCTAGTCTGATAAAGGGGGCTTGACTTTGGTTTCACAGTTGACCTAGATGCCTGAATTCCTCCAGAAGTACCAGTTGTTCTTAACTTGAGTGTTTAAACATAAGACTATCTGAGTCTAAAATTCAGAATGGCTGGAAATTCAGAATCGCCTTTCCTACATCATGATTGAGCCCAGCCTAGCTGCAGGTAGGCAGCACAGTATCTGGAGCTTTGACACTAGCCCAGAGTGAGGCCATTCCCATGATCCATCTTCAGGAAAGACAGGAGTAGTGGCAGTTTATGGCAATGTCAAAGAGAGCCTTGGGGGAGTTACCCTCCCTCCCTTCCTCCGTCCTGGGTTACCCCAGCCAGCAGTACCCTGATGTCAACATTAACCCATAAGTAGGAAACTTCTAGGGTGTGGCCATTGTGGCAGGGTGTGGACTTAGGGCTCTGTGCAGCCATCTGCATTCACCCTCCCCCCTTTTTGTGGTAATAGAAATTGAATCAGGGAGCAGAGAACTACATTCCCAGCACTTTTTCTTTTGCTAAATTGCCTAGATTGGCCTTGAATTTGTGATTCTTCTACCTGAGCCTTCCAAGGGGCTAGGATTACAATTGTGCACCAACACTCCTGGCTCATACATTAACCTCTTTATTACTTATACCAGGAAGTGCAGCAGCATGCCCATGACAATAAGTGGTAAGTGTACCCTCCCACCCACTTATCCTCAGGGAGACCTTTCGTGCTCTCAGCAGATGCCTGTAGCTAAACTGTGCACAGCCTATTCCCATTCATCCAGGCCTGTGGAAAGAGTGAAGGTCTTAGTCACTGTCCTCATCACCTGGACACAGTATCCCACATCCACAGCTTAAGGGAGGAGAGGTTTATTTCGGCTCATGTCTCAGTCAGTGAGCTCTGAATTAAATTTTAAAATTATTTATTCATATAACATAAATATATATATATATTATATAAGCATTAATTATATTTATTATAATAGTTATGCAGCTCAGACTCATAGTAATTCTTCTGTGTCAGCCTCCCTAGTACGGGGATTACAGGTGTGTGCCACCACACCTGTTTCAGTGGCTGGCACAGTATGTGGTACCATACTGAGATCGAACCTGGGTCCTTGTGCTTGCCAGGCAGGTACTTAGACCACAGAGCTATCTCCCTTACCCCAGCTGGCTCTAAATTAAAAACAGCATGGTTGGTGGAGGAGAGGAAGAAGATAGTGAAGGGAAGAGCCAGGAAGAGAGAGATGCCCTTCCCGGCCATGCCCCAGTGACTATCTGTAACTCCAAGTCAGCTGTGAGCCCCCATGACTCAGCAACCACCCAAATGTCCCACTCATGAACATGTGAGACTCTTGGAGGAATTTCACAAATAAATTATAACAGCTAATATATAAATTAGGCACAGGAAGAGATTAATATTAACTCATGGAATACAGCAGTTATGACAACAAATAAAACTGGTCTGTCAGTACGGTTGCACTTCACAGCATTGTTAAAATAAGGGCTGCTGAGCCCAGGCATTGTGGTACTGCAGTGGTTGGCCCCATACCTCACAGCTGCTGAGTACAAACAGTCGGTCATGTGTGCAGTGTGTGCACACTGGCTTCGATGACTTATGCCCAGCAGCATGGGTCAGGGCTGCCTGGGATCTGTTTGCACTGCTCACGATGGAGCATAATTTGAAGCTTGAGAATTATTTATTTCTGGATTTTTCCATTTAATATTTTCAGACATCAACTGACTGTGGGTAACTGAATCTGTGGGAAGAGGAACCTCAAGTGAGGGTTGCTGCGAACTACAGGCCCGGTTTCCACGGCCCATGAACTTCGATGTCACTGGTGTGAAAACTGTCTCTCCTATTTAGCCTAATAGAGACTTGGTGTCTGGTCTGAGTGGCTTGCTTCGTGGCTGCTGGCTTTAGTTGAATGGCTGGCAGTCTCAGAACATAGTTTCCACTGTGGTCCCAGTGTCTATCCTGTGGGTTATTGTTCAATTCCGGGGTGAGGCATGTTGATGATATGCACTGTTACCATGCAGGTTCTACATGTGTCAGAGTCTGAATTCAGACTTCGTGGTGGGATCCTGCTAGCAGGTCACCCTGCTGAGCCATGTGGACTGCTAAATATGCATGCTAGAGTTTCACAGCTCTGGTGACCTCTCATTGCCTGGAAGGTCTCAGAATAACATGGAAGACTAGTACCAAACACCTGGTTTATTGACATTATGGTTTCTTTTGGAGTGGGCACAGCACCAGATCCATGCTTGTTGATGCCTTCCCAGCAGATGTTGAGCACAGACCTCTGCCCAAGTTGGGGTTCTCTGGCCTGGCCTGACAGGTAGAAAGTGGAATCTGTGGGTCCTCCACCAGCTCTTGAGGACACCCCATGCTGGGGGAATCTGTAGTCATAGGGCTGCCTTGATGGCTTAGCTGAATTTATGATAGATTGTCTCTTGCCAGTGGCATCTCACACCCAGCTCTCAGTTTAACTTCTCAGTGTTGCTTTAGTTTTGTATTGCATTTTTATGATAGTTCAGATTATTTAAAGCTAGGTCTGCCATGCCCTTCCCCCAGACAGCCCAAGCAGAGATTACAGGCGCAGAGGAATGTTAAACCATGGGATGCAAATCTGGACTTTCAGGAAATGCTAGTTTCTTTGTATACATTTCTTTTCTTTTTTTTTTTTTTTAATTTATTTATTTTATTTATGTGTGTGTGTGTGGCCAGCTCAGCCCACCAGGGGGCGGGGCTGGCTGGCATGTGGTGCTGGGGGATTGAACCGCGGTCCCTGTG
>NW_004524731.1:6260141-6274805 GCF_000260255.1 Octodon degus
AACCGCGGTCCCTGTGCTTTGCTAAGCTTGTTCTAAGTAGGTGCTTTAGACCACTGAGCCATCTCACCAGCCCTACATTCCTTTTTTAAAAAACAAAACAAAACACCTGAAGTATTTTATAGATGTAAGGTGGCATTAATTATAACATGCTAAGATTTCAGAAATGGAGATTTTATAAAATAATCTGTTCAGATTCTTCGCAGACTCCTGTATTTGTGGAGGGGAGCGCAAGGGGCAGCATCCCTCACAGGTGTTGAAACGTGAGGGGTATAGAGAATGCCTGGGATTCAGCCAGACACAGCAGGCTCAAGCATTAGAGACCTGATTGCTCCTTGTATTGGAAGCTTCGTTTGACCCTAACCCTCATTGTCCCAACCTATTTTAATGAAAATGGGATCGTTGACTAGTATATTACCAGATGTAGGCCCCTGAGCAGCCTGGACAAGCAGGTAGGACCATCAATCACCATCTGAGGGGGCTGACAGGCAGATTTTAGTGTGTGGAGACCTGAGGAGGGAAGAGGCAGCCTTAGCAGTAGCCGTGTGGTCAGCAGTGGCCCTGCTACCAGATGGTGCCCTAGTGTTTCCACAGTCATCGTAGTGTCATAGCTCCACAGGCTCCAAGGGCTTGCGAAGACACCGCTTGTACCAAGTATAGCCCATATGATGATGATGGTAGCCTCATAACACTTGATGTGTGACTGCAGCCCCAGGTTCCGTAGTTGCCATTCTGTGTTTTTCCTCATTGTTTTAGCGTGCTTATGGCCCTGGGGTGGAAGCCTACCACACACGGAGATGTGGATAGGCTGGACCTCTTTGGTTGTGTTGGCACACTTGTCTGTGTAACTGAATTGCCTGCTAACGCCTCTCCCAGACCTCACTCCTATCTACATAACACCAATCTCACTGGAATAGAAAACAAATCTATTGATTTACTACATCAGATTTGACATTTTTCTTAACCTTTTGTTAGGTCCAGGGAACAAGTTTCCGAGGTTGGAAAGATGTGACTTCTCTGTTTAATAAAGATGATGAACAACATCTGCTTGAAAGATGTAAATCTCCCAAGTCCAAAGGGTAAGTCACAAATGTAAAGCAAGTGTTCATCTCATGAGAGGGAGGATGGCAGGGAGAGGGGAGAAGACAGCTGCAGTGCAGCAGCTGCCAGGGCCCTTGGAGAGGCCTTGCCCATCCCCAGGCACAGCAGACCCTACTTTGTCTGTGAGGTGACTGAGTTTTGCCCTTGCTACTACACAGAAATCTGTACTTTTGGAAGTGTTAGAGACAAAGAAAGTAAAATGTACCCTTGGTGAATACTCCTGTGGGCCACAAGCATTTTGAAACATTATAGAAAAGTTTAAAAAAAAAAACAACAGAATTTAAAATTGAACTTATTGGCCTTAAGACACACTATAGTCATATTTAAAATTTTTTTCTTTTTTTTTAAATTTTATTTATGTGTGTGTGTGTGTGTGTGTGTGTGTGCCCAGCTCAGCCCACCAGGGGGCAGGGCTGGCTGGCATGTGGTGCTGGGGGATTGAACAACAGTCCCTGTGCTTTGCTAAGCTTGTTCTAAGTAGGTGCTTTAGACCACTGAGCCATCTCACCAGCCCATATTTAAAATTTTTATTACTTTCAGACTATAAGAAAAACTGTTAAATAAGGTTGAATGCTAAATCATAAATGATTTTAGAAAATGAAATCAACTTAAACTGATGCATTGCTGCCACTTTATATTGTACAATGTTAAAAAGTGCATTTGAAGTAGGAAATAAAGTCATGAGCTGCCTTGTAGTGTTGGTACCTCTTGTTAGTCTGCTTTTATTGCTCTGACCAAATGCTTAAGAAAGAACCATGGATTTTGGCTCAGGGTTTTAGGCCTTAGTCCGCTGGCTGCAAGACAGAACATGATGGAAGGGCTTGGTGGAGAAAGCTGCTGCCTTGGGGCAGCTAGAAGCTGAGTGAGAAATTAATGAGTCTAAGATGCAGGAACTGAGGACAGGACACAGTCCCCAAGGGCCGGCCAGGTCCCCTCCTTTCAGCTCGGCCCCATCTGCCCATGAGCCATTCAGCTGTGATTTCAACCATGGCCCAGTGCATTTATGCAGTTAGTGTCCTTATGATCCAGCCTCTTCCCAAGAGCCCCACCTGTAGGCGTACAAGCCTTTGGGGTAACGTCACCACAACTGTCCTCCTCATCATGCAAAATGTTTTCAATCTATCTCCAAGAGTCTCCTGTAGTCTTAACAGCTTCAACATTGCTCAAAAGTCCCAAGTCCAGAGTTTCCTCTGAGACTCAAAGCAACCTTTGTGTGAGACTTTATAAAAATAAAAAGTCATATGCTTCCAACTTGTAATGGCAGAGTTCAGTCTCCCATTCTGAAGGGAGGAATAGGAAAAAAACAAGGAGGAATTGGTCCAAAGCCAGTATGGAGACCCAGCAGGGAAAGCATTAAGTCTTATAGCTCCATGTCCAGCATCTGGGGCAAGAATTATGATGTGAGCTCCAAAGGACTTGTGCACTCTCTCTTTTGGGCTTGTCCACTGCAGTCCACGTGGCTTCTTGGGCTGGCTCTCCTTGGCAGACATTCCTGGCATCTCTTTGCAGCTTCCCCTTCACTACCAAAACTTCACATATTGCCCTCTTAAGGCTTCCCATAGGGTGTCTATGTATTTCCCAGCTTCCCAGACCTTCCTTTGAAATCGGAGTGGAAGTGTCCAGGACCCAGTAAACCTTGCATTCTGCATTTCTGGCTCGACTGCATTTCAAACCATGGTAAAGGCAGAATATCATGGTGGTGAAAGCATGTGGAGGAGGAAAGCTACACATCTTACGATGGCCGGGAAGCAGAGAGGAAAAGAGCCAGGGAGGAAGAGGCTGGGACAAGATGGAAACTCCAAGGGCATGCCCTTGGGACCCACTCCCTTCAGCTATGCCTCCACTGCCCAACTGCCAGTTCAGCTGTGCATTATCAGTAGATTAATCTATTGGTTAGGTTAGTTAGCACCTTTATATCCAATAGGTTTTCAAAGGCCCAATCTCTGAAATGTCCTTGTAAGGAACAATTGTGATCATTGCAAGCACACCTGAGAACACAGGCTGGGTGAGAAGGCTTATCTTGATGAGCTGCAGGTGGATTCCTTCTGTCAGCACCACGACGTCTGTGCGTCTGGGCCCCTCCGCACCGAGGGAAGATGCAGTGCCTTGCTTTCGGTAGTGGAGCACTGACTTTGCTTGTTCCCTTCATCCCTGGACGATTAAGCAAATCTAGTCCCCTTGGCTCCAGGGACCTGCTGACACAGTAGCACCTCTGGAGTGAAGCGTGGACTCCACGTTTCTCACGATGTTCTGAGAGCTTGTCATGGATGGCCCACGGCAGCAAGCACATGCTTTTGTGTTTTCTTTTTATAATAGAGATGTTCTGAATTCTTGTTTTTGTTGTGTACTTACCAAATGCTTGAGACTAGATTGCTATGAGTAGTCCTATTGAAAACCTACTCGCTAAATGGAGTCTACCCCTTCTTCCCTAATCTAGACCATGGATTTTAAGTGTGGTTTGCTTGGATGCTTGAGCACTCCCTTTATATGGCCTTGAAAGGTCCGTCCTCAACCTGCAATCCACATACCTAGCCTCCTAACCGCCAGCATTTCAGGCACTTGTCGTTGCTCCTGACTTGAATATATACATATAAAATGTTCAGGAGTTTTAGTCAGTAAGTGAAAAACTGGGAGGTCCTTGGACTGGATCAACATCACCAAATTCTTTGGTTGACATAAGAATAATAGTAAATTTTAGTACATCTTAGGGTTAATGGTTCCAGAGATGGATCACATAGCCTTGATTTAAATCCTAGCTTTGCTAGTTACTAGCAACCTTTCTTGTTTTTATCTTGCTTTTTAAAGCTGATAAAAAATAGTGAAAAAAGGAAAAAAGAAACCTATTAGAAATGATATAGAATTTCTTTCTTTTTCTTTCTTTCTTTCTTTCTTTCTTTCTTTCTTTCTTTCTTTCTTTCTTTTTTTTTTTTTTTGTGGTACTAGTGATTGAACTCAGGACCTCAAGCATTCCAGGCAGGTGCTTATGCTGCTGAGCTGTTGCCCCAGCCCACGATACAGAATTTCATTTAATAAAATAATAGAAATTCAACAATAATAGAATTTATATTGTTGTCTTCAAATTAGTTCAGATTATCAGCTAAAAGCATGCAAAATTGGAATAAGGGGATATAGCTCAGTGGCACAGTACCTACCTGGGCAAGTGCAAAGTCATGAGTTCAATTCCTGATACAAAAAAAAAAAAAGAAAAAAGAAAATCAAGCATGCAAAATTGGCCCAAAAAAGTTAAAAAGGAGAGAGAAAAAAAATTTAAGCATTAACTGTTCCTTTCAATAGACCAGCAGAAATCAGCAGTACAATTATCCAAGCTATCCTGTGTATATACATATATATTTTTTTTCCTCTTCCTTTCCTCCTTTCCTTCATCTCAGTTGTTCTTTGCCTTTGAACAGTTTATTTCCCTTTCACAGGATCTATTATACCTCTTTTATTTATTCAGGTTCTTATACTAGCGATAGAGTACAATGCTTATACGTGTGGGTCTCACTTATTTCATTTATGAGTATGGTCTCTAGTTGCGTTCATTTACCTGTAAATGCCTTAGGTTTATCTTTTGTCATAGCTAAATAATATTCCATTGTATAAAAATACCACATCTTTTTTAATCCATTCTTTAATTGATGGGAATTTGGGTTGTTTCCAAGCTTTAGAACAAATTGTGCTGCTATAAACATGGGTGCACATATGTCGCAGTTCTGGAAAAATAGCCAGGAGAGGAACAGCTACATTAAATGGGAACTCTAATCCTAGATTTCTGAGGAATTTCCACTTTGATTTGTCTAGTGGTTGTACCAAGCTGTACTCCTACTAACAGCGGAAAACAGTTCCTTTTTCCCCATATCCCCTCCAATATTTGTTGTTGGTTGGCGTTTAGATGCTAGTCATTCTTTTTGGGTTGAAATGAAATCTCAGTGTTGTTTTAATTTACATTTCTCAAATGACAGATGAATGATGTTGAATGACGTTGATGAATACGATTTCTCATATATTTGCCATTTGTATTTTTTTGTTATTTATTCTGTCAGTAACTTCTAGTTTCATTACACTATGGTCAGATAATATGTATGGGATTATCTCAGTTCCCTTGCACTTACTTAAGCATGTTGTATGTGCTCACATGTGCTCTATTTTGGATAATGTCCTGTGTGCCCCTGAGAATGTGTATTCTGATGTTTTGGTTGGAACACTTTGTAAAGGTCTACTAAGTCCATTTTTTCACAAATTTGGTTTGTGTTATTTCTTTGCTGATTTTTTTGCCGAGTTGATCCATCTCTTTGTAACAGTGGGGTGTTAAAGTCCCCCATTACAACTGTATTATTGCTCATTTGATTTTTTAAAAATTTTATTTATTTATTTATGTGTGTGTGTGTGTGTGTGGCCAGCTCAGCCCACCAGGAGGCAGGGCTGGCTGGCATGTGGTGCTGGGGGAACCGCGGTCCCTGTGCTTTGCTAAGCTTGTTCTAAGTAGGTGCTTTAGACCACTGAGCCATCTCACCAGCCCCTACTCATTTGATTTTAAACATGTTAAAATTTCTTACTTTGGTGCTCATTTATTGGGTACATATATATTTATGGTTCTCATCTCTTCCTCTTGCAGTTTTCCCTAATAAGCATGTAGTTACAGCGTTTTTGGCAGCTTCTCCTGGTCTGCCTTTATGCTACTGGCAACAGCCCTCAGCCCTCAGGTGGGGCCTCCTGCACCCAGCACCATGCTGGTTCTATTCAGCTGGGTGTAATAAGCTGACCACCAGTGAGAAATCCACTATAGTCATGGAAGTATCTTATCTATTAGTTTTGATAGATAGTTTTGCAGGTTACATCAATCTGGGTTGGAAGTTGTTTTTTTTTTCTTTAAAATTTTTTTTTATTTATTTGAGAGAGAGAGAGAGAGAGAGAGAGAGAGAGAGAGAGAGAGAGAGAGAGAGAGTGTGGCCAGCTCAGCCCACCAGGGGGCGGGGCTGGCTGGCATGTGGTGCTGGGGGATTGAACCGCGGTCCCCGATGCTTTGCTAAGCTTGTTCTAAGTAGGTGCTTTAGACCACTGAGCCATCTCTCCAGCCCCTGGAAGTTGTTTTCTTTCAGGACTTGAAATACTTCAAGTTCTTGACTTCTTGTTTGTGTTGAGAAATCTGTGATGCTGATGCACTTTCCATCATAGGTGATCTGCTTCATTTCTCTAATAGCTTTTAATATTCTGTTCTTTTGTTGAATTTCTTGGATATTTATTATTATGTGTCTGGGTGTACATTTATTTTGGTTATTGCTAACTGGAGTTCTATATACCTAACTCATGTGTATGTTCAATGCTTTCCCCATGCTTGGGAAACTTTGTGCTTCTACTTCTGCAGTCTTTTTATGTCATTTTTGTTGACCCCTATTTTGTTGTCATCTGTCAGTCTTTCGTTGTTTTCTTTGCATCATCTTGCAGCTGTTGAATTGTTATTTCCTGGTTCCTTGTTACTTTTAAAGAGATCTTTCCTTTCATGTTCACTAGCTGCAATGCTATCTTCAAAATCTGACTATCTTCAGTTTCTATCTTTCTTTTTTTATATATATATTTTAGGGAAGAATCTGCAGGGTGTTCAGGGTCTCACTACTAGATCAGGCTCATAGTGATCCACCTGTTTACAGCCTCCCAAGAGCTGGGATTACAGGCGTGCTAGCCACCACTTCCAGTCTCAGTAGTCTTCTCAGCACACCCTGGGGGTGGAGCCGGCACAGTCCGCCTCTGCACCTGCTTGCAGGCACTTTAACCCACTGAGCTATTTTGCTGGCCCTTATCTTCAGTTTCACTCAAATGATTTTGCTGTCTTTCAGTGGAATTCTTATTTTCCTAGATATGTTTGTATCTGTTCCATGCATTCTAATTCTTTCCTCTTGTTCATTCAATGAACAAAGCAAAACAAAACAAAAAAAATTTCCATCATTTTTGTACTATTTTTTTAAATCCATATCCTCCAGCCAGGGAGATGGCTCAGTAGAATAAGCACTTGCCTGGCAAGCGCAAGGGTCTGAGTTCAATCCCTGGTTCCACCAAAAAAATAAAAAATAAAAAATAAAAAATAAAATAAATCCATATCATCTTAATTTTTATGTATTTATTTATTTTTCCTTGCAACCTCAAAATCCCATGTGTATTACAAAGGCCAATGGTGATTCTTATGGTGAGCTTATCGGTAGGATTTCTGGTAATGAGCCTCCAAACTTTTTGGATTCGCAGTGTTGGGGGTTAGCTACCAACAGAGTCCAGTCGCACTGGATGAGAATATCTTTAATCTCTTTCATGGAAGCCTCATCAACATATTTCTGGTAATAGGCCACCAGGGCTTTGGAGATGAGCTGACGGACAGCATAAATCTGGGCAACATGACCGCCACCCTTCACACGGACACGGATGTCAACACCAGCAAACGGCTCCTTGCCCAGAAGCAGAACAGGCTCTAGTAACTTATATTGCAGTGTGTGTGGCTCAGTCATCTCCAGGGACCCCTGTTCACCTTGATGAGGCCACTGCCCTGGTTGCAGTGTGCCATGGTGTGGCTGTCTTCTTGTGATTGAAGACTTCAGGGACTGCAGCAGACCCTTAGACAGCATGGTCGCTAGTGCAGACTGTAGAGCTCCTTACCATGTGGTGCCGCAACCGGAAAAGTCTTTATCCTCTTTAGATGCACTGAACAATTTGTTAATGATTTTTGTCATTTCTTTTTTTACCTGAGATTATTTGTGATCTTATTTCTTTTATAGCCTGATAGAGTTGTTAATTTACTTTAGTTGCTATCATTTCCAAAATTTCAGGTGTGTAACTTCCAAGTTTCTCTATGTCCTTGTCTCTTGGACTTGTTCTGGGTGGAATAGAGGTCTGAGATTGCCTTTTGCTCTTTCATTTTGACATTTTTGAAGCTTTTTTTTTTTTTTTTTTTTTTTTAAATGTCACTTACCTTTTGGGCAAATGTACCTAATTATATCAATATGCTCTAAAATAGGTGGTTTTTTATTTTTTTTTTTTTTTTTTTTTTTTTTTTTAAGGAAAGGTGCTGTAGGGGGTTGAACCCAGATCCTTTTTATCAGGGACTTTTTTTTAAAAAATTTTCTTTCCTGTTTTTCTTTCTGGTATGGGAGTTGAACTCTGGGCCTTGCACTTGCCAGGCAGATGCTATACCACTGAGCTACATCCCCAGCCCATGAACCCAGATCCCTATTAACACTTTCAGATCTCGTACCTGAGGATTGAGTCTTTGCCTAAGAGAAGTATCCCAAGTATGGCTTATAAAAGCTTCATTAACTATCGGTAGTGACTAATTTTTCCTTATGAAACTTTAGTATTTATTTAAAATGTTTACACATAGGTGCATGTTAGCTTTTATGTAGTTTAACAGTTTTAGATGGGAACTTTATAAAATTAACAGATTTATAACATTGGATTACAAACATTTAACTCTTTTATGTCCTACAGAACTAACTTACGATTAAAAGAAGACTTGAAGTCAGAGAAGAAATCTGGATTTTGGGACAATTTGGTTTTGAAACAGAACACACAGTCTAAGAAACCAGATGAGATTGAAGGTTGGGAACCTCCAAGAGTTGCTTTAGAAGACACAGCACCTGATACAAGGGACACTGCAAGTGACCACCAGTGCTGGTCGGGCTGGGAGGGTGATACAAAGGGCTCCAGCAAGTACACCAGCCTGTCTAGCCCAGCAGCCAATTCTCGCTGGAGCCTGCGTTCAGCAGGGAAGCCGGTCAGCATCCGGCGCCAGAGCAAGGGTCACCTGACAGACACCCCAGACGATGTGGAGTGAGAAGGCAAGCCATGGTGCCAAGTGTGTGCAGACCTCATGCCACCACTGCATAAGCTTTCAGGTTTTCCAGGCCCGGTACTCTCCTCTTCACCCTGTTCAGTTGTCAAAGCTTCCAACAGTACAGTAGGAAACCACTGCCGCATTTCCTGTCTGATGCCCTGTGGCCACACACTGGCTACCATGCAGGTTTGTGTTTGGTTGCCTTAAATGGAATGTCTACCCACTGCGGTCCATGTTTGTTGAGCCTGGATATGTGAATTTTCATGTCAGCCCACAATGCCTTGCAGTTGGCTGCAGATATTTCCATGCTTTCCTCAGCTACAGGTCTGTTTGGGACGTCTGCATTGGACACGGCCGTCGTGATGCCCTCGCTAGTTGTGCCACCCTCTTCTGCCAGTAGGAGCTTGCAGCCCTGGAGGCACGATGAGTCTTTCTAGGGTTATGCTAAATTCTGTTTAACTTGCAAGTTAAACTGTATCTTACTAAAGCTTTAGAAATATGTGACAAAGTTCCTGGAGAAGCATAGGTGACATTGGAGGGTCAAGTGGCATCTCCGGTGTGTGTCTGCCATTGCAGATGGAGCAGTCTCAGGTGCACTTGATGGTAACCTTGCTTTTTTTAGATTTTATTATTTCTTCTGGACTTTTAAATACTCTTTATTTCCTTCAAAAATTTGCATTTTTAGTTCAAAGATTAAAGAAATATTATTGAATTTTAGTCATTTGTAATTTTTTTTGAAAATGTTAACTTGTTATGTATACAGTTAAAACTCTACACTGAAGTGCCTCTTTTGTATTATTCCCAGGTGTTTAGTTTTTTGAAATAAGATACTGTGATTGACTTGAGACCTACAGGAAGTGTTTTCCCTATAGACAGCTTGGGGCTGACTAGACAGCACCATACTCTGCCTGTCTCTGTAGACCTGCTGCTGTCCCCAGTGTAGCCTCTGTGTACGCGGCACTGGTTGTGTCTGAAAGAGTAGCTTTTAACAGCAGGTATGCAGATACCTATTGTAGGAAAAAGTGGTTAGATACAAGTATTTTTGTTTAAAAAGAAAAATGCTCCAGTTATACTGTATATTCTCTTCCTGGGGAAAACAAAACAAACACAAAGTCAAAACAGAAAAAAAAAAAAAAAAAAGAAAAGAAAGAAAAGCCCATCCTTGGGTCTTTTTGTGCTGTTTTATTTACCTATTTTATCCAGTGCTTCTTTGGGAGAACTGAATGAGCCTGCTGGTTGAGCACAGTGCAGTGTGTCAGAGTGCTTGTTTGTATTCTTCAAGACAAATTTACTTGATCAGTTTATCTAATATAGCTGGCTGTCCACCTATCTTATCCTTCCATACACCCATCTACCCATCCATCCACCAGTGCATCCATCCATCCATTCACCCATCCATCCATCCACCAGTGCATCCATCCATCCATCCATCCCCCTTTAAAACAGAAAAAGAAGTTTACTTACTAAGCCTTGAAAGGGGAACATGCTTTAAGTGGTATTTAAATAAAAATTTGTTGTAACTTTGAAATTGTGAGCATTTTGTTTAATGATACAGAGGAGTTTATGATTGTTACTACAGTAGCTGAGTCAGGAAATTGTAAGTAACCTCAGGTACACAGCTGGATACATGACTGTGACCTCCCTTCTCCCCAGAGAAATATTCCTTGGCTGGCACAGATACTCAGCATGCTAGGACCTACACAGGCATTCTATTGCAGTAGCGAGTGAGGGCTGACCTTGAGTGTGTGAGGATATAAATGCTTCCCTTGGGGTCAGCAGCTGGCTGCCCTCACTGTGCCTCTGGTGGGACGCTAAGTGCCTGCAGTGTCTCACTAACATTCTGGTGCACATGCTAGGGGCCTCCATGCTGTCCTGCCAGAGATGAAGACCTTGCCAGACTGGGATTGGCATATACACTGTGAATGGAATTTGTCTATAAAGATTAATGAAAACAATGACTTTTTTCTTCTGTTATGTCTGGTTTTTAGTGTAAATATTTATTGGTGTGCTGTGAGGAGAAATCCCTTTTCTTGAAAGGACTTACCAAAGTGAATCTTGTGTTTACGCTGAGCAGACTGGGCCAGTGGGCAGATGCGGCTATGATTCTGGGAAAGCTGTGAATACTTGTGGCCCTGGGCACCAGTGCCCTGCAATGTTCTGTGACTGTCTTCAGGAAATGCAGGTTCCACCTTAATGCTGAAGTTTTTAAAAATAAAAGTAGTTTTTGTCTTCATCTTTTGGTACTCTGCATGATTCTTGTCACCCCTTACAGAAACTTGCCTTGAGCACCTAGCGCTAATGGCACTTTCCTGACCTTGTAAACCTCATTTTAAGGTGCAGACTGTGTTTTCATAAGTAAATGGCTTCATGTTGCATGGTCCAGATGTCTCTGCATATCTGAGCTGCTGGCCAAGCTGTCAGGGTGACTGGGCACCTGCTGCCACATCTACCTGTGCTCTAGGCTCAGTCGTTGGGGTGTCTCGCTGAGGTTCAAGTCCTAAGTTTCTACCTTGCACATCTAGTTGAAAAACAGGAACATCCCAGCCATGATACATTTTTACCTAATCATTTGTTACTCATCTTTTGGAAAGGTGCTGCTTAGAAACAAGTCCTTGGGAGGCAGAGGCCTCTTACTGACCAGTTCCTATATGAACTTGATTCTCAGGTGTGGCCCATAACCTCTGTCTATCTTTAGGTGCAGATGTTCCGGTGGGAGGTGTACAGCCACACTAGACAGCCTTAGACTGGTATCCCTAGCAGTGGGGTTTCCCTTGGCTCCAGGCTAACTGCTGACCTCCTGAGGTAACACTCAAGTTTCCATGTGAGTTTCTTGGTCTCCTGTTGTTTTCTTGTTGCCTAAGGGCAGGGCATTTTGTGTCTCCTCACCTGTGTGCTTTAGCTGTTCACTGAGTCTGGTTCTTAGTGTCATCTTTCATCTGACGACCCAATGTCCAGGCCAACTGCAACACCTGCACAGGTCCTGAAGAGAGAGGCAATGATTCTGCATATCTCTCATAGTTGTTTAAAAAACATCTGAAATAGCCCTGAGGTTGTTTATTGGTGCCAGAGACCCACCTGAGGGCTCACTGACCTCTGAAGATGCAAGGGCCTCTGTCAAGCAGGCCAGCGCATGTCACAGCTGTCAGGCACATTTGGACTGCAGTGTGTGGCTCTTCCTGCTCCTGCAAGGTTGCTGCTTCTGGTCATGGAGCCTAGATCCTGCAGCAAGCATTGGGTGGTATCTTGCCTTGTTTTTTTTTTTTTTTTTTTGGCGGAACCGGGGATTGAACTCAGATCCTTAAGTTTGCCAGTCAAGCGGTTATCCTACTGAGCCATCTCCCCAGCCCAGTATCTTGCCATTGTTGGTTACTTTTCTCTCATTGCTGAGAAAATACCTGATGCCCAAAATTAAGGAAAGAAAGGTTAAAATTTAGCTTATAGTTTGTGGAGGTTTCAGTCTGTAATTAGTGGACACCAAGGCAGGGTGGCATGGCACAGGGCCAATACTTCAAGGTGGCAGAAGACAGTAAAAATAGTAACGAAAAAATGGGGCAGAACAAATCTCTTTTCCTCCCTTCTATTATAAGCAGGCAGCCCCTGAGTTGTAACACTCAGACCATCTGCATGCCCTCCTGTTGCACAGGATGAGGATGTTTACAGTCAGGACCCAGGCTCCCTGCTGAGTAACTTAAACTTCTAGACTTCTCAGGTTGACACAGTGTAGCAACTGTTACAGGTGGGATGACATTATACTCAGCTCATTTCAGGTAAGTGACTCTTCTGTCACTGTCAGGTTCTTTCAAAGTTGAGAATTGTCACATGCTTTCTGTTGGGGGATCATCAAGCTGCACACAGTGCCTGCCTGGGGTCTTCGATGCCACCATCTGGAAGTCGCCTGTACCTGCATGCCCTGCTGTTGGTCTTGGCTGTGAGAGCCATACTCAGGCACCTAAGTCTTGACAGCTGCACTGAGAACGAAGAATATCATTAAAAGGAAAACTTAAAATTTTCTAAGAGCAGGAAAGTGGTGACACAGCTTTTGCCAGTTGAAAAGTATAAAATTCCCACTGAAAGACTTGCTTTGGTAGGAGATGGAGCAGAGCTGTGGTGGCGAGCCCTTTGGCCCTGTTTTCTGTGTAGAAAGCATGGCCTTCACAAGGGCTGTGTGGGGACAGAGAACCACAGGCTGGGAAGCCACGAGACCCTGACTCTGGCTTGCCTGTCTTCAGTCAGACGCCAAGCGCTGTCCTCAGTGGCTCTAAGGGCTGAGGTGTGAATAGCTCGTGGCCAGAGCCCTTGGGCCCAGCAAACCGGTCCGTGCTCATCAGCCTCTGCCTGGTAATGGAGGGTGCACTGGTGCAGTGTGCACACAGGTGCTGCTCGTCCCACCTTCCGTCAGCTGGTGTGGAGGCTCGCTTGGAACACCAGGGACACACAGGGAAGCTAGCCTCTACAATCTCTGGGGCCATTCCCTCACAGCTGGACAGTTACCTCTGCATGGCAACAGCCTGGTCTTTCCTACATCCTCCTGTCTGTCTACTTGTAAAGTGTTTCTCCTGGACATTTAGGGTACTGACAACTGGAGGCAGGGTACTGTGGGCTGCATGGCTTGTTGCATGGTCACTCAGCTCTTCCTAGTCCTCACTGCAATCTAGGGACTTTACATTTGTAATCCCACGTATAAATTATTGGAATCCTGTAAAGTTAATTCCAATCTGTCACACCTAGTGCAACCCACGGTGAGAATAAAGATTCTAAGGCATATCTGTAGTTATGGGGTACCAAGGGGTCCTAAGTCCAGCCATGATAATGGCTATCTGGAACAAAGGCCTCAATCTAGGACTGAACCCAGGTTTTATTCATTCATGAACGGAGTGGCTTGAGGATGAGCGACTGAGAATGGCAGAAAGTAGGTGAGTGCCACGAGCTGGGCTGGTAGGAGGCCTGCATTTACCTCTGCGATATGCTGAGAGGAGGATGTGCAGAAATGAGTAACCTGCATTACACAATTGAGACAGTATCTAATGTTTTGGGGTCGGGCTTCGGCTGTGATGTGTAATCTTTCAAGCCCCAGGAAGTTACAGCCTCTATTTTGAGGCTCTAGATCCCAGGCAATAGTGTGGAGCATTGACTCTTCATCCTGTCTTACACTCCTGGCTCACACTAGGGAGCAGGCAGGGATTTCTGGGGAAAAACACCTGCTATGTTCAAAGACCACCACCAGCACCTCTGCTAGACTGCTATGCATTGTTTAAAGCCAAATGAAGGGATAAGGAAAAGTCCTAGCCAGCTCTATACGTAGTACATGGAAATGGGGTCAGACCCGGCCAAAATGGACACAACTGCTCTTCTTTCAAGGACAGTTGCCCAGGAGGTCCTCAACAGCCACTGGAGATTGTGGCAGCTTAAGGCCTGGCTGCCCACACAGCCTTCTGCAGTCCCTGCAAGTGCCCATGCTCAGGACAGATTCATTTGTCCTTGTAATTCTCTATGCCAGCCTGCAGCCTCCTGACCACCACCAGGAGCAGTGGGTTGTGTTGTATGTTAGCTGCTGACCTGTGTTGGGCCCCAGATCTCCCTTGAATGTTTGGATGATGTGGTTGTTGCCTGATCCCAGTTCTTCACTTTTTTTTTTTTTTTTTTTTTGTAATTTTAGGGAAGGGTCTACAAGGTGTTCAGGGTCTCACTACTAGATCGGACTCATAGTGATCCACCTGTTTACAGCCTCCCAAGAGCTGGGATTACAGGTG
>NW_004524731.1:6275205-6306245 GCF_000260255.1 Octodon degus
GGCTGGCATGTGGTGCTGGGGATCGAACCGCGGTCCATGTGCTTTGCCAAGCTTGTTTCAAGTAGGTGCTTTAGACCACTGAGCCATCTCTCCAGCCCCAGTTGTTTTGTTTCTTAAGACAGGGTCAGGCCAGCCTTAAACTCTGTAGTCCAGGCTAAGCTTCAACTTGAGGCACTCTGTCTCAGCCTGAGTGCTAGGATTACAGGCTTTCGCCACCACAAGAATGCCAGGCATAGTGCATGCATGTAATCCTAGCACTTGGGAGGCTAAGGCAGATGGATCACTGAATGTGTTCTGGCTTGAATCTAGATGGCCCCAGCATTGCAACTGCTTTTCTGTTTTGTTTTCTCAGATTTCATTCTGTATATTGGGAGGATCACTGGGAAAAACATTGGCCAAGCATATGGCCATGTATGGGGCATCTGGGTGCTGGGGAACTCCCTTCCTGACCCTGGCTCCACACAGGAGACAGTGGACAAGAGCACTGTTTGGGCCAGGAGGAAGACACTGCAGTGAGTGATAAGAAGCATGCTAAGGGAAAGCTGTTTATCTCAGGGGACCAATCAGTGCTGTCTTCAGAAAGGGTCTTTCCTGACTTCCTCTGAGACCTAACTGAAAGCATCTGTTCCTGAGCAGTTTCTATGGGTGTTGGGGAAAACTTTTTGGTTTTAAGAACAGAGAGGACTTATTTATGTCCACTTCTCAGGGTGTGAGCACTTCTTATCCTTTTTATCTAGGGTCAGAGGAAAGGCAGAGACAAATGACCTGGCACCAAGAACAATGTGGCGTGCACAGCTTCGACACATGTGGAAGAACAGGAATTTGTCATGATCCCTCAGCTCAGCAGTGCAAATGTCCCTGAACCTTGTGCTCCTGGAAAGCCTGTCCTGATGGCCATTATCTAATAGGCCAAGCCAGTCCATGGTATCTGCTTCTTAAAGCCTTGGAGGGGGCCCTGAAGGGACAGTAAGCAGAGCTCAGCTCTGCAGATGGGAGGGGCCCAGGGCTGTGTGGTGGACTGAAGTTTATTCACCCATGTCAACCCCTACACCCTTATTTCATCTACCAATGTCAATACCCTGTACTCTTCTATTCGCTGCTATGACTCCTTATAACATGAAATGTAACAAAATATTTAACATAGCCGCTCAATTATCTTGACAGTCTGTTTTTCTAAAATGCAAGCTGATCCAGTGCAGCTAAGTATACTGGGTCTGGTGGCCTTTGATAGGGGAATCCTTCATCCTGGTGGTGTGGACATCCTGAAATGTCTTTACTGGTGTTGAGACCACCACCCCCATCCCACCATAGTAACTTAAACCCACAAGGCTAAGGAAACATAGCAGGCATTGTGGCTGACATATGTTAGTTAAGATGAAGGGATAATGCATGGGATGACTTTTAGCTGCATTTTTCAATTTTTCTGGAATAAATTAAATTCAGGTATCAGGCATATAGTGGTACATGCCTGTACTACTAGCACTTGGGAGGCTACAGCAGGTAAATCACTGTGAATTTTCTATGGCTTGTCTCTAGATACCTCCTTAAAGCTTTTTGCTCTCATAGGTAGGGCTTTTTGGAGCTAACTGGGTCTAGGGTTTGCAATACTGGGATTAAGGGTGTGTGGTACTAACTTAGTCCACCTACTGGCTTTCTGGGTGTGGATAAAGAGGACCACCCTGAATGTGGGCGGCACCACTGAAAGGCCTGTGGACTGGTTAGGATAAAAGGGGAAAGGGAGGCTTGTTTTGGCACCTTCTTGCCTACCCTCCTATGGACTGATTTTCCTCTGCAATCCCACCCTGCCTTGGAACCAGCTGACTGAACCTCTATAATCTGTGATCTAAAATAAACTATTACTCCTTTAACTTTGGGTATTGGGTACGTTGTCTCAGCCATAAGAAAGTAAGAGTTCAAGGCTAGCCTGAACTAAATAACAAGATTGTCTCAAAAAGAAAAGAAAGAAAGAAAAAAGGCCAGGGAGATAGCTTGACAGTCTAAGTGCCTGCCTGGCAAGCACAAGGACCCAGGTTTGATCCCTGGTACCACATGCCATGCCGCCTCGTGCCAAGCCAGCCACTGAAACCAGGTGTGGTGGCACACGCTTGTAATTGCAGCACTGGGGAGGCTGAGACAGGAAGATGACTAAGAGTCCAAGCTGCATAGCAAGACCCTGCACGTGATCTTAGCCAAAAGGCCGAGAAGCGATGCATAGCAAGACCCTGTACCAAAAAAAAAAAAGAAAAAAAGTTGGAAGAGAGCATACTCATTGAGCGCGGTGTGTTTAGAGAACATGCCTTTCACTATTTCAGCACATAAGGAAATGAAGTATCTAGGAGGTGGAGGACTGGCTGCAGATGGCCCCAGTGTTGAACGAAGGGTGAAGGCTGTGGTCCCAGCCTCTCCTCACATGTGCATTCGGTGCTGGCTCCTGTCCATTTGGGTGAGACTGCAGATGACCCTGGTCCTTTGCTCAGATCATAGAGACCGAGTTGCCAGTGGGACTGAGCCCAGGTGTCTCAGCTAGGCTGTGGACCCAACTTCTGGGGCAGTCCATCACCGCATGGATTTTGGGACGATGATGTGGGCTGGTGTTTGGGGTTCTCAAGGGTGGAATCTTACTGGATTTGGGGCCTGTCTCTTTTGGTGTCCCTTTCCCAGCATGTGCACAAAACTGGCCTAAGACTCTGGCTGTCGCTTTCCTCTGCTAAGAGGCCCCCAGAGCTAAGGACTGATTTTAAGTTTACACAATGCCCTGGCACAGCAAACTGATGGGGAAGGAGGATTGATGAGACAGAAAAAAGCAGTCTACTGTTTTCTAATTAACAGTTTGCTTCCCTTAAGTAGAAAACCCAGCTCAAATGGCCAAAAATTGTACTGGAAAAACAAAACCAGAAATGAGCAGAACAAAAAAAGTTCAAGTAGTTGTTGTAAGACCACCTAAAAAAACTTGACCTTTAGACAAAATGATGAAGGTCACTGCTCAGCCCACCCAGTTTCCTGCCTGCCCTTCCCTGGGGAGTCGAGCTCTACAGGCTCAGGCTCATACAGGGGATCACATCCAGGTAACCGCTCATGGAGACCACCTCCCACCAAGCCAGGTGTGCCTTAGAGCACTCACCGAGTGGGCTTGGGCTGAGGGGCAGACGAGAAGCTTTGCTTCTTCATCCTTTCAAACATACTGCATTCCCACTTCTTGAGGGATTTTGGAGGTGAGAGGGCAAGCAGAGCAAATTGTAAGTAAACTGCCAAGAGGCAGTTAGTACCATATTAATTAGCATATTTCAATTTGGCTCATTGTGGCTTTGGTGGAGAAGTATATTTTATAAATTTATCATAAAAATTAAGTTTGGGGGGCTGGGGAGATGGCTCTGTAGAATAAGTGCTTCCCTGGCAAGAGCAAGGGCCTGAGTTCAAACCCCAGTTCCGCAAAAAAAAAAAAAAAATTAAGTTTGGGGGCCAGTGACATAGTTCAGTGGTCTAAAGCACCTGCTTAGGTAAGCTTAGGCAAGAGTACAGAGACTGTGGTTTGATTCCTGGCACCACATGCTGCACTAGCCCTGCCCCCAGGGTGGGCTGAGCTGGCTACACACACACACAGTCTGCCAAAGCATGAAGAATTGTATGTTCCTACATACTATTCCCGTGTCCATTCTCAAACCTAGCCATCATGATCTGGCAAATGTGGGTGTTTTGTGTTTGAGTGGTGGACACAGAAGCTACTGGTGGGTAGCCTGAAACTAGACACCTGCGTGTGTACCAATCCACAGGACACAGGCCCTCCTGTGTAACTTCATTCATCCAACTTCCATGCTTATGTTTTACGTTCCCCAACTGTCTGGGAAAGGTCTTTTTACTGCTTTCCCCCCAACCCCCGTAAACCAAAATCATGAGCTTTAAAATCCTTTAAAATTGAAAAGCCTATATTCTTTTTTCCCTGTCTTTTCCAGAATATGCTGTTTCTTTGTGGTGTTTAGTAATGCTTCCATCCTTGTATTTCCTACAAGTTAGAAGTTTGGAAAAACCAACTTGTTACATTCAAGTTAAATCTTGTCCTGGGCAGTTGTCTGGTGCCCTGCTGCATACGGAATGCATGACATGGGTGTCCTCTGTGTGCCTGTGGGCCATGTGCTGCCTCCCAGCACAGGCCTTTGGTCCATCCATTCAGACCACTTTCCTTCCCTCCAGACCTCAGTTTTATGGTGAACATGAGTTTTCAAGACTCCATCAAGAATGAGAACCATGCTCACTTGCTTGAGACAGAGTACCTCAAGAGCTGAGGCACTGTAGGTTCATGCTCTAGGGCAGTGGTGTTAAACCTTTTAGAGCTTTCAATAACCAACAGCTGGCTACTGCACATGTGCCACAGGTTTGCCACTACTGTGGACTCAGTGGGCACCTTCCTGACTGCTGGCCAAGCACAAAGCCAACCTGGACTGAACAGGAGACTGTCTCAAAAAGCAAAACCAAAAAGCTGCTTCCTAATGCATTTTGACTTTGCTCAAGGGAAATACATAATGTGGATGGTGAGACCCTGGCAGTTTTCCACAGCCTTTGTTTTCAGGTCTGAACAGAGGCCCTAGAAGGGGAAGAGTGGAGAGGAGATGGCCGCCATGGCACATGGAAGGACCTGGGCTCAACTTGGCACAGGGGCTCTACACTGAAGTGGGGGCATCACAAGGTGGATGGAGACTTCTGATTACAGGTTTTCTGGGTGTCTCTAGGAATCTGATCTTGCTGTGGTCCTTTCTGGGGTCATCTTCCTGAGGGCCTGAACTATACTGTCCATGCCACGGCCCGCTGCTATTGCTGAAACCCACAGGGTGGGGTATGTCTCTCCCAGATCATGACTATGACCTCCCTTCTATGAGAATATGAATTTAGAGGGATTGGTGTTTTCAGAAATTAGTGCCCCCAGGTGAGTTTTCAGAGGTGCAAATAAGATTTTTCACTTAGTGATAAATGTTGGGTAGAATTTTTTGTTTTCAAAACAAGTAATGGTACTAATCTCTATACAATTACTTCTATTTAACAATTTAACATACTGAATGTTTTTAGGGAAATTCATGATCTCAAAACTTCCAGAGTTTAGATCATTTAATGGTATTTTTAAGAAAATAAAAGTGGATGAGGTAAATGTGAAATATTATTTGCCTTATTTTCATCTTCTTTTTGAGAAATGACTATTCTCCCCCCCCCCCCCCCCCTTTGGGTGGTACCAGGGATTGAAGTCAGGACCTTGAGCTTGCTAGAATTCCGCTGAACTGTCTCCCAGGCCCAAGAAATGACTATTGTTTCATTTTCAGAGATAGGGTTTCAAACGACTCCCTGGAAACTGTAGAACTGGTGTTGTAAGTTAAAAGATGGTAATAAGTTTTGTTTAGTAAAATATCTTCCGAGACAGCCTACAGATGCACATAAAAATGTGAGTTACTCTAGGGATCCAGACTGGTGTCACAGAGGCTCACCCTCAGGAAACCCACACAAGGCTCCAGTCTTGGGTCCGTGCAGGAGTGGGGTGTTCCTAGTGTACACTGTTTCTCTGACTTCTTACTTGGGAATATGTTGAGTTTGCCTACAAAAGCAACACAAAAACACTTGAAAGCTGTATCAATTATGAGTAATTATCCTGATACAGAATTAAGGATAATATTTTAAAAGATTTTTTGTTTTGGCTAAAAAAAACCCTTTTCATAGAGGAGACACTATCTTTGCAATAAAAATGTTAAGTTCTTTAAAATCATGCAGGATTTTACATGGAAAATGTCAAACATGTACCAAAGAAGAGAGAAGGGACTGGCCTGTGACCCGTCTTTGCACAGCTCAGGACAGTTTTACATTTTCAAGTGCTGAGAGACTATAGAAGCACATTAAATTCACATTTCAGCACCCAGTAGCTCATGTGTGGATGGCCTGTGGCTGCACTGTGTGTCTCTGTGGAAAGACTGAGTTGCAAATATGGTCTGTCCTCTGCAGAACAAGTGTGTGGGGCTCGGCACATAGCGTGCACACTTTGCTTCCAGCCTCAGTCGACTCCTGACTAGTCTTGTCTGAATTATGCTGAAGTAAATCCCAGGCATCCATTTAAATTAAAAACACTGAAAACTCATCAAGATGTAACAAGCAGACAAGTACTGAGCACTGGAGCTTACAACAAGGTGCAAGGAAGATGGACACAGGGCCTGAAGGGTAGGGAAGCACTGTATGACAGGACCTCCTATCTCCCCTCAGCAGTGCGCACAGCGGTCAGGAAGGGGCTGTGACCCCCAGCCACATCATGTACCACCAGTAGTGAGCCCAGATTGCCCAGATGCATATGGGGTCACCCACATAGGCAGCACATAAGGCTACTTTTCAAAAAATTGAAATAATGAAAAATATTCTGGTCATAGTGGGGTGAAACTAGAAATCAATATTAGAAGGAAAAACTAAAAGTCCACAAATATCTGGAAATTAAGTTCATTCTGAACCAGTGGATCTAAGAACAACAATTATTAAAATATAACTAGAGACAAGTTAATATAAAAATATACAACATCTGGCTGGTGAGATGGCTCAGTGGTCTAAAGCACCTACTTAGAACAAGCTTAGCAAAGCACAGGGACCGTGGTTCAATCCCCCAGCATCACATGCCAGCCAGCCCTGCCCCCTGGTGGGCTGAGCTGGCCACACACACACACACACACACACACACACAAATAAATAAAATTTAAAAAAATATACAACATCTTATGGAACACAACAAAAGGGGAGGTAAGAAGAAATCTGAGGCCGGGGAGATGGCTCAGTAGAATAACCGCTTCCCTAGCACGCACAAGGGCCTGAGTTCAATCCCCGGCTCTGCCAAAAAATAAAATAAAATAAAAAGAAGAAATCTGAAATAGATGATCTCAAATCAATGACCAATGTGTACACCTTTGAGAACTAGTAAAATGAACAGCAGGATACCTTTCTCAGAGCAGAGGGGCCTCCTCTTTCTCTGCGCAGACATGGTAAAGACTGTGCAGTTCTGTTTCAGCAGATGTGGGTCAGCTGAGGGCACTGTGGGCATGGGGCTCTAGGGTGCTGGCCAGCCGAGTATCAGGCAAGCTGCCTCACTATCTTTACAGCCATGCAAACTTTGTGGCCTTCACGTGGATATTGGGTTGCGTAGGGAGTCTGGAGGCAGGAAGTGGACTCAGGTGTGCGTTTCCCATGGTGACAACAGCCAGTGTGACCTGCTTAGGTTCCACCCTTCTTCGTGGCAAGTGAGCTCACCACCCACTTACCTGCTTTGTTAGGCCTTCACAACAAAAAGAAAAGTTTACTCAAGACATCTGTAGAGAAAATAGCTTCATCCTATTCAGGGGAGTCATGTAGAGGCACTTCCCTAAGGAGATGCCAATGAACACAGAAGGTGAGACATCAGTGAACATAAACCTTCATGAGCTCTTCCCATACAAAAAAGAAAAGGCCAGGCATAGAAGCACACGCCTGTAATCTGAGCAGTCTGGGAGGCTGAGAGAGGCGGGTTCCAAGTTCAAGCTCATCCTGGGCAATTTAGCAAGACTATCGCAAAATACAACATAAAAAGGGCCGAGGATGTGGCTCAATGCAAAATCCTGGATCAGTCTCAGTACTGAAACAAGCAAGCAGGAGGGAACACTTTCTGAGCTTATCCAGTAAGGCTATTTCTACTCTGATGTCAAAACCAAAGATATCACAAGAGAATGATGCGACAGAGCAACACAGCACACAGAACTCAGTCCAGGAACACTAGGCTGGTCAGCATAACAGTCAATCAGCACAGTAATACCACGCCTGAAAGGATGAAAGGCAGAAAAAAAAAAAAAAAGCAGCTGACGAAATCCATGACTCTTCATGATTAAAACAAACTAGAAACTGGAGGAAACTTTCTGAGCCCAATGTATAGTACCTGAAAAACCCACAACTGATAAAAGGCTGAAAATGTTAAGATCAGCAAGGTGAGGCAATTCTTGCTGCCTACTCAGCATAGTGTGGGAGGCTTTAGCTAGGAAAGTTAGGCATGAACAAGTTGAGCTAGACGTGTGGCACACATCTGTAATCCCAGCACTAGGGAGGCTGAGGCAGAGATTGAGGTCAGCCTGAGCTATACAGTGAGTTGTAGGCCAGCCCAAACCACACACGGAGACCCTATCACAGAAAAAAAAAAAAAAAAAGGGAGGGGGGAGGGAAATAAAAGTAAAAGGCATCCAGATGGACAAGTGGAAGTAAAATCATGTCTATTTGCAGACAACATAATTCTGTATATACAGCAAATCCTAAGGATCTTGGGCCAGCCAGATAGCTCAGTGGATTAAAGTGCCTGTTTAGGCAGATGCAGGAACTGTAGTTTGATCCCCATGCTAGCCCTGCCCCTGAGATGCACTGAGACGGCGATTGAGACTGAGTGTGGTGGCCCACACCTAAGCCCAGCACTTGGAAAGCTGAAAACAGGAGGATCACTACGAGTCCAATATGTGTAGTGAGACCCTGTACTAAATACATTAAAAAAAAATCCTAAGGACCTTAAGTATCTCAGCAAGGCTGCAGGATACAAGATCAAAATACCTCAAGTGTATACGACAGATTGTAAAAGCACTGCAGGCAGAAATAATGCACAGTGAGGCCCTTAAACAAGGTTGTGAAGCAGCCCAGTTTCTGTGTGAGACCTAAACAGTCTGTATACACAGGGCAGACCGCATGCTGGGACAAAGCTCAGCCTGATCTGCTTGGTCAGGCTCTTCCTTGCTCACACATATTCACAGATCAGGTACGAAACAAACCTTTCTGAATCTCAAAATTGGCAAAAGGAAGTTGTAACTGGGTGTCAATATAGGCAGCGGCTTTCTGGGCAGCTGTACAGGTGGCCCCCAGAGTCAGTGCAGCAGTGAGCCCATCTAGCCCTGGACTCTTGGGGTCCTGACATCTCACTCTGCCAAAGACATATGAGTCACAGGGGAGTCTAGCAGTAACGCAGACCCTCTTCTTGGAGGCCCTCCAACACAGCCTTCCCCATGCATATTAAGTGACCATCACACTCAGGATTACTTTTCTTAGCCTTGTCTCTGCTCTGACTCTTCAGCCTCCTGCTGGTGACCCAAGTTGTGTCCTCCACTTGCCTGTGAGACTGTCCGAACACAAACCATAGGTGTGTGTGGGGGGGGGAGCGGCCCCTCACCATGAGTACACACAGAAGAGTGGCTGGGTCATCCTCCCTACACTCAGTATGGCTTTTTTTCTTTTTAATTATTTATCATGGTTGCATCTTTTTTTAAAAAATTTATTTATTTGTGTGTGTGTGTGTGTGTGTGTGTGTGGCCAGCTCAGCCCACCAGGGAGCGGGGCTGGCTGGCATGTGGTGCTGGGGGATTGAACCACAGTCCCTGTGCTTTGCTAAGCTTGTTCTAAGTAGGTGCTTTAGACCACTGAGCCATCTCACCAGCCCAATATGGCTTTTTTTCAAAGACCCCACATAATAGGAAAAATGTGGTGACTAAGTCTGGATTATTTTGCTCAATAGGACAACTTCCAGCTCCTTCATTTTCCTGAACATGACAAAATCTCATTCTTCACAGCTGAATAATACTCCACTGTGTGTGTGTGTGTGTATATACACACACACAGTGGAGTATTACATACACACACACACACACACCACGGTTTACCAATTTATCCATTAACGGGCACCTAGGGTGGCTAAATGTCTTGGATATTGTGAACTGTACTGCAGTAAGTACAGGTATTCAGGTATCCCTATAATATGATTTTAATTTCTTCAGGGATATATCAATATAAGGGTCATCTGGTAGCTCTATTTTTAGTTTTCTGAACTGCCTTTATACTGATTTCTATAGTAGCTGTGCTAATTTACATTCTTACCAATACTGGAGAAGCACTCCTTTTCCCCTACATCCTTGCCAGCATTTATTGCTTTCTGTATTCTCGAAGACAGCACAAATGGATGTAGTGTTGATTTGCATTTCCCTAATGGCTAACAGTGTCGAGTGTGGTTCTTTTATTGGAGAGGAATTATTCAATGTATACAAGTTAAATGCAGGTATGTGTGATTCTACAGCACAAACAGCACCATAGTGGCTAAAAGGTTATGACCCACTGGTGGGAAGAACTGTAACTTGAAGAGGTTAGTAGCCTTTGAAAAAATTAATATGAGAGAGACAACATCCCAAAAGAGAGCAGGCAAAGAGCACACAGCAAACACAAGTAGTTAATAAACACAGATGAAATGTTCCACCTTGAAATAAGAACACAGAGGAAATGCCCCATTTCACAGTAAATGAACCAGCATCCAGGGCTTCAGCTATTAAAACAGCACCAATATAGTATCATGCTACACAAAAAATGGACAGACAACAGTCTTCCTTTCAGAAAGGCTGCCAACCTGAACACATTCACTAAAAGCTGCAAGAGATGTGACCCATAGTGTCATACAGAAGTGGGTGTGCAATGGTGCTTCTTGGTCACCACTGTTCCTACCAGACATGGCTACACCAAAACTGTTTCCAAGTCACATGACGCAGGCAAAGGGTCCAGCTATAAACTGGCAGGCAAGTTGTGGTTTTTGAGGAACATACTCCAGGGTTCACAGAGGCCCTTGTGTCTCTCCTGCACCTGAGGCGAGTTGTAATTCTTAGTCATTTGTGTCTGCTTGGTACAAAAAATAAGGATGAAAATCTTGAATCTTTTCTAGAATCTTTTTTGATCAACATTTACAAATTGGCAGTTAGAAATTTTAATGTTTAGAAGGCAAGTTTTAAGCAACCAACCCATTCAAACATAAAATATATACACCATGAAACATATTTATATAACAAATACTGAGGGGCAAGTTCTTATATTTTCAGCAAGGACAAATTATCTTTGCATGGTGGACTTATACGTGATTTCAATTTTTTTTTGTATATTTTATTTTTAAGACTTTCTAAAATGGACATGCATTATTTAAAAAATAAGACAATCTGTTGAAGGCTTAAATGACATAAAAGATCACTAATAGCACTTTTTTCAGTAAGATGGAAAACAGACAAAGTGGAATCAACAAATAGACATAGTATGTTTGTCCTCTCTGGAAGCATCCTGTACCCATGTCCAGTGCACGCCTCACACAGCTGTGGTACCCCTCCTCAGCAGAGGCTCCATCCAGGGTCTGGTCCTAGCTGTAGGGGCACCTAAGAGCAGAGAACCAACTATTGTTGGCTGTGGACAACACAGTTCACAATCCGGGGGGTTTACACCAAGACAAAAATGCCCAGACTCATATGGGCAAAGCCACTGTAGTCATGAAATTACATTTTAAGAAAAATAAATATTCTGCACAATGTATTTCCAAGGATCAATTGTTTTATCTTGTGCCCCAGGTATTATAAGGTGGAAAACTAATTTGACAACTGTGAAACATATTCTTGGGTTGGTTGTGTCAGTTCAACATATAATGTAGGCTCTAAAATCTTTGATCTGTATTTGTAAATATACAAAATTCCAAATTTTAATGTGCTTAGAAGAAGAGAAGTTTTAAAGACAGACATAGAAATGATTTGCTTGGATCTCTTGACCCCTTTAGAGATGGAAATATACAACAACACAGCGGCTGAGGGCAGTTTCTCACGTTCCTTCCAGATGCCAGGGACTCAGGGACTCTCAGCCATGGCTTTTGGTCACAGGAAACACCTACTACACAGAAAGTAAAGTGTTGCCTCCGACAGGGACAGCATGGATGAGGGCTGTCTTTAGAACTTGAAGAGATCGATGAAGTGCTGTGGAGACACGGGGGTGAAGCAGCTGTCTGGGTCAGCCGCAGTGCAGGGGTGTCCTGAGTCCTGTAGGGAAGGGATGGGTTGTGAGACACTGTTACTAACCCTGCCAGCATTTGGTCAAGGGAGCTCAGTCCCACCTCAATGAGAACTACTACAGCATAGTGGCCCCAGTACTATCTCAGTGGAGTTATGGATTCCTATACAGGAGACTGATGTCCATGGTTCTGATTGCTCTGGTTACAGGGGCCTCCACCCACCTGTGCTCCAGCCACATAGGACTGATCAGACACAGGATCACTGTCTACAGCAGGGCTAAAGAATCTGACATTACTTAGAGTTGAGGGACCGAAATAGATCTGTCACCATCCCTAGAGGCATTGTAGGCCCACTGCTGTCCCCAGCCCCAGGGTTGGGTACGTCCTAAGAATGAGCTTTCAGGGACAGACAGGTCTGTAGTCTCAGCAAGAGTCTCCAAGTAGGGCAGAGCAGTATGCAATGCAGCTGTGTACCTTGAATAACCACGCGAGGTGGTAGTCCTGATACGGCGCAGAAAAGAATCAGCAAGAAGTGCAGCAAAGAAGGAAAGGAGAAATCAAGTTAGAAAGAGCAGAAGTAGTTAGCACTTAGGTTTGATACATATTCTTTATGAAAGTAACAAAAAAAAATCAAGTACCTAAATTTGAACAAACAAAATATTATGTAAGACAAGGCACCATCAGACAGCCTGTTTTGGAACAAGGACAAAAACCTGTTTCCTTTCAGTCTCTCAAATGAATAAATCATGAGGCCACAGATAAATCTTCAGAAATGCTATGGACAGCACAGGAAAAAGTGCTCATTTTTCCACACTGACTTCACCCTGAAAACAGTACAGCAGGTGTTCAGCTATACCCTAGGGCCCCATGGTGGAGTCTCAGCCTGTGGCTCACACTGCTCCTCAGGGAGGGTGGCAAGGGTTTCCTGACCCCACTGCTGCTTACAGGGGATGACCACAGACTGGGCCATGACTAGGCAGGATCTGGGGTTCCCTCCACAACTTCGCTTCTGATAGCCACACGGGCTTGTTAGGTCCTCATTGGTGCTTGGCCCTTAGTTTGGCAACTGATATGCCAAGACACAAAGTGACACAGAAATGCCAAATCCTCATGGCTTGCTGAGCTCTATGGGTCTACAGTGTCTGGCTGAGGTTGTGTACACTTGAAAGAACAAGAAGAGGCAGGTGTAAAAACACCCGCACGTTACCTCTGCCCTTCTCAGCACCTTGTGACCTGGTGTAGGCCACTGAGGTGGGCCATAAAGGCAAGGAGAAAAAGCATAACTAGCCATCACTTTTCAAAACAGTGGTCACCAAACAGATGCAAAACCCTTCTGGAGCTAGAGAAAGGACCACTGCAGGGGCAGACGGAAAGGAGAATGGCTCCGTGTCCAACACTCAGAAGAGGCTGTCTATCCAACATGAAGCCATTAGCAAGTCATCTGTCTGCCCTTCTTAACAGGTCTGAGATATTCAATGCCTCAGTTCACAGGCTGAAGAAATGAATAGCAGGCACCATTTCCTGGGCAGCACACATCTGCTCCAGGGGTAGATGGGCTGGTGGCCTTCACGTGGCCACATCTAAGACATTCAGGGCAGCACTGATGGCTTTGGCAGCTAAAGCAAGAGACGACGTTCCTTACTTGGCACTTCACAGCATGGTTCAGAGACAGAAATGTGAGTCACTGTCGTCTGGAAGGACGTCTAGTGGGGGAGCTGAGCTGAGGGTTCACAGGGGCCACACTACAACAGAGCAGCATAACTTCACTCGAGGCTGGACGTGCACTCCAGACCAGAAGACCAGAGCTCATTCTGAGTTTCCACAATATGATTATGTGTAGCAAGACAGAAACTTGCAGGCTGTTATTGTTTGTGTCTAGTTGTCCCCCCAAATCCTCATGCAGTCATGGGGTGGATTTCTAGAGTTTGTGATTAAATCATGATCCACTGGGATTATGGGTATAAGTACTACACCCAGCCTGGGGCAGAGAGCCTGAATGCAACTTAAGAGAGACAGACTTGTTTCCTGCTGCCATTGTTGCTGTTACTCCTCCCATTTGCTCTTGCTGTTTGCTGTTTTCTGCCACCATGAACTGCTGCCTTCTGCCATGTGCCACTCTGCCTTGGAGTTAGCTGAGTATGGATTGAAACCTTGCTAAATAAACGCAATCTTTTCTTCCTTCATTTTGGGTGTCGGGTATTTGTCCTAGCAAGGACAGAAGAGTAACTGAGACACAGGCTTATTCTTTTGGAAAGCTAAAACTCATCTCTCAGTTTAATTTTTAAAAAAGACCTTACATATTTAAGGAAATAAACAACATATTCTTATACTGCCTAATAGCATAGACACTAGTGTCTTTTAATTAGCCAACAGGAGAGCTCCAATACAATCAAGCACTGATTTGGGAAAAATACAAACATATAAAACTAGGCTTTCGGTCCAATGGCTGTGTCTTCCTCCACAGAAGCATTATGACTTTAATTAATTTCCATAGTATAAAACAGTCTGCTTATGAGAAAGAAGCAATGAATTCGCAGTCAATGTGTCATCCACCCTAGTGACAGAAGAGAAACCAGTGCACTAGTCCTGGAAGGACCTGGGCAGGTCAGGTGCCAACACTAGGTGAGGGCGCAGAGGAAGATGCTCCTTGTGCTGATGTCACCTAAGGCTGAGAATGAATCTGGGCCAAGGATGGTCCCTGCTTGTGGAAGACAGTGTCCTGCAGTTTTGATTCTGACAGGACAGGAGTCATTACAAGACATAAAACAAACTCAGAAATAGCAAACCTTAAGGGTTATTTTTGTTGGAGTCATCAGCAACTGTTCATAATGCTGTCTACCTCTGATAAGAGTAAAGAGAACCAATCTTACTAAAATACAAGAGAAAACATCTTTAGGTTCTTGAATCAGTGATGGATCAAAAATAAACAGCTATGCTATCATAAATGAAACAATTAAAAGCAATTTCCTCTTTTCCTACATTCAGCACTCACTTTGTGGCCTGATAGTGGATTTAGATAAATGTAATGCAAAAGAAACACTCAAAGCAGGGGATGGTGTTTACCAGCAAAAGCCTCACCTCCCTAAACTCAGAAGCTCCACTGCTTGTCTATCTGAGGACAGCAAAGAGGGCCCTTGCTCAGGACAGCTGGGTCAGCAGGGTCAGGGCTGCCTGCTCACCCCAGTGTCGGCTTCCATTATTTCAAAGCTTTCCCTCCTCTTAAACATACTCAAACACCTGACAAACCATGTGAATGCATTCCAACGAAGTGTCAACACACCAAAGAAACACACTGTACTAAAGCAGCAGTCCACAGGGCTCACTTCTGACCACGGAAAGCATATTGTCACCAGAGACAAAGTATGGATAGTGGTATTTAAAACAACGAGTAGGAAGCCAGGGGGTGAAAGAGTCCCTGTTTACTCTCTGAATATGCAAACTGCTGAAGATGTTTCTAAGTTTTTATTTGCAGGTAAGTACTGACAGTCTTAGGGTTTGATGAACTAAGAAAGAGTGCAGGTGTACTGTGCAGGCGGTGCATCTGCACGGCCCCCTGGCCTAAGCGCCTGCTTCTGGAGCTGCACTGTCTCTTGCTCTCTGCAGAGAGTGGGCCTAACATATGACATAAGAGGCCACGTGTAGGCAGCTGTGGATGAGCTTTCAGGCCACCACCCTCAGGGCCTCGTACATGCTGCTGTCCATGAGAGGGAGATGGCGTACCCATGTCCCTGCATTTCAGTTTTCAGCACTGCTGACTCAAGATGCAAGACACACATGTTACAGACACCTGTCCCACCTCCAGTATATGGTGAAATATATCTAATTAGCTTTTTCATCACAAACGAAATTTCTACTTTTTATTATCTTGCCACTTTAAATACACGTGAACAATGTTTCACCCAATTCCAACTCCCAAATTTCAAGAGTAAAATTTAAATTATTACCTTCCAAAAAAGAATACTGCAGTGTCGACAAAAATGTAAGGTGTCTCCATACTGTTCTTTAGTTGGATAGTATTTCTGAAGTGTAAAATACATCAACTTCCATTCAATATGACCTTTTTCTGAAAGAATCAAATGTCTACAAAACTAAAGAAACAAAAGTTCTATTCAGAATTTGATGATTTAACATTAGATGCATTTTTTCTTTACCCTTTCTTCCTTTGTTTTGAAATTTTATATTTTCTGTAAAAAATTAAGTGCAAAACTATTTTCAAAAGGCAGTATAGCATATACAACATTTAACTATTTGAAATCAAGCTTACTTGGATTAAGTCAATAAAGCACAAGGCAAATAAATCACAGTGTACCTATATGATTCTAAACAGTTGTGAGACATCTGAAGATTGGCTCTGGGATGATGCTGTGACATATAGTTTAACTCATGTCATATATGGTAAAAGTCTTATATGTAAAATATATAAATAACACAACCCACTATGAAAATGGGCAGCATGACTGAAAGATGTCTCCATGAAGACATGGAGGTGTGCAGTGCCCTTGGAAAGAGGTGCCCGCCACCTTCTACCAGAGCACGGCCTATGTAAGACCACTGCATCCACAAAGACAGCTATGACAGAAAATCACAGCCAGTGCTGGCGGCTCTGAGGAACAGGCACCCAGAGCGGTTCTGTGGGGAGGAAAGCAGCCTAGGAGCTCCCCAGATGCTGAACGGGCCAGTCTGAGCAGCAACTCCACCACTCAGAGCTCCTCCCACACAGCCTGGTGGAAATGCACACAGCAGTAGTGCTCCCAGCAGCCATAAGGTGGAAGCAAATTGGACGTTCACCAGCTGCTGAAAGGTTGCACAGATGTGGTGTGTCCAGAGTAGACTACTATAGTCGCTTGAGAGGAATGTAGCTCCAGTTAACAACACCATGTGGCGCCCAGAGGACACGGAGATTAGGGAAAGGAATCACATACAGAAGAAAAACAGTATATATTTCACTCAAGCCAAAAACTAAACAGGGGCCTCTCCAGAGAGAAAGCACATGTGGGCTGCTCTAGGCTGCGGGGGGGGGGGGGGGGGGGCGCATCCCAGAATGAGGTTCCTTCCCAAGGGGTAGCCATCCTGAAAGCAGCTGTGGTGACGGCTGTCAGAGGATGGTGCCCTAAAAGAGTTGCTGACACTGTCTAGCCACCTAGCTGCTGAGTCTCACGAAGGTCTGCAGCAGGTGGGTGGCTGGGCTCCGACAGGCTGCCACTCACTGCTGTTTGTGCCTCATCCACTGCTCCAGTGAGCATGCTTTGCCTTTCATACCCACTTGCAGAACTCCTAAAAATGGGGCATAGGGAGCCATGAAGTCTGAAGCTTTGGAAATTAGGATGGAGTCTGAAAGCTGTTCCTAATAAAATCTGAGGAGACAGCCTAAAAAGTGAAAGGAAGTTATAAAACTGGCTCCATAACCTCTGCGTCTCCCAGGTATTGCTGAGTCACTGGCTCTAGGGGATGAAAGCAGACCTGCACTCTCAGTCCCTCTGCACTGGTTTGTGCCCACTCTCCTGATGACCTTCTCCTGGAAAGCCGCCTGTGACCGCGCTGCACCCCAGCCCTACACCAGCCCAAGCGCCCGGGTTGAGCCCGACTGGTTGGCAGGCCCTTCCAGTGCATCAGCACAGAGTGCCAGGCTCCTCCCTCTACCATGTGATTTTCACAGGGCACTTGCCAGCTGTACTGCTTTCTGAAGTAAGCTTTTAGTAGCTTGTCTTTTTTAGCTCTGTGTGGGAGGAGCACCTACTTCCAGTGAGCAGGCTCTGAAGAGCAGACGCTTCTCTTTGGGTGCTGGATTTTCATAATTCAGTCAAGAAAAGGGACAGTATCCACAAGATAAGCCTTAGGCGTTAACTGTAAAACAACTAACTTCTTAAGGGACACGAATTTTATTAGTGTCCTTGCAAGGGTTTCACCACGGTCTGAGGTCTAAGGCCTAGAGGCTTACCTGCTGCCCTTACCAGCAGTTCAGGGCCAGACCAAGTGGAGATGTGGCTGCCGCCCTCACCTCGTTCCCTGCCAGCCTGTGTCAGGGGCAGGAGGCCTCAGGGAGAAGGCGGCAGCCCCCCCACCCGGCACCGCCCCCCATCAGCTGCTCCCCTCTCCCAATGCTGACCTACCGCCTTCACTCCTGCTCAGACAGGGAACGCTCTGTCTTCTCTCCAGCCAGCCTTCCTCACAAACCAAAAACCTGGCCTCCTGAGCCTGCTCTAGGCCCACCAGGGGTCTCCCTGGGATTCCGCCAGGTCCCTTCCTACCCTCCTGCCCTAGCTCACTGAGGTCTTACTGTATACCACCCCTCCCTAAGACATCCTGTGAAGGGTACCCTGTACATGTCGCTGGTTTGAACAAGAGCAGAGCTCGTTGACAGCTGGGGTTCGTCCCACATGTCACGTGGGCTGCACGACAGCACTGGACAGGGATTCCTAGAGGTGTGGTTGGGGCCCCTTCAGCTCAGGACGCTGCCGCCCACCAGGCCTGTCCTGTGGGAGTACACAGCTCCACACTGCGCCTCCGTGGCACTTGTTACACCTCAACGCAGATCCACATCTGGCACCCTGCATGTGTGGCAAGGGTCAACACAGCCAGAGCACACATTCACTACAGACAAGGAACAATGGAGGCTACTGCTAGCTCTCATCTTGTCAGCAAGCTCCAGAGAATACTCAAGAGGGAGGGCCAGGTATAGCTTGGTGACAGGCAGATGCAAGGAAATCTGTAGGCCCTGTTACTATCAGGCAGAATACAGAACATGGCTCAGGCTGTGCTATGTGGCTATGAACTATGCTCAGAGTCATGTTCTCCTTAAATATGGAAAACAACCCTGTGCTGACATAAGGCAGATCATAGCAATCTCAACGCCTTCTGACTACAGTGTACCCAGGTGGCCTAACACTTACCTGCTGCTCAGCAAAGTGGTACTGACACAGCTTCTTCCATAGCTGCCTGTCCTCACTGAGCACATACAAGGTGGGTGTCACCTGGCCCAGAGTGACAATGTCCCACCCATCTGAGAAGCGGTGCAGGATGTTGTTCAGCATGTGCAAGGGCAGGTCGCTGAGGGTGAGGCCACTGTTCACGTGCTGAAGGAAAGATGGTAGCTTTGTTCACACAGAAATGGAATAGCTGAGATGGAACACATGCTTCGTCACATGGAGATAAAGAGGCTCTGCCCCCTAGGCTGGCTTTGGCCACTCACTAGGGTGTGGCAAGCGCCCACCCAGCTCACTGGTCATCTCCTATGTTCACGTGGGAGGAGGGCCCTGAACACTGGTTTTCTGTGTCCATGGGAAGGGGGGCCCTGGATACTGGTTGTTTCCAATGTCACTAAATTAAGGAATCACTACTTCTTCTAAGTCCCATATTTAGATGGCAAACAAATGACCAATATTTAGATATTTCAGTGTCCCTGCAATGGACTCCTTTCATATGGCTTGTTAGGGGCAGAGAAAAATAATCATGACCTACAGAAAAACGACAGTTTAAAGAATTAGGTGCACACTAGCCACGCTGTAACTTATACTATGAGGACATACCTACAGCTTATTCTTTTTCCTATAATTAGAAGAGGAAGTAAGACAAAGCCTTGGACAATGATATGAAAATTTTTCTTGGTACTAGCATCACATACAACTGATATGATATGTACCCACTTTTTACCTTTTTCACTATTTCTAAAGAAACACACACACACACACACACCCCACAAAGAAGGCAACTAATTTTGGAGAAGCAACTAAGTAAAGGCAGAGTTACTGGCAATACAATTTAGCTTTAATTTACCACATGTTATTTTAGCCTCAAACATTTAATTTAATTTAAAGGTAGGTTAGCAGGTAAAATTACCCATGGGTTGAACAATCACCATTTCCACTCTTTCCAGTCACAATTCTATTAAGAGGTCTTTGCTCATTTTTATTTTAAAACAATGTAATTAATACTTGTGAAAGGGTAAAAAAAGGTTTCAAAAGCTCATATATCTTTGTCAGAGATAATGTCTTTTGCAATAGAACAAAAAGGATGTAATAATTGTAGGTCAGGAAATTCATTTGCCAGAAAGAAATCAAAAAAGCATTCCCATTCACCATAGCTTAAATGAATAACAGATGCAACTAGAGGACATAGCAAATGAAACTGCACAGAGAGGTACCCTGCTGTTTCCATTTATATGTGGAATTTGCTAAAACGCTGGGTGCAAAGAAATACAGAACAGACTAACGAGTCCCAGAGCCTAGAAAGGCTGAAGGGAGCAGAAGGATGAAGAAAGGGTAGTTAATAATAGTAGACAGTTATTTTCAAACTATGGGCGTATGGTTGGATAGGAAAAGTACTTTTTAATAGCATACAGCAGAGTAGGATAACTATGCTTGACAATAATTGAATACTTCAAAACAAATAGTACAGAACATCTGAATTTTCCCAATGCGGAGAAATAATTATTAGTTGTTTGTTTTTTATGGTACTGGGGATTGAACTCAGGACCCTATGCTTGCCAGGCAAGCACTTATTCTACTGAGCTACCTCCCAGGCTCTCAAGAAATGATTATTATATGTCAGAGGGGACAGAAATGCCAATTACTTTAACATGACCATTACACACTGCACATATGTACTAAAATGTTACACTGAGGCCAGGCATGGTGGCACATGCCTGTGATCCCAGCACACGGCGGCTGAGGCAGGAGGACTGCTGAGAGTTTGAGGCCAGCCTGGGCTACAAAGCAAATTCAAAGCCAGCATGAACCATATAGTGAAACACTGTCTCAAAAAGACAAAAAGTCACATGTATACCATAATAGGTAAAATTACTCTATCAATTAAAAACAAAAATATATTTACAATTTTTTTTTTTTACCTTAGTCATCTGAAGATTCTGTAGCTGCTGTTGCCAGCCGAGGACAGTTTCTAAGCGACAAATCCAAATATTGATGTTCCCCACTAGCACTGACTTCCCTACTCCTCTGATAAGGATACACAGGGTAGAGCTCAGATCTTGCAGAAGATCTTTGATCAGGCGAGGATTCTGGTGGTCATCGAGAACTAGAATGAACAAAGAGCTGTGCGTTGGCACAGTGAACCACCACTTAGAAAATGATCTAGCATCTCAAACCAAGTGTCTACTACAGATGGATTAATAAACAATATGTAGTCCATTCATGAAATGGAATATTGCTCAGCTTTAAAAAGGAAGGAAGCCAGGTGTGGTGTGGAATACTTTTAATTCTAGCACTTGGGATGCTGAGACCGGAAGAGCACCGTAAGTTCAAGGCCTGCCTGGCTATACAGTGAGTTCAAGGCAGCCTGAACTACACAGTGAGACCCTGTCTAAATAATAAATATTTAAAAATAAAGAAATAGGAAGAAAATTCTGACATACACTATATACAGACGAACCCTGAGAAATCCTGTGCCAGACATAAGCCAGTCACTAAAGAAGAACATGGCAGAATCCCACTTACACAAAATATCTAGATTAGTCAAAGTCACAGAGACAGAAAAATACAAGTGGTGGCTACCAGGTGTGAAGACAGGAGTGACTATGGGTTACTGCTCCACAGTGTAGCTTCAGCTGCAGGAAATGAAGATATTTTGGATGTAAAGGCTGCCCGATGCAATGCATGAGATGCTGCTGAATGTACACTTAATGGTCAAAATGTGTTATGTTATATGTATTTTACTACAAAAAAAATCACAAGGATTTAATCTCACTAAAACCCAAAGTGACATCATATTTGAGGCATCAGAGGTATATTAACATTTTTTGAGGTATAACAGATATACAAACATTTTTAAAAACCTTAACATTTCATCTGATTGTAAATGTTCAGTTGGTCTACAATTCTGCCTTTAAAATGGTCAGTATCTACTTTCTTTTGTATTTATCACAGAATTTTTTGGGTTTTTTGTGGTACCGGGGATTGAACTCAGGACCTTGTACTTGCCAGGCAAGTGCCTGTTCTACTGAGTTATCTCCCTGGCCCATAAAACATTTTTAAATGGCTTACACATGTAGTTACAAACTCCTGTATGTGCACATAAGCAATGGTATAAAATTCAAAGTTCCCTTACTTATAGCTACTAACTAACCAAGGGGAGGTCATTCATTTTCTTAAAATACTGGTTTATTTGAAGCCTGAGTGAGCCAAAGTTCTGCCAATTACGGAACCAGGCAACTAAATGAAGCGTGATTAGCTTTTGTGAAAAAAGGAAAAATGGCTTTTTAGAGATCTGTAATTCACGATCGTTCCTGTCATAATATATCCATGTGTATTCAAACACAACTTTTAAAAAAGGAAATAGCAATCACACTGACTTTAGGAGTTAAAGGAATGAGCTCATCCTGTCTGATGGGGGTCACAGTATTTGCATCATCATTTTTGGCTTCATTATCTACCAGGGAAAAATGAAAGAAAAATTCCTAATTAAGATTTGAATTATTAAAAATGTCAGCGATCATCTCACCCTTCTGAACGATTTTATCCAAAATGTTGAAGTAATTCTTCTGTGCCACACCACTCAACGAAGTTAACTGCGATCTTGCAATCAGCTGCAACAGCTTAAAGGAAAGAGAGAAAAGGAAACCAAGCACTGCAGAGACTGAGTGCGCTATGCTGACATGCCACAGGCACGGGCCGCTGCATCTGCCTACACCCTGCGCGGGCATCGAAGCCGAGGCTGTGAGGGAGCCACACCTCCAGCTTTCTAGCCCTGCTCAAGTCTCCTGCTACAAGCCTGAGAGGCGCGCACAGCCTCTGGGCACAGCAGCACTGGGCGTAAGAGATCCATAGCTGCCAGTTCTGGAACCAGGTATCGAAGTGAAGTGACTCATTTACCATGGAACTAATTCACATATTCCAGCACCACTGTATCCCCAGACCCACTTGTGAAGGCTATGAGGCCCTTCAATCTGGAGACCAAAAAGAAAGTCAAAGCAACCCCAACTGAACACTTTCTACTGTCCTGTGGCCAGGATTCACAAATGCCTAACAGGACCCTTAAGACCAGAACAGAGTATGATAACAGAATTTATACATGATGGGTCTCCTAGTGAGGGACGGAGAGAGCCCACATTGACCTCTGCCCTGCCTCCTGCACCCCTGGGTCTCCACTATGCCCTCTGTTTGCTGACTGCCTCCCAACATTGCAATAAGCTGTTTTTCTTTCCATCTGAGATGAACAACTGTCTCCCAACAACTGGACACCAAGGGAAAAATACCTGGATCCATACAACTACCAAGACTGAAACTAGGGAAACAAAATTTGAAGAGACACACTCAACACAGATAAAGTTTTCCATCAGAGACAACCCAGGACTAAAGGGCTTCAATGCTGAATTCAACCAAACATTGTAAGAAATGACATCATTGCTCTTCAGATTCTTCTAAGGAGGAGAAAGAATTCTCCCAAATACATTTTATAAGGGCTGCATTCTCTTGATACCAAAACTGGACGAGGACACAAAAACAAAACACTAGGCCAATGAACATCATTGTAAAACCTCTCATAAAATGTCAGCAAACTGAAACCAACAGCACATTACAACTCACTCTGATCAGGACCAGGAAATGATAGTTCAACAAATAGTCATAAACAACATACATCCCATGAACAGAATAAAGGACAAAAATCATATGATCATTTCAACAGATACAGAAATAGCATTTGTTGAAATTCAACATCCCTTTGTGATAAAAACTTTGAACAAATGAGGCACAGAAGGAACATAACACAACATAATCAGGGCCACATAGGAAAAAGCCCACAGTTAGCGTCAGACTGAACTGGGAAAAACCAACTGCTTCTTAAGATATGAAACAAGAATCAAAGGTCTACTTTCACTTGTACTGGAGATCCTAGCCAGAGCAATCAGGCAAGAAAAGAATAAAGAGCATCCAAATTAGACTGAAAGAAGTCAAACTGTCATTGTTTACAGAGGACATTTCCAAGCACTCTGCTGAAAGCTATTAAAATAAACAAAACCAAAAAACTGAGGTTCCTGACCCGGGACATGCTCCTCCACTGATCCACTGAAGGACACATAGGTCTTCAGGTCAATTTCCCAAACTAAGATTAAAGTATAAATATTCTGTGATTCTGAAATCTTGTGTTCCTAAGATATGCCTACTTTAGGAAACAGCATATTTAAAATAGAGGTATTACGGTTTGGTGTGAAGCTAATGTACATATTTCTGTTTTCAAAGTTACTTAAAGAAAAGCTACTCAGTAAATAATAATGTGTAATATGCAGGCAAAACAAAAGCCCTGGGCCTGGGGAGATAGCTCAGTAGAATAGGCACTTGCCTGGCAAGCGTAGGGTCCTAAATTCAATCCCTGGTATTAAAAAAAAAAAAAAAAAAGCCCTGATAGGACTTAATGGCTGAAGTTGATTAAAGCCTAGCCCTGATGTACAGAGTGCCCTACACCAAGCACTGCATACTCAGACCTTCCCCAGGGCCAGAGAGTAGAAGAGATGCAGCCCAGTCTCCAGCATTGCACCTGCTGAGTCTTCTTCCCACTAGGGCCTCCTAGTGGCTCCTTCCCAGCCAGGCCTCTGTCCTGGACTTAACTACATAAATCTCATTCTTGTAGACAGATGACCAACAAATGTCACTCAAGAAGAACTAAGAGCTGTTGGAGACACAGAACTTTCTGCTGGCTCTCTCCTCTCCTTGCCACTTCATTCTGAACATCTCAAACAGGCACAGTCAAATCTCAGTTCCACCATCCAAAAGGGAGATACTTGAGTAATCACTCTAAGCCTATCCATGAGAACTCAAAGAAGACTGGGAATCCACTCAATCCAACTGCATGCAGTCTCAGATACCATGTTCCTGGCCATCCTAGGAAGAATGAGCCACAGCAAACAGCGAAGAGCAGCAGAGGCCACTGCTGATCAAGTACCAAGGTTCTATCCTTCCAGCAAAACTTCAACGCCCAAAAGCCATTAAGAAAAAAATCTTTCCAGCATCTCACAGCACCATTAAAACCACAAAATTAATAGGTTGGTAAACTATGACTTGAACTTTACCTACAACAGAGTGAAGATGAACAAATCACACAGCAGTTAACCTTCAGACAAACAAAGGCAAACTGTCAATGGACCATATGGCTTAGACCCTTTCCTTCTGAATCCAGCCCAAAATAAAAATTTTATTTAAAGGTACATCACTAGTACAAGGGTTTTGTGGAGTTGTGTTTTATATAAAATTCCTTTTTTCCCCTATTAGCTAGCTCCTCTTTTGTGAAATGAAGCTCATTCTTGGTGTAAATCATAGAGTAGAAAATGCATGTGAAGTCACAGACAAGTCTGGGATCTTCCTGAGGCCAGGTGGGTCCAAGGTAGGCACAAGGAGAGGCACCACAGCCCTGTCACCTCTACCAAAGCCTAGGCAAGCTTGGAAATCTAAGGAAGGTTGCCCTGCCAGAGGTCCCCAACCTGTGAAACTTATGTTAGGAAACCCAAACCTTTGTATTTTCCACTGAACTTGTTCCTTTTTTCTTCCTACATAACAATCAGACCTTTCTGTACTACCCAAAGAATCCTGAACATTTCATATTTGTACTCCTCAAAACACAGTTATTCAAAGAGTCATCAAAGTAGTTTTTGAAACAAAACACTTACTTTGACCACATAAGTGAACCTTCGGATATCCTGAATTGCACTTGAAAAGTCTAGCCGGTTAAAGGCTTCTCCCAAGGTACAATAACCGTGCCTCTAGAAAGTAGCAGAAAGGAGTTAAATTTAGGCAACCAGCCAAAAACAAGATGGCAGTTAATGTTAAGTAGGCTGTGGAGAAAGTTTTGGCAAGGGACATTTGTTTTCATTTTAAGATTTAGATGAGAATAGAGCAAAATCGCAGCTAAAGTTAAGACGTTCATGCACAATTCAGACAGCACACATTATATTAATTGGTATTCTTTGCACCACTGCTTATATGACAAAGACAAGCATTTATAATATACCTCTGGTTTCTTTTGCTGGGGACAAGGCAGGGTGTACACAGCTAGGCTAAGGATGCTGGCTACACCAGAACAAAGAAGCCTGTACTAACAAGAGTGTGAGCTAGCATAGGTGGGTATCTCTAGAACACAGCAAGTGGGAGGAAAGGCTGAGAGTAGAGGGCTAGACCCAACAATGGGTTGTTCCCTAGCTGCGAGTATGAAGGCTGAGAGCTGAAAAGCCAAAAGTGGGTCATGGGACACAAAGTCCAAGGATCAAGTTCCGTAAGTAGTGCTATTCTACCTTGGAAGTCGTTTGTAATGGTACACTTTATTCTGTATCAGTTAATGCACATTTGTACCTTAGGCTCAAAAATTGTCTGCAAATCTATCTCTGCATTTTAAACATTGAAAGCCTATAAACAAATCTTCAATGTTGTGTCGAGGGGCTTATGTACTAAAGGACACTAACAAACTGCAAGATGGTAGATGGAGCCCTGAATTTGGAGCAGATGGGTAAGACTGGTCTGGTACAGTTAGAGCAACATGTGTCATAGTCTCAATTGTGGAAAAACAGGGAGACACACCTGGCCGTGCCAATCCCAGGAAGGGCCCCAATGTGTGCACAAAGCACACACTCACATACAAGCACCAAGCATCTGCTATGTGCAGAATGTTTTCCTGGCTGTGAGGAAGCAAAGGATTATCAGGTTCAGGGTTTTATCTAAAATCCATTCTAGTTGACAGCCTTAATTCTTTTCTGAAGAAATAGATTTCTAAATGATGGTACAGAAACCTTTTCAAAGTAGCTACCATGTCACAACAGGAATCAAATGCAGTTCACAGAGCAGACCGCAAAGTGTACCTGCCTGCACAGCTGCATGGGCCTGCATCAGGTACAAGGAGGGAGCTGTGCGACAGAACATAAGACATGCCAGCTCCCAGCACTAACCTGGGTCCTTTCTGAGTCCGTCAGATCCCTGTTCCAGGAATCCACAGGACATCCTGAAGCCCACAGCAAATTTTGTTACTATACCAACTACAATTTGATAACAAGCCAAGCTGTTTGTCACTCTTCAAATGGTATCTCAAAGTGTATGCTAGAGCAGGTCTGTGTTGTATCCATCTAAAAATACCATCATCAAATAGGTCAACTAACCAGAATCAAATCTTTGTTTCTAGCAACTTGGGCTAGTTTATAACATTCATTATTAAAATTTCTGGAACATTTCACTTTTCTTAACATATAATAAACAATTGCTCTCTGAATTATTTCCCACAAGCACTGTGAAATGAAGCAAATACAGAGTTTCAAAGATTGCACAAAGAACTAGGCTTCCTCAATACAGGTAGAAAAACAGAAAAACAGAGTAGAGCTAACTGGTTCATTTAAGACAGTGGTGGTGAACCCATGACATGTATGTCACAGTGGGCACGCAGAGCCCTCTCTGTTAGCACATGAGCCAAGTTGCCCCAGCAGCTGAGCATCAGATAATGGCACACGTAAGGGCAGTGCTGGCGCTTTGCAATAAATAGGTTTCCAGTTGTAGCCTGGACACGTGGTCTCTAAAAGGTTCACCATCACTGGTTTAAGAGTTCATAGAAAACTTCAGGCAAACTGGCAGTACAAGACAAGAGAGTTCACACTGCTCTGCAGGCCTAACCTTAATAACAGTTTCACAAAGGCACTTTCCATATAGAGTGAGGGAATTTATTAATTAATTATTAATAAATCAGCAATTTATTCTGATAGTGCACCATACTACAGGCATATATACCATATACATCACACACACAGACCATAGACATCACGTACCACATGTAACATCAATATACACATATCCCACACACACCATTTCCACACAAAGGTACACACACACATACACACACACACACACACACAAACTGTGAACCACACTTTAAAAGATCCTCATGTATACTCACTGTGAGAATGTGAATCACCAATTTAATACTGTAAGAAACTACTGAGATTATTTAACATGATATTTTACTCTCAACAGAAACAATACTATTATTTAGAATACTTACTTCTTTTGTGCTTTCTTTATGGACATAGATCCATTTTTCACGATAAAAGCCTAAGATAAAAATAAAAATCTACAAATCATTTGAAAATAAAGATTTTAAAGGAATTTCAGTTACTGGACACGTTAACAAAATTATCTGATTTACTGAATCATTAAGAGATATTTTTACTTGGGTAAAGAGAAATGTTTTGTTTCCTAGTATCAGTTAGGATTTACTGAGTCCCCTTCACATGGAAAATGATTTAAGATAGTACCACTTCTTTTTTTTTTTTTTTAAATTTTTTTTAACATTTATTTAGTGTGTGTGTGTGTGTGTGTGGCCAGCTCAGCCCACCAGGGGGCGGGGCTGGCTGGCATGTGGTGCTGGGGGATTGAACCGCGGTCCCTGTGCTTTGCCAAGCTTGTTCCAAGTAGGTGCTTTAGACCACTGAGCCATCTCTCCAGCCCAGTACCACTTCTTACAATGCAGAAGAAATCAGTGTTATTAATGACTATAGTCATATCACGACACAAGTGATCATATGAATCATGTGACCTTATCTACCCTACTAAAGTCCTATTTTTGTTACACCCTCTATAATACTCCAGATACATACTTTCACGTAATTCTCGTCAAGCTTTTCTACTTGACCCTGACAAGCATTACTGACATCTGCCATGTTGGCCTTGCACAAAAATTATTGCCCCACCATCTCCACTCTTAGCTTCCAGTGTCCCAAGTCCCAGCCCCGGCCACTTCGGTTCTTGCCTGAGCCTCAATGACCCTGCCTCTATGTGCTCACTCTTCCCAGGTGGCTGGGCTGCTCCAGAATGAATCAAATTCATGGCTACCCTTTGGTTACTAAGCTGTAGAGGCTGTGCTGTTGGTTTTTCCATCTTCTGTTTGACACATCTTACTAACTCAAATGGTAGAAATGCAAAAATTTAATCACTACATCAGTGATAACACTGGACATAGTGCTTGTTTGTACCACCTTTTATTTTATAAAATAGCACTACTGAGACAATTTATCATTCCAACATTTTTAAAATTGTGAATAAAAATTATCTTACTTTGGGCATTTGTGTCATTTCTGAAATGGTCCTTTTTCCTTTTTTTTGATGCATATTCACACTCTTCATTATTGAATATTTCTTCATCTTCACTGTTTAAGATACTGAAATAAAGGTGTGCTTTATTAAAATACTTTTTCAAAGAGATCTTCAGTTGTCTTATGTTTTATAAGAGAATGTAATAAATATCTGGCTTATAATTCAGGAGATTAAAATAAAAATCATGTTTAATTATGAGAGTACCAATTGAGTATTTTCAGAGGCACATTACGAGTTTGAAATTACAAGGGTAAAGTCTAATATATATTTCCATTCTGAGAAATCTGAGCTTTATCTTGGTTCTTTTGAGAATGTGATAGCACAATGTGGTAAACATGCTTCAGGATCTTCCACAGAGCTCCTACGCTCAGCCAAGGCACCGTCAAGTATCAAAATGCTTTACTAAAACATCAAGTTCCTTAAAAAAAAAAAGCCTACAAAAACTCTGGAGAAAAGTTTGTGAAAGGTGTTCCCAGAACCCCCCAGATCCAGTCCTAGCCCAGGCCCAGTGAGTGTGTGGGAGAGCTTCCGGCTAACCTGCACCAGTGGGACCTACTGGTCCCAGCTCAGGCGCAGCAAGGGTGAGACCCTCTTTCATCTCATTGGGACATACTCCAACACTCTGCGGCACCTCCCCAACCCTGCCCGCTGAGTAGGAATTTCTGCCATGTTCCAGGAACCCCCAGATCCAGTCCTAGCCCAGGCTCGGTGAGTGTGTGGGAGAGCATCCGGCTACCCTGCGCTAGCGTGACCTACTGGTCCCAGCCTAGCCGCAGTGTGAGCGACACCCTCATTCGCCCTCTTGGGACGCCACCCATCACTCCATAGTACCCTCCCACACCTCGCCCACAGAGTAGGAATTTCTGTCATGTTCCGGGAACCCCCAGATCCAGTCCTAGTCCAGGCCCTGTGAGTGTGTGGGAGAGCTGCCTCTCCCCCCAATCCATCTTGACCCTTCAAGACTCAGCTCAGGTCTGGCATACAGGCCTGGGGTGAAATCCTGCAGCTGCAATCCCTGTAGAGAGTGTACAGGATAGAACCACCCAGCTAGTCCCGGAGCAGAACATCTTGCCAGAAGGGGACAACAGGTTCACCCCCAAGGGCAGCAGCAGGAAGGACCTGAACACAGTAGCCAGACCCAAGCAGGCACAGCTGCATAAATCCAAACTTTGAAGATCTGCACTTGAACTTCAGTAGGTACTATGGTTATAACTGCAACAAAGATCTACAAAAAAGGTCAGAAGACAGTGCCACACAAATTGACGAGAAGGAACAAAATGCAATCTCAGAACCCAAGCCCAACCATAACAAGTGCAGAGGACACTAACACAGAACGAATTGGGAATCACAAAGCTGAAAGCAATGAATCAACGGCTTCTGAAATAAAGAAACAGCTGCAGAAAGGTATAGAGGAACTCAGATTGGAAATGAAAAAAGAAATTCCTGAATTAATAACATCTGCAGTAAACAATCAAATGCAGAAACATGGAGGAAACCCAATGCCCACCCAGAACAAATGCAGAGGACACTAGCTCAGCTCAAATGTATGAATTAATAGCATAAATAAGCAACATCAGAAAGTCATAGAGGAACTCAGAGCAGAATTCTTTTCCACTAGCTCAGCTCAAATGTACGAATTAATAGCATCGATAGTAAATAAGCAACAGCGGAAAGTTATAGAGGAACTCAGAGCGGAATTCTTTTCTGAAATAAAAAAAGAATTCTCAGAACTCATACCATATGAAGGAAAGAATCAACTACAGAAGCATAGGGAGGAAACTCAATCTGAAAAAAGCACTGCAGTAAAATAATTTATAACTGATTCTAAAGAAGACACTGATGATAAAAAAAAAATACAGGAGTTTAGAAAAATGACAGATTTCTTGAATGAGCAATACAAGAAATAGATTGCATGAAGCAGAGTCAAAGAGATATAGAAGAAATTCAAATCTCAATCACAAGCTTGCAAAACCGTTTAAGTGAAAGTAAAGACGGAGTTTCAGATTTTGAAGATGCTGCTGCAGGTAGTGAAAAGGTAACAAAGGATCTCTTAAAAAACAACTAGAATGCAGGAAACAATAATCCATCACCTGCAAGATGATGCAAAGATGAACAATGTGAGACTAATAGGCATCAATGAGAAAGAAGGAGTCAATACAAAT
>NW_004524731.1:6311931-6322295 GCF_000260255.1 Octodon degus
AAACAAACAAACAAACAAAGAAGTGTTCCTTAATATTATAATTCCTATTAGTTCAGGAAAAGAAGAGTTAGTATTCATTTCTTTTGACCAATCTTACATGTCTATACTGGCAATCTGAGCAAATATTTTGAAGATAACAATGTGCAATATAATAGACATTGTTAATTTTCTGTCATCTTTTGTTGAAATTCTGTACCTTTTTTATTCTCTTAAATAAAAGATAAAAAAAAAGCTTAGGAAAAATATAATACCTACGACTAATAACTTGGAGGGCTAGGCTGTGAGACAGCTCAGTAGTGTAACGCACCTGCTTAGGCAAACTTAGGCAAAGTGCAGGTACCACATAGGGCACCAGCCCTACCCTCAATGCGGACTGGGCCGGCCACAAGTAAATCAGTAAGTAAATAAACAACTAGGAAGGCCAGGGAGATAGCTCAGTAGTCTAAGTGCCTGCTTGGCAAGCACAAGGACCTGAGTGGTACTGCATGCTGTACCAGGCCTGGGACCCTGAGCGTGCCATATTGGCCCTGAAACCAGGCATGGTGGTGCACCTTGTAATCCCAGCACTAATGGAGGCTAAGACAGGAGGGTCACTACATGTCCAACATGCACAGCAAGACCCTATATCAAAAAGGAAAGAAAGACAACTTGGCCCCAGCATCAAGTAAACACCTGGGATTTCTGTTTATTCTCTATTTAAAAATATTTACATGAGGCCATTGCTGTATTGAAGATTTTATCACCCAAACTTCTGTCAAGCCATAGTGGAACCCGATGAAGCAAACATAATGTTTTTTTTTTTACCAATTAAATATATTTAAGGATTTCTAATATCTCTTTTTTGTATAAGAGAATCATAAGGCAATAACTGAGCAATTTGAATATCTTTCCATCAAAAATTTTTTTCCTGGAATAATAATACCACAAACAACAATCCACACCCTCAAAACTAAAGATGAATAGTTTTTATTTTTTGATACATTGGGCATTGAGTCTGTTTTCAGTCTGAAAGAGAGGAAGTGCTACAGAAAAAGCTGTCTGTTGGGGTACGTGGGAATTATGCTCAAAACCAAGAAACTAATCTGTCATTTTCTCATCACAATTCTTTGACAAGAAAATTGTATACAAGCCCCTTTTTACTCACCAGTATTCACGTCTAATAAAAACAGCAAAGTTTCCCCCATGCATCCATTTATCACTGTCAAAACAGACTTAAACAGCACGGGCAATGGCTGTGAATCATCAAGACAAGCAGAAGCACACTTGAACACACACAAACATGCTCTGCAGTGGGCACTAAATAATAGCAACTCATGGGAACGTGAGTGATCCTTGAATCTTATATTTAATCTTACACTACTTTGTTATTGATTCAAATACAGAATGGAGACCTTAAATCTGAGAGTTTAACAATAAAAGCAGAAATATATTGTTTTCCAGAAACTGTCACAGGAAGCAGCAGAGACAGACAGTGAGGCTCACTTGTAGTGGAAGGAACCCTTGTGAGCATTGATTTGCTGTAGCGGGAGGCAGGTGAGCCAGGTGGGTGCCCTCATTCATCCTGCCATGAGTGTGAGGGCACTTTCAGATGCTCCCACAGGGAGGAATCAGACTTGTTCTGGGCTGCCCCTAGGGCTCCCTGCAGTGACTATGTCCACTATGAATCTGGCACGGGCTTGCTGGCTAACTGCCACTTTCATACCAGTGGTTATCTGTGCATCCATCTCCCTGATACTGCTGGACACTGCCTGAGTTGATGGGCATAAAAGGCTCAAAGGATTTGGGATTAGGCTCTGGAGGAGTCCCACAGGTGATGCTCAAGGAAAATGATGACTCCACGTAAACTATTAACTCATTTGCTACTTTTATAAAGTACTTTGAACAAGAAGGAAAAAAGTCAAGTAAATAAAAATGAGAAAATTGGGGAAAAAATTGAATGTTTTCAAAATTAAGATTTAACACACACATATATATATATATATATATATATATATATATATTTTTTTTTTTTTTTTTTTTTTTTTTTTTTCAGAGCTGGGCATTGAACTCAGGCCCTTGCATTTGCCAGGGAAGCACTTATTCTGAGCCATCTCCCTGGCCCCTAACATATATATTAATACAACAATATTTATTGTTGCATAAATCTTTCCATATTGCATGCATGTAAACTATCAATTAACTATATTTCATAGTAACACTTCCTCTTCTTATGGCCTTTGGTTCCAAGAGCAACACATATATCACCAACCCGGGCTAAAAAAACAATGGAATCTTCAACTACAAAATCCCAACAATTTAATCAACAGGTACTTCTCCATCAATGAAAATCAAATGGTCAACAAGCACATGAAATCACTAAGTTCTTAGGGAAATGCAAATAAAAATCACGATGAACTATCACTTAAACCCAGTAGGAGAGCTATTATCAAAAAAAAAAATCTCTTCCTGCTGCCATCTTGGTTCTGCGTTCTCCACACAAAATGCTGAGTGAAGCCACAGAAACCATCCCTGCTATTGAGCAGGAGTTGCCACACACCCAGGCTGAGACAGGGTCTGGAGCAGAATCTGACAGGGATGAATCGGTACCAGAGCTCAAAGAGCAAGATTCACACAAGCAACCACACAACTTTCAGCCATAGCCGCTGAAATCGATGAAGGAGCAGTCAATAAGGCAAAAGAGTCAGAGTGAAAAAAAGGCACAGAAGGCTATGTCCAAACTGAGTCTTTGGCAGGTTATAGGAGTTACTAGAGTCACTATCCGGAAGGCTAAGTTATCCTCTTTGCCATCACAAAACCAGATGTCCGTAAGAGCCCAGCTTCAGATACCTTTATAGTCTTTGGGGAAGCCAAGACTGAGGATTTATCTCAGCAAGCACAGCTAGCAGCTGCAGAGAAATTCAGAGTTCAAGGTGAAGCTGTCACATATTCAAGAAAATACAGACTCCAACTGTACAAGAGGAGAGTGAAGAGGAAGATGCTGATGAAACAGCCATGGAAGTTAAGGACATGGAGTTGGTTATGTCACAAGTAAATGCATCGAGGGTAAAGGCAGTTCAAGCACTGAAGAACAACAGTAAGGATATTATAAATGCTATTATGGAACAATATAATGGTTGGAAAGGAGGACTTTTTTCAGTGTTTTAAAAAGGTCATTGCAGCTTGTTTTGAAATTTGTACTGTTTCTATCACTAATAAAGTTACGACTTACTGGGGAAAAAAAGCACTGGTGAGATATGAAGAAATTAACTTGTATACTGTTGGTAGAAATGTAAAATAAGGCTGTGGAGATAGCTCAGCTACCCTGGTTTGATCCCTGGTACTACATGCTGTGCCAGCCCCATCCTGAGCATGCCAAGTCGGCCACCAAGACAGGGCGGCATACACCTGTAATCCCAGCACTGGGGAGGCTGAAACAGGAGGATCACTACGAGTCTAAGCTGTGTAGTGAGACCCTGTACCAAACACACAAAATAAAAAAAAAGAAAAGAAATGTAAAATAGCAGTTACTCTGGAAAATGCAGAAGTGCCTTGAAGATTAAACATGGAATTACCATGTGACCCAGCAAGTTTGTTACAGAGTTTAGCCGAAAGAACTGAAAACAGGATCTCAACGAGACATTTGCACTCCTACGTTCATAGCAACATCACTCAGAAGAGTTAGGTACCAAAGCAGTCCACGTAACCACCCACAGATCCATACGTGACAGAGAGGAAGGTCTGATGCCCCCCAAGGAATATGTTTTACTCTTTCCTCTACAGTTGCCCCAAGTGCCTCACGGCCAGCCACAGAAACATCAGATGTCCCAAAGCCACTCTGGGAGACATGCTTTGGCTGATGAAAGCTGCAATCATGGTTCCATTCCAGGTGACCCTGCACCACAACCCTTTCTGCAGCCATCCTCAATCAGGTCCACAATGAGGCCTTTCTGTACTTAGGACTAAACAGAAAGTCCAATATTGAGCCCACATAAGCCTACCCCTTTCTCCTATATGAATGTCCTCACTGTCCCCTTTCTGGGTCAGTCCATGTAATACACCCCGTAGGTGCATCGTAAGTCCTAATAAAGCCTCTTTCAGATAGCCTTTTTTGCCTATTCCTTATATCTATCTCAGATAGCACATGCTGAGCTGGAAAACTAAAAGCTGGTGGCGTAAAAAGCCACTAGTGCTAAAAGTGGCCAGCAGCCAGAGCTAGTAACACTGAAGACAGCTAGCAGCAAAGAATGGCAGAGAGCAATAGAGTATCCCTGGAAGTCACCCGTTTTGGTCCCAAGAAGAGTTCCTGAGGGCTGCTAATATCTGTTGGCTCCAGCTGCCAGGACAGTGGGAGAGGGATGCTGACTCTTAAGAGCTAGATAGCTGCGGGCTTTCAATGCTCACAGATTCTACCACTTTGTCTATCAAAACTGAGGAAATGAACTTTTAGTCATTTGTAACAAATGGACAGACAAAATGTAAATCCATGCTGGAACGCTATTTAGCCTTAAAAAAAGAAGAACAGTATAAATAGACATATATTGCAACATGGTTGGTCCCTGAAAACATAATACTAAGTCAGATAAGCCTGTCCAAAAGGGTATAGTATCCTGTTTGATTATAGTATGAGGGGCTCAGGAGAGTCAAATCACAGACAGAAGCAGAATGCAGTACAGCAGGGACTGAAGAAAGGGCACAGAGATAGTGTTAATGGGAATAGTTTCAGCTTGAGAAAATGAAGAGCTGTAGAGATGGATGATGGTGATAGGTGCACACAGTGTGAATATGCATAAGGCCACTGAACTGTTCCTCTAAACATGGCTAAGAGGGTAAACTCTAGGTAGTGTGTGTGTTACATGGGGGGCGGGGGGAGGGGCCGCATACTCACCCTACTTTGTTTGGTCTGGCTTGTCCAGCAGGTATGAAGGGCAGTGAAAAAGGAGGAAGTGCTAATCAAGAGGATCTCATATAATCTGACAAATTAAAAACCTAGTAAAACAGACTTGCAAGAACCACAGGACATCTATAAATTTAAATGTGACTCCCTTATAAAGGCAACATTTTAACTCTCCATATTCATGTAAGCTATTCTTGTTCTCACAGTTCAATTTCAGATGCTGGACTGCTATCATTTCCTAAGATTCCAATCCTCATTCTAGTGACCTACTAGAAAATGCATCCTCTTAGATGATATCCTCTGGGCCTGCTGAGCCTTAAGCATTCACTCCAGACCATTCTGAGACCTTAGGCACAGCCTATACAGTGATGTGCTGCTATGGGCCCTTGTCTCCAAGCTGTTTCACCATTTCCAAAAAGAACATGCAAGGAACCCTCTATTTTCAGAAATGGACAACTGAGGGTGGCTATTCTTCACAGTATTAGCACATGCCACAAGAATTTTGTTCCTATTAAAAAATAATAAAATTTGTGAATGATTTAAGTTTTAATAATTATAAAAATATATATTAAAAATAAATGATACACAAGTAATTCAAATTTTAAAAAAAGGGGCCAGGGAGATGGCTCAGTGGAATAAGTGCTTCCTTGGCAAGCATAAGGGCCTGAGTTCAATCCCCAGTTCTGCAATAAATAAACAAACAAACAAACAAACAAACAAGTATAAAGTTAACGGTCTCTCTTGCCAACTCTACTTCTAAATTAGCTAGACTTTTACCATTTCTATTTTTATTTGATCTAGTTGCTAATTGTATAATTCCAAAAATATGCCAATTCCTCTATTTTATAAACTGTCTACAAAAAGAATTAAGCAGGTCATCCTGCAGCCACCAGCTATTGTCAGTCTCACCATAGCCCTGCTCTCGAGTCCCATACAGGGTAGCTTCACATGTCCTGACTGTACTCAGTCCTGCTCCAGGGAGCAGGTGGACACACCCCTGTATTATGCACCTTGCACCTGGATTCTGGACACTTCTGCCTGACCTAGGCCACTGATCCTCTCACTGCCCATGCATCTCAGGGAGAACTGTCTCTTCCTCCAGTTATGGACCAGGGAGCCTAGCAGACATTTGTTTCTCCTCAGAACTGGAGACAATGAGTTTCAGATTAAGATATCAAGGGCTGATTCTTCCCAAAGTTTACCTTGGGCTTTCAGAGGCGGCCTTTTTTATCTTCTTGGGTGACTTTCTTCTATGCACTCACGTATCTCTTCTTCCCTTATAAGGACACCATCCTAACAGATCAGAGTCCACCCTTTCAACTCACAGTCTTAAGCACCTCCTAAAAGGCCCATCCCCAAACAGTGGAGGATGGGGATTCACCATATGGGGAACCAAATGCAACCTGCAGCACAGTATTTATGATAAACACACCTTTTTATCATTTCTAGGGTTTGACATGGCACAGGAAACCGAAACATATGTCTACCTAACTTCTTGAAGTCAGAATTCTGTAAATGGAATAAAACCAGTTACACTTGTTACTACAGTGGGTTAAATATGGCCCCTCGAAGTTTAAGTCCTGAGTGCAATCCTATTAAAAAAAAAAAAAAAAGATTGTAATTTATAGAAGGACCTAGAAGAGAGCCCACCCTGGACTCTCATGGTCCCAAATCCAAGTACTAGAGGTCTCCAGAAAAGAGGGCTGCTCTGCATAGAGACGGGAAGGCTGGCAGGGACAAAGTATCTGTATATACCAGTGGACAGGCCAAAGGAGGCTCGAGACAAAAGATCCCTCAGACTCCAGAAGGGAACAAACCCCATGGACCCTGACTTTGGACTTCTGGTCTCCAGAGCTTGGAAGGTGTAAGCTTCTGATGAGCTAAACAACTGGGTTTGATATAAATACATACACGAGGAAAAGGGTGGTGCTTCCTACACAAGAATTCCAGAGGCAATCTGTGTGCCTGACAGGTGCAGCCTGGTACACCACATGAGCTGCTTGGGATACTAGAAATTTTTAAAGCCTTTCCACTGACATCTCTGAAATAAGGTATGAGAGTTTTAAACTCAAATATGTATTTTATTTTATATTAAACAATTCATATAACATGCACAGCTTTCACATCTCAGTTCTTTATGCACAGCCTTCGCTACCTGAATTTCAAAAGGGATGCTCTAACAACCTATCCTGGCAGACAATGTCTAAAAACAGCACAAAACAAAATAATTAGACGCACGTGCACGCACACACACACATACATCCAGGCCTATGCTTTTAAAAAACAAATTAACAATCAAGACCAAACTAATTATGAAAGTCTTTGATCTATCCCAGACTTCACCACACTGAATGGGCTTCTGAATTCATCCAGCTCAGAACCTCAAGTTCCTACTTATTCTAGAGGCAACACAAGGGTGCAAGAGCTCAAAGATGAGTTAGGAAAGGTCCTTGTCTGGTGGGAACATTGCATTTACATAATCAAAGCCTGGTAAATGCAATGCCAGACATATTAAGATACACAGAGAACCAATAATAAAGAAAGCACAGAAATGCAGATACATATGTAGTTGAGTCAGACTTTGGAAGTCCAGCAGATAACCTAAACTCAACTTCAGAGGTACACAACAGTTAGACCACATCAGTTAAGAGTATTTTCTAGTGAGAAAAAATGGTATATAGAAAAAGGGAGCCTATTTATAGAAAGAAGAGAGCCTAGGCCCACTGGGGTTAGAATCAAACAAGATATAGGAATCTAGCACTCCAGCTACATTTCCTCTGAGTGACTTGGAACACCTCAGTCTTCATCATCACAACACAACATATCAAAAGCAGAACTCATTTCACTAGCAGCTCAAACAGAAGTCCAGGACTCACACCTGCTATACCAGTGAGATGGTACACAGGTCACCTGTTTCAGGCCTGTCTGTGGAAGCCCAGAAGAAGGATGTGGGAGTGGAAATGAGGGTAGGGTAGAGCTGAAACACAACTCATCCAAAACAAGGGGGACCTGGAAGCTGGGTGGCTCCATAAGCTAACCCCAACACACAATTTACACGCAGATGGGATGAAGGTAACAAAACACTTTTAGACAAAGAGCCTAAAAATGCATTTAAAATTATAAATAACTAGGAAACCTTAACTAGAATACTGAGCCCCTTCATGCAAAACACACACTGCAACCATGCAAGTATTTTGTAAGTAAACTTTTCCCAGTTAATTTTTTTGTAAATGGGAACTGACAGTGTAAATATAACTTTAAAAAGATTCCTTCAAGACTATTACTAATAAACAAAGAAATAAAATTGATACTTTCCTGCTACCTAACAGTCAAAGAACAAAATGAATTAATGACAAAGACAGGGATGTGCACACTACCTTGACATCGGTGTACTGTGGACCCACGGGTTAGACTGACCTCACATATTCTAAGTTTAACTTACGAACAGTCTTGAGTTATGACCTGAATGCCACCTGCTGTGTAACTGTAAACAAAGACTCACGATGCCAGGAAAGCATATCTGAGAGTATGCAAATGTCAGTCTGATATGGATATGATTTTGGTCAGTTCTTTATATAATTGCTATGATTACTGCTATTAAAGTAGCCCCCCCAAAGCTAGAAAAGATGCTAATGAAGAAAGCAATCACAGTTACAAAAGAATGTGGAGAAATATGAGAACAGCATTTGCATGACTGATCTTATTAATATGTGCAGCATGTTGAAATCACTCTCAATCTTACAGAGAAAAGATTTATATAACAAAAGTGTTACTTAAATTAGTAAGTCATGATCAACAGTGTTCGACAAGGTAGAAAGGCTACTGCTAGTGTAGATAAATGTAAGGCAGATGATAGGTTATAGTCTGAGTCTATAATCTGTGAAAAAACTAGAGCTATAAAGCATATCTCAGAAAGGATAATCTGTCAACGAGTGGCAATGGTGAACATTTCATGTTGGGGTGGTTTCACAATTTTAAAGTGAGAACTGGGGATCCTTGTATAATTAGGCATAGCGAAGCAACCATTAGTGATAAAAGGGCCGCTGAAAGTTACATATACAACTTCCAAATGACATACTGAAATGGCTTTTGCTCTCACAGTTTTCAACATTAAAAAAAAATTTTTTTTTCAAAAGTGGGCCGGCAAGATAACTCAGCAATCTAAACACCTGCTTTGAAAAGGGCAGGGACCTGGGTTAGATCTCCAGCACCACACGCCACGCTGACCCCACCCCCAGGCGCACTGAGCCGGCCACACCTGTCATCCCAGTGCTGGTGAGGCTGAAAACAGGAGGATCACTATGATTCTGAGCTGTGTAGTGAGACCCGGCACCAAATACATAAAAAAAGAAAAAAAAAAATTAAAAATTTTCAGCTGTGGTGAAACTGGCCTTTTCTGGAAGAAAATGCACAGGAAGAGAAAAACTGCCATTGTGAGCGGTGAACTCACAGATAAAGCCTCTCTTATCACTCTGACACCTTGAGTGTTCAGAAAACAAAGTCGTGAAGAATAGGCTAGGGGTCATGTGAAGATGTAATGTAACTAGAGTACTTTTTCTTGAATGAAGCAGGGAGGTTTCTGCCCTTCTGTTAGGAAATATCTAGAGGACAAAGGTTTGCCACTCAAAGCTTTCCTCATCATGGACAGTGCTCCTGCTCGCCCATGAGACTCGGGAGAACTGGCTGAAGAATTCCCACGGCTCTCAGTCAGGCTGCGCCTGTGGACCAGCAGCTTATAGCTAACCCTAAGAAGCTGTACACCAAGGAACTGTTTCTGAAGTGCTTCCAGATACAGATTTTACCTTTAAAGAATCGGGGAAGGAACATTACCACATCCTTTCCCGTGTAGGGTTACTTGAGGGATCCTGGGCCAATGTCTCTCTAAGGAAACTGAGATATGCTGGAAAAAAGTATGGCCTTAACTTATACAGGAGAGAGACACTGAAGGCTGTGTAGAAGAGCTCGAGCTTTCAACTGACTCTGGTTGATGATACTGTCACTACAGCAGAGCCCTTAGGCTTGCAGGTAAATAGTGATGAGGCTGAGGAACTGGTAAAGGACCATTCAGAGGAATTGTCTACAGAAGAACTTTTAGCAACTCTGGCTGAGCAACAGAGAATGGCAGCCGAGAAGCTTTCAGAAGAGGAGGGGGATTATCAATAATCAGTGCAGCAAAGTTCTTCTGAAATAAAGGAAATTCTAAAAAATGGACAGAGCTACAAACATTTGTAGAGAAGTCCCACCTAGACAAAGCAATCATTTTATTCACTTGTTTAATGACAATGTCATGCCATACTAAAAAACAGTGTTAAAGAACAAACAGAAACAGACAACCTTAAACAAGGTGTTTAGTGAGCCAAAAGCAGATCATTGAGTTACACTTTCCCAAGGAAAGAAAGGACACCAGAGGGGCCGGGGAGATGGCTCAGCGGAATAAGCGCTTCCCTGGCAAGCACAAGGGCCTGAGTTCAATCCCCGGTTCTGCAAAAAA
>NW_004524731.1:6322395-6334798 GCF_000260255.1 Octodon degus
AAAGAAAAGAAAAGAAAAGAAAAGAAAAGAAAAGAAAAGAAAAGAAAAGAAAAGAAAAGAAAAGAAAAGAAAAGACACCAGAGAGCCAGACTCCTGATGTTGTTCTGGAAGGGGGCTCTCCTTCCAAACAATAACCCACTTTCCATTTCATTCTCCCTTCCTGTAAACCAAAGATATCAACCTGAATGAGTTCACTATGAATTATTGTTTCTGGTAAATTAGTGCCTTTTATAACTTTCTGATAAATCTAGCCAGGAAAATTAATGGTGTTAGTAAATTATGCACATTATACAACACTTTTTTTATTAGGAAAAGGTGAATTAAGGGGTGCTTTGAGTTTGGAATGCATTATGGGTATTTCCACTATTTCTTATAGGAAAAAGTCTTGCCTTATAACCAACTTGAGTCACAACTAGCCCTTATGAATGAATTGAGTTTGTAAGTCAAGCATCCATTCTACTTTAGGAAAAACAGCAAATGGCAGGTGTGGGGAAGCTTCAGTCCTTAAGTAAAGGAAAAAAACACTTTCCACAGTGCAGCTGCAGCTATAGCCACAGCCATGAGGCACCACTGGGTGCAGGGATGCACTCCAACCTCTGCTCCCTTCTACAACTGCATCTCATGCAGTGTGGAGCCTGCTCTAATGTATAGTGAATTTCAGAAGAAGTAGAGGTCATGGGAATTTTTAAGTTGGTGTAATATTTTGGAGGGTAATATGATGACTAGAACTTTAAATATAAAATTCCACCATAAGCATAAATAAAAATGTTAAGGAATATACCTGCTATTAAAATTACCTCAACAGTGTAGTAATGGAAGGGATGGTTTGGTGGAGGACGATGATTAGAATGTTCTTTGCATGTATTTGGATTCTTTACTTTTTGAAAGGCATATATTATTTTTGCAATTAACTTTAAAATAAAATTTGATTTTTGAAATTAGAAAAATAAGGCTAACAACACAGATCATTAATGCTAGTGTGAGAATAAATGGAGGCAGAGACATAGATCAGTGGTATAGCACCTGCCTGATAAGCATGAGGCCCTGAGTTCAGTTTCTGGTAGCAAAAGAAAAGAAAACAGACAGGGAGACAGCTCACTGGCTTAAGCATCTGCCTGGCCAGTGAAAGGTCCTGAGTTCAATGCCTGCCACCACACACAAAAAAAGAAAAAAGAAATAATGAAAAGAAAATAACCAAAATGCTGTTAGTGGAAGCTTAGATAAATAAGCTACACCCAAATAATGAAATATGGGGCTGCTCAGATAGCTCAGTGGACCAAAGTGCCTGCTTAGGCAGGTACAGGGGCCAGGGTTCAATCCCCAGTGTGCCACGCAGGCGCCGCCCCCAGGACGTGCTGGTGACTGAGACTGGGTATGTTGGCACATCCTTGTAATCCCAGTGCTTGGGAGGCTGAAAACAGGAGGATCACTAGAGTTCAATCTGTGTAGTGAGACCCTGTAAACAAATACATTAAAAAAAAAAAAAATCAATAGAAAGAATGAGATACACTGATATGAGCTGATATGCACAATTTCCAATAAATGCAAAGTGGAAAAAAAGGATGACCACATAATGGTATTAGAAGTACACTCTAATAACCAGTTCAACATAAAGGGATGGAGAGACATCGCTTGTGACCTAGTAATTCTGCTTCTGGCACAGATACTTGCAGACCCTGTGTGCAAGAATAGGGACCTAGATGTTACTGTAGTTCACACGCCCCACCCCCTTCCAGAGACATAGGTCCAGCACTACCCTTCTCCACTGCTCTTCCCTGTAGCCAACCCTCACCACACCACGAACTCCACCTTCTCCAAGCTATTGTTTCTCATGTGGGGCACTCCCAACGGCATCTCAAAACTAGCCCCAGTTCCATCTTACTTCTTGGCAATATTTTTAACACCACATAACTCTGCTTTGCTCAAAACTTGCCTTTACTGCATGTCAAGAAAGCCTAGTCCTGGGCTGGGGAGATGGCTCAGTGGAATAGGCGCTTCCCTGGCAAGCGCAAGGGCCTGAGTTCAATACATGGTTCTGAAAAAAAGAAAAAAAAAAAAAAGAAAGAAAGCCTAGTCCTTTCATCCCATGGCAACAGCCTCTGGCTTCCTCCTGATCCACAATAAGGAAGGCCTGTTGTCCTTGAATGTGGCAGTCACCCTCCTGCCTTGGGGCCTCTGTTCTTCGCTGCTCTCAGCTGTCCCTCTGTCCATTCAGCTCTGTGCCTAAGAGTTTGCTCCACAGATGCCTTCAGGGGACGCCACACTCCAAGATGTCACCTAGCACTACCCACCTAAAGCATTCCTGTCTCCGGAATAACATAAAAAAATTCCACAGGGAACACACCCTGCCCTGCTGCTTACCCAACCCTCCAGAACACAAGCTCCATAAGACATAGGTTCTTGTTTGTTCTATGTCCACATCCTGGCACTGACAGTACCGAGTAAAAGCTTAATAAATACTGTAGAATGAACAAGCATAGCATCATGTGGAACAATGAAACCAGAGATGTGTCCAGGTATGGTCCCTGCAAATACTTCATCCAGTTGGGCTGTGGTAAGACTTGTTTTGTTGCTGGCCCACGAGCAGAAAACTCAGCTCCCTTCTTTGCAGCCTCACAGGAAAGACCCACTGGCTCTACTCTAGGGTAGGTCATGGGGAAGAGAACAACACACTTGTTGGTCACTGTGAGGGCTTTAATAAAGCACAGAGCATCTCATGTACCTCAGAAAAATTAAGGAAGATCCTGGATACTTAACAGAGGAGAAACTTTTAAATCCATTGAATCCTAAGAATAAGTGATGGCATCAGATTTCCTTAAGTATGTAGGGAGCAAAAACCTGCAGAAAGTGGAAAAGGCAGCATCAATGCCCATGAAGAGGTTAGTACTTGATCCACAGAGCACAAAAAAGAAGGTCAAAAAGTATCCAAGTTAGGGCTGGGGAGATGGCTCAGTAGGATAAGCGCTTGACTGGCAAACGCAAGGATCTGAGTTCAATCCCCAGTTCCGCCAAAAAAGAAAAAAAAGTATTCAAGTTATCTGTCCACTGAGTGACCTAACGAGCATCTGTGTGAACAGGGCAGGCAATGAGTGAGTCAGCGGGACCCCAGCATGGGGTGGTGGAATCTTTCTGTTGCTGCTTAGGGCTTATACCTATAAGCTCCCCCCCAAGCCTTCTGGGAGTTTTTGAGGGTGGTTGGATTGTGGGTACAATACTGAATTATGGATATGACAACTGGATTGGCTTAGCATAGTTGTGATGGGTTATTGAAGAGAGAAGTTCTTCCCTGGCTGTGAGGGGCAGTGGCCAAAAGGCTTGCAGCCTGAACAGAATATAAAGGGAAATAAAGAAAGCAGGCTCACTGTCTCTTGCCTGCCTGCCCTCCCACTGACTGTTTATCCTCCACTATTCCCTTCTGCCATGGCACCTTGCCTTGCAGTCAGCCCACTGTAGACTGAAATCTACAAACTGTGAGCTTTCCTCCTTTAGTTTGTGGGTATCAGATATTTTGTCCCAGCAGCGAGATTTCAGCTAAGCAGCACAGCACCTGCCTGGCAAGCGCACGGTGTTCAATTTGATTTCCCATGCAAAACAAAGAAGAAAGAAACAGACTAAGACACTAATGTAATGATTGATGCAGAGTGGGAACCAGCATAAATCATAATAAAAGACTGGAATGGAAGTAGGATTCTGACAAGAGTACTTCTGAAACAACAAGAACACTGGACTAGTAGCTGGCAAAAAGAGACACAACAAAGACTTTCACAGAGTAGGAAAATCAGGTCAGCAGATGAAGTGGTTGTCAGGAAACCTAGACCAAGGGGATTGTAAGGTTGGCACGCCTGAACTCATGGTTTCAAATGTTAGAGTCACTGAGGAGCAGCCAAAATAGCCAAGAGAAGACAATGAAATCCTAGAAACAAAAAGATCAGCACCAGGGTCAGCAAACATGAGTCCATAGATGGACACTGAAACCACAGGGCAGTGGCAGGGTTGAGGCAGAAAAAAAAGAACATGATTCTTTGCACACTCTGAGATCTCAGTAGGTAACCATGCCACTGGCTACCTACACAGATCAGGGACTAAAAACCTTGGGCTGCTTCTTTATATCCTCTGGGAGGCATGATTTGCTGCTCATTTACAATGAGGAAATTAGTAATTTATAACTGATAGCAAATATAAATTTAGGGAAGAGATAAGAGTGAAAGTATGGGGCTGGAGAGATGGCTCAGTGGTCTAAAGCACCTACTTAGAACAAGCTTGGCAAAGCACAGGGACCGCGGTTCTATCCCCCAGCACCACATGCCAGCCAGCCCCGCCCCCCGGTGGGCTGGGCTGAGCTGGCCACACACAAAAAATAAATAAATAAATAAATAAAGAGTGAAATAAAGTCAAAGACAGGAGTTTACAATCCAAAATAAATCATTATATAAGAAGCAATAAATAACATGCTTGCCTAACACATGTGGTAAAAAACTCTTCAATCTCACCACAGAGGAAGAAAGAAACAAAGGGAGGAAGGCAGGCAGGCAGATATACTGGAAGCAGTATTTTCTGAGTGTCACAATGAAACAAACTATTTGCATCACTTAATTATATTTTTCTTTGTGGTCACACATACATACACAAAAATATATACGGAAGGTCAAATGGGTTTTACCAAAACCTACAAGACTCTACAGAACCTACAGGGAGACACATATGACAAGTTTCATCAACTCACCAGACACAGGATGACCTGTGAATTCTAACCCCTCAGGGCTATGACAGACCACGTCTACATTTTCAGACAAGAATCAACAGCACAGTTTCTTCAGTCTTTGTCGCTGGAGGGATCCACAATTCAAAAATACTTTTTATAGAACGCAGCTAATTCTAGAAGGGGCTAAATTGATGGCAATCTCCATGGTTATACCCAAAGAGAGTCAAGTACACAAAATAAGCCTTAAAAAGAGTATTACTAAGTTTTCTTTTATTTATTTTTTTCTTTTTTATGGTCAGCTCAGCCCATCCTGTGGGCGGGGCTGGCATGGCATGTGGTGCTGGGGATCAAACCGAAGTCCCTGCATGCTTGCTTAAGCAGGCGCTTTAGACCACTGAGCTATCTCGCTGGCCTTAGTATTTACTAAGTTTTAAACAAACAAACCTGTGGTAAAAAGATGCCAATGAACTACTGTGGAGAAAAATGCCCAGGGGGGGCTGGTGAGATGGCTCAGTGGTCTGGAGCACCTACTTGGAACAGGCTCGGCAGAGCACAGGGACCGCAGTTCAATCCCCCAGCACCACATGCCAACCAGCCCCATTCCCTGGTGGGCTGAGCTGGCCGCGCACACGCGCGCGCACACACACACACACACACACATAAATAAAATTTTTTTAAAATTGTAATAAAAAAAGAAAAAGAAAAACTCCCAGGATCTTGAGTGACACACATGGCTGAGCACAGGGATCCTGAGGGAGGTCAGTGTCCTCCATGTGTCATCTCAGCCATGCCTGCTACCTCACAGAAAAGGGAGGTACGAACAGGTAAGAGTCTACAAGTTCTGCTTCACAGCTCTCAAGATAAACTATCCCACATAAACTGTGAGTAATGCATGGCTATAATCCCAGCACTTGGAAGGCTGAGGTGGAAGGATCATAGGTTCAAGGCCTACTGGGACTACATGGCAAGTATAGTGCCCTTTGTCCTTGGGAGTGCTCCTTCCTGTTTATACAGTGTATTGACCTCTTATTTGCCCTGACCCCCTGCACGCAAACTTAGTGCCTGGTAAATGCTGGCCATTTCCACTGGATCTTGGCTGGCTGTCCCCTCCTCCCTTGTATACATCCAAACCTTATGAATAAGAAGAGTTACCTAGAGGGGTGTGAGGTAAACTTTGTGTGTCATGCTATGTTCTGCAGAAAGACATTTCTGCATTTCTGTAAATTCTAGTAAGTAATGCCTCTGCAATGAAGAACTAAGTATTCAGAAAAGGGTTTAATATCTGCTGCTGCAGCATCACTGGCTTTGGCAGTATCATGACGCTGAATGAATTTGTAGCTAGATGAATGGCCTAATTTCACATTTATTTTGTCTGAACTTTCAATTCTAAAATGAAGGGAATCTAAGCAACAACAATATTTTAAATCTATTTTCATCTGTGTTTAAAAAAGTACATTAACATAAAATCTTGATCATCTACACTATATATATTTTTTAAACTATGATCATTGCTCTAAATTCCACTCCAAATAAAAGAACTGGAAGTGCTGCTTCTCAAAGGCTTGTGGAGCAAGATAGGTTTATTTTATTGAGTCACTTAAAATGGCAGTTGCAAGTCTGGAGATACAATTCAATGGCAGAGTACTTGCCTATTTGGGGTTTAATTCCCAGTAGCAGAAAACAGGAATTGTGGTTACACATGGTTTTATTTAGTCAATTCTAGGTTCAAAGTTAAGCAACTTGTTCTCTTGGGAAGGAAGCAAGCATTGGATACCCACTAAGTCTTGGGTGGCCCACAACCCTCCCCAGATTCTGACTACCACCTAGACAACTGAAAACTGTGTAACATTAATCCAATACCAACAATGTTACCAACCTCAAACTTTATACCATTAATGTTAAATAAAATTCATAAAGGTAGAAAAAAAAGCAAATATACTCTTAATAAATGTTATTTGCACTAATAATATTTGTTCCAATATAATTTCTACATAATATAATATAAATATAATTTCTGTTCCAATACTACAAAACTGGTCTCTGGTATAAAGCTGCTAAACTTCTGTTTAGGAAAAAAGATGGTCTAGCACATGCATTTGCTACAAATGCAAATGTCAAATAAAAACATTCAGTAAAATCCATGACTAGACCCATGGCACTCCAGAGGATGAGGGCTCAAGACTGTCCTAAGCCTCTACTTTCTCAGCTACCACTGAGCATGACTGCTGGTAACTGCAGTATCACTGCCACCTGCCTTGCTTCTGTGTTCATGCAATGTTAGATTTTTAACTAGTCACATGGCCACACACAAGACAGACCACTACACTAGCCTCCTGGAGGCCAGTGTTTCAGCCAATGCAATGAGGGCACACTTGTGTATAATTTGTGGCTCCTGTTGTCTTATCTATGTCCCCCACTAGAATGCAGACAAGGTGGATGATGCACCTTCTCAGAACTTGCAGATGAAGCTGTACTCTCAGGATGGCTGAGAAACCTGACAGAATGTCACTCAGCCCCTGATAATGTCACCAAGCAATATCACTACGTTGTCTTATACTTTTAGGTTTTTTGTGTTAGGTAAGTCTATTACTATGTCCCTAACATATTCTGAGAAAACTGCGTATTTTAATTTCCTCACGTTCCTCTGTATACTGTGGGATTAAATAAAATTTCTAGCTCCTACATTATTGTGAACATCATGTGTTTTCAATAATAAAGACCATACAGGGGCTGGAGAGATGGCTCAGTGGTCTAAAGCACCTACTTGAAACAAGCTTGGCAAAGCACAGGGAACTCCGTTCGATCCCCCAGCACCACATGCCAGCCAGCCCCGCCCCCTGGTGGGCTGAGCTGGCCACACACACACACAATAAATAAATGTAATAAATAAAAAAATTAAAAAAAAAAAAAGACCATACAGAACATTAGGCAATCCACCAGGCTTCTCCATTAGCAAAATAACTCACTTCACACATTCTGATGGACAATTTTAAAACTATAAGTTAGGGAGCTCTGCAGGGACATGAAAAAGAGGTAGGCCATAAATGTCAGGCTGGCATCTTCTGCTGGCTGTGACTTACAGGTCATGAGTGACAGTACACCGGCTGTTCTCACTTTCAAGCTCCTGACTACAGGAATCACATCTTTTCCAGCCATCTTCAGTTTTAATCCAACTCCACCCAGGAGATCTCCAGTCCTGACCCAGAAATGGCATGGTTCTCCTGCAAAAAAGGGTAATTGAAAAAAAAAAAAAAAAAAATATATATATATATATATATATATATACACACACACATATATATGTATTATATAAAAATTAAAATTTTGTTTTCATTAAGAGCATTTGTTCATTGAATTAAGAATTTCCTACTTAACATTTTGATGCCTGCTCATCAATTTTTTTTTTTTTTAATTTTAGGGAAGGGTCTACAGGGTGTTCAGGGTCTCACTACTAGGTTGGACTGGTAGTGATCCATCTGTTTACAGCCTCCCAAGAGCTAGGATTACAAGCATGTGCCACCACGCCCAGTCTCACTTGCTATCTCAGAGCACCCCAGGGGTGGGGCCAGCATGGCACGCCCAGGAATTGAACCCCCAGCCCCTGCGCTTGCGTGCAGGCGCTTTAATCCTCTGAGCTATTTGGCTGGCCCAACATTATTAATGTTGGCTAGCCAATGGTGGTGAGACAGTGCTGATGACATAGTACTTTGGTCATGTCTAAGTGATAAAATGAGGGCAGTGCTCAATACTACATGTCAGGACAGCTTACAAGAGTTGACATCTAAGCTTCTACCTAAAGAGCAAGCAAGAGTCACAGAATCATTTCAAAGAGTACACCTGCTACCACCAGTTCTGGGCAACATACCTGGAAATGCACTCACATTTACCACCCATAAGTAGGCTACCTGGGGTGGAGCTCACCAAGAGGAAGTGGCATGGCCAGAAGTGAGAAGACATGATGACCAGATAAGACAGAGGAGTCAGGCTCTATTCTGAGATCAATGTGGGGGCCAAGAGACATATCGGTTGTGATTTGATCAGATTTCAGCTTTACAGGGAACTCTGGTTTGCACCAAGGATACAGGGCTGGGCACAGGGACTGGAGGCTATAAAGTGGTGGCTTTCATGGGAGTGAGGGACTAAATCAACACTGGGAGGTAGAGCAGACAGCACTCCAGGATGGGCATGCAGGAAGAAGTCATAGAAGACATCCCAATTTTTACTGCAGAAAGTACAGTAGGCTTATGTAAGGGGAGAGGGATAGGAGATGTTGATTTGTTTTAAGATATGCTATTGTTTCACACACTAAAATCCAGTTATTAAAATTGACTTATAAATATGATGCAACAAAGTGGGCATGGTGACATGTGACTGTAATCCCAGTTACTTGGGAGGCTGAGGCAAAAAGGTCTCAAATTCAAGGCCTGTCTGGAAAACTTAGGGATACACTGTCAAAAATAAAATAAGAAATAAAGTAAGAAAGGGCTAGGGATATAGCTCAGTAGCAGAGTGCTTTCTTTGCATGCATAAAGCACTAAGTACACTCTCTAGTAATGAAATAAAGAGAAAAAAGATGCAATAGATATTACAGCCTCATGAAGCTTACTTGCAAGAGTGAGACCTCACATACTAGCTCTTCCCGGTGACTGGATTTCCCTTCCTCTTGGTCAGTGGTTTTCAAATGCACTGATACCACTGTCTGGAAAGTTGTAAACTCATGAGTGTATAGCTCCATCTTAGACCAAATTAAAATAATCAGTTATTTGGGAGGGAGACCTAGCACTACAGACTCAAATCCCCCCCCCCCCGCCAGCCTTCCCTGACCACCCTGTGCAAATGCTCCTTTCTGCTGTCCAGACCCCAACCCATCAATCTATACTGTTCTCTAGTGTGCACATCCAACAAGGGTCATTTGGAATAACTTCTTTTTACCTACAAGAGAACACCTCTTGTCTAGCTCTGCACCCCAGTTACTTTGAACGAAGTCAGGCATCTATCTATTTACTAAATGAATGAACGTATATACCTTACGGCTCGGAAAACAGAAGCTAGTGAATACAGGAAAAACACCAACATTCAATTTCACAAAATGTAGCAGACCAGCGATAAGACCCCAAGGAACAACAACAGGTCAAGGCGAAGTGGGTGAAGATAAGCTAAGAAGGGTGAAGTGTGAGACCAGAATTTATATGACAAATGTGAGGAAAATAAGAAGAGATTGGCAGAGATGGAGAACTCTGGAGGTCAGCAGGGATTGGTACATAAGATGACCAAATACAGGTCACAGAAGATTTTGTGATCAAAGGTGTTTGAATTCTATTCTCTGAATAAAAGTCTCTGAGCAATGTGTTAGTGTTGTTTAGAACATAGTCATCCTATAGGGCCCATAAAACAGATCAAAAGGGAGAAGAAAATTTTTTAAAAAGCTCTTTATATAACACACCCTTACAACTCATGTCCTTCACAAACTGCATCCTTGACTAACAAATTACTTGATTTTGATGACAGGGCTAGAGATATAGCTTGTGGCACTGTATCTCCCTGGCAAGTGTGAGGTCATGAATTTGATTCCCAGTACCAAAAATAAATAAACATCGATGACACACTAATATTGCAGTCAATCTACACAGACACGATACCCACTCCCTATTTAGCATACTTATCTCCTGACTTCAAAAATCAATCTTAATAACATTATGCCAGTATGATATAATGAACTTGAGACTTTCACCCCTCAGCCTCCTAAGTAACTGGGATAAGTCACATGTCACCGTGCTTACTTTCTTGCATCATTGTCATAATTTTCATCACTGTATTTTAGTATATCAAATAAAGATCCAGTATGGCATTTCTAATAACATAAACAATTTTTGCAACCCCACAATACAGTAATTGATTCTGACTTTAATAACTTTGTGGAAAATAAATATTGTTCAGTCTGAATTTTTGGGCTAAATGTTTTTCTTTTTAAGGATTGGCAGAAGTCTAATTTCAAGATTGTATCATGGTAATAGAGAAAGCCCATGCCCCAGATGTTTCTGCTCCTCTGTAGAGCTGCATATTTCAGATTTGTCATAATCTGCTCTTTCAGTCATACTATTTTACATTATAATCAGTATTGTTCATGAACCAAGGGACAGACTGTAGAAGCAGATTTATGTAAAGACAATCATAGGGCTGAGGATACAATTTAGTGGTAGAGTGCTGACCTAGCATGTGTGAGATCTGGTTCAATTAAAAAAAAAAAGTTGTAATTTCCTTTCAAGGTTTTAAAAAATATGTATGACTTAAACTTTAGCTTAGCAGTATAGATATGTAATACATAATATTTACATTCCTTGTGTTGGATTAGTAGATGGGCATAACACATTCTAATTCTTTTTTAACATCCCCATCCCTTCAGTTTCAAAAGATAAGGAAATCATAACCTTTTATGTGACCAATATGACCGCTTAAGTAATGACTGATCTAAATATAAAAGTACATAAAGATGGAAATCAAAACTCTAATACATTTTAAAAAGCTACACGTGCATTTGTTTTTCAGAAGAAAAAAAGAATGGAATAACCAGTACTTAACAGTAGATGTTATTATTATTATTGCAATTTTTGGAACTGGCAATCAAACTCATGATCTCTTGCTCGCTGATGAGCTGCCTTGTCGCTGAATAGCTCAGTGGCATAAATGCCTGCCTGGCAAGTACAAGGTCCTGAGTTTGATCCCTGGTATTAAAATATATATATATATATATATATATATATATATATATATTCACAAACTGTAGTGCTGCCCAGCATGGCAGAGTACATCTGTAATCCCAGCACTCTGGCAGCTGAGGCAGGAAGACCAATGCGAGTTGAGGTCAGCATGATCTACAAAATGAGATTCAAGGCCAGCCTGTACAATGAAACTCTCTCAAAAAGACAAAAAAATAAATGCTGAGCATGTCAAGCAGGAGGTACATATATGTCATAATGAAAGTAGCAAAGCAGCCTCAAATTCAGAGAACAGTGGTAAAGGAATTTATTTCCCCTTCTCTAGTTTGCATTATGAATTCTGAGAAAATGATTTTTATTATTCTGGAATAAGCAACAGTGACTAGTCCCCAATTTGGTAAGCATTTAATTTTTCTTTATTGCCCTCTTTCTAAACAACTTAAAGTCAAATACTTTAGGGTCAATGGCTTACAAGTGTGAACAGATGATCCAGAAAGGATAATAAAAATTGCAAACTGCAAGCTGAACTTCAGAAATGGGATTTACACCAAGAGATAACCACATATACTGCAAAGGATAGGAAGAAATATATCAGAAAAGAGTTAAGAAGAATACATGACTTTCTGAGAAAGACTATATGATAAGGATTTGATTAAGGCAAGAAGAGAGCTTTAAGGGGCAGATGGTTCCCTAGATTCCCCAGTCTGTACAGGCCCAGGGTTGGAGGCAGAAATCAACTGTAAAAGACAACATGCACTATCTAGGAGAAGACGCAAAATCCTCAAGTCCCTGCGAGAAAAACCGCAGGGAAGATGGCAGAGAAGCGCTGGCCAGCAGGCACGCAGGCACCTGACCACCCGGAGGAAGCAGGCTTGCGCCGGCCAGCCGTCCCAGGCCAGCGGCATGGGAAGGGGGATCCCCGGTGGAGCCTGGGCGGGCGAGAGGCAGGCGGGCGAGGGGCGGCCGGGCGGGCGAGGGGCGGCCG
>NW_004524731.1:6335185-6350853 GCF_000260255.1 Octodon degus
CGGGCCCAGCACGGCGCGCCCCGAAGGTCCTGGAGCCGCCGGCCCCTCTCCTCACCTGCGGTCCCCACCTGGTGAACGGTGACCCGGTGCACACAGGGGGCGCCGCCCAAGCAGTATTGCCGGAAGTCGCTCCCTGCCGCCCGCTCACCCCGAGAAGCTCCGCCCCCGGCCGCGCTGATTGGCTGGTGCGGAGCCACGAGGCGAGGAGCTGCGGAGTCTCAGTGGCCACTGCGCGCGCGGGCGCACTGAGCGCGCGGGCGGGGTCTGCAAGCCGTGCCTCGGTGGACGCGGGCCGGGCTTCGGCTCCGTCCGCAGCCCTGTTGGCGACGAGAGCGTGTCCTGCGCTGAGCCTAAGGCGTAGGGCTTGCTGGGAACGCGCTGGAGGAGTGGCGTCCACGCGGACGGGACGTTTCCCCACCTCGGAACGGGGGCGCGAGCCGCGGGCCCGAGCGCTGTCTCTGACCTGAGGTGCGCGCGGGAGACTTCCGGCCTGGCGGTCGCCCCCTGGCGGTGCGGGCGGGCGAGTCCGGCTACCCGGGAAGCGCCCTCGGCGCGCGGGGCTTGGCGTTTGCAAGATGTTTGGAGCAGCGTCCAGTGTGTAGCAAGCAGATACGCTTAAATGTTCAACTTTAGTATTTTTTAAATGACAAGATCTTGGAGCATGTCAAGAAGATATTTGTATTTGGAATTGTTTTTGTAAATTATTTCAGGTGTTAATAGTGTCTCTTGGCTATGTGCTTTTATTTGTGTGTTTTTAATGTAAATAGATAATTTCGTATTACGTCGAGTGACAGTCCATCCATCTAATGTTGATGAAAATTTAGGATAATTTTTACAAAGTTTTAGTATTTTTCTTTTTCTTTTTTTTTTTGGAACCGGGGATTGAACTCAGATCCTTGCGCTTGCCAGGCAAGCGCTTATTCTACTGAGCCATCTCCCCAGCCCCAAGTTTTAGTATTTGATTGGCAATCAATACTATCCTTCAAAAAAAAAAATACTATCCTTCACCCCTCATTCTTATTTTGAGAAATTTTGAAAATGCAAAAAATAAAGTATTCATATACTACAGTCTAGAATCAGCTAATATCTTCATATACTGTATTTGTGTGCTTGTAGGGTTTTTATGTAGGTAGATATGGTATTTTCAGTTTTTATCGATTTTTATATGCTTGTTCTTTTTAAGAGAAATAGGTATTTATATAAAAAGCTGATGCCCCACCGCCACCTCCTGCATTCATTCCTTTGAGTTTTCACTCTTCACAGGCCACCACTAGCACGAGTTTGGACTTATTTCCATACACACTTGTATCCATTACCAATATAAAATATTGAGCTACATAAAAGAATCTTTAAATTTACAAAAAGTCATTATATGCACCATTCTACAATTTGATTTTTCCCTCTCAACATTTTTTAGATTTTTCTGTTAATACATGTGCTCTTACCTATTATATATATGTGTACGTATGTACACATACATATATATACACACAAATATATTTCAATCATAAGAATTTTCCATTTTGTTCTGGATGGCCATTTACATTACTTCCAATATCTGGCTACTGCAAGTTAAGACACTTTAAATATCCTACTATATATTTTTTCAGCATACACACAAGTAGAACTACTATGTATTTTTTTAATTTGTTATAGGAAATAGTTTCCTCTACTCCAAAGCTGATGAACATTTTAGTATACAGGCTTTCCATACTTCTGTCTTTAATACGTATGGATTCTACATGTACATAGCTCATGGTCTGTTCTCCCTTCTCAGAGAGCAAATTACTTCCAAACAGTTTCTGAAAGTCTTATTATTTCTTTATCCCCTAATTTCATCTCTTTTCATGTTCCATGTTTGAAATTCTAATGCTTAGGACTCTATGTGGAATCTCTTCTGTTGTGCAAAGGCTGCTTATTTGTAGATGGCCATATGCAGTACAGATATTCCTCATTTAATGAGCAGCCTGTTTATGGACCATTCAGACTTGCCACTGAGGCACTGTGTTTGGACTTACAAACCCACTTCTTAGACTTACAACCTGTCTTTTTTTTTGGTATGGTTCTATACATCTTGTTTATAGAACCTCAATGTCCTTTCTATACAGTACATCTTGCTTAGTACTGTAATTTTTGCTGATAGTTCTGTACTGTAGTTTTGTGTTCTGTTGTATATTACCGTACTGTATATAAGGGTTATGCAAATAAAAGCCAGTTCATCAAGTTGGAATATCTGACCATTTCTTTTGTTCAGAATAGTGTATAACCTATATACAGTTCTTCATTTAACAACCAATTAATGACCTAACCACAGGATCTTGGTTGTTAAAAGATTTCTGCATGGTTTTTTTTCTCTTCCTTTGTAATACACCTTATTTTTCTTACTATACTGATGAAGATCTCCAGATGTATGCTCAGAGTAGTAACAGGCCTCTATTTTCTGTTCCCAGTTTTAGGAAAATGTGTCTACAGTTACAGTCTTACTTTTTTTTGGGGGGGGGGCACAGTCTTCATCATACAAATGTCTCTTCCTTCAGTATGCATTGCTGGTATTCTGAAACTTTTTAAGTATTTGTTATAGTTCACATCACCTGTAGTACTCTGCTTCAAAGTATTTTGATGCACTGTGAAATGCAAGATTTAGGTTTAAATTTTCTTATTTAGGAGATAATTTTAATGGGTATGAATTTTCTAATATGTAATATGGTGTGACTTCTGTCTAAAACCTTTCTCACATTCACTACATTGATGAGGTTTCTTACCTGTGTGTACATTCAAATGCAGAAATAGAGTTGAGAATTGGGAGAAAGCTTTCCCACATCACTTATATAGTTTCTTGCCTGTTGGCTTCTCACATGGACAGTGAGAGATGAGTACTAACTGAAGGCTTTTCCACATACATTGCATTCATAAGCCTTATCATCTGAATGAATCCTCACAAGCACAGTAAGAGATGAATTTTGAGAGACTTTTTTGTACTTACTACGTTCATAGGGTTTTTCTTTCATGTGAATGTTTGGGTGCTTTGTGAAGGTACTTCTGGATAGAAGCTGTTCCATGTTCTTTGCATTTAAAGGGGTTCTCTCCAATTTGAATTTTCTCATGCTCAGTGAAATTCTATCTGCCTCTAACGGTTTTCCCACACGCCTTACATATGAAGGACTTCTTTCCCATGTGAGTTCACTAGTATCTAATGTGGTTTGACTCCTAAATGAAAACTTTGCCATAATCTTTGTACTCAAAAGGTTTTTCTCCAGTGTGAATTTTCTGATGAATAAGATTTTTCTTCTGGCTAAAGGATTTTACACAATCATTACATTCAAAATGCTTCTCTTCAATATGGGTGTTCTGTTGTTTAATGACAAGCTGATTTTGGCCAAAGGCTTTCCCATATATGATAACATTCAAAAGTCTTCTCTCCGGTATGAAGATGCTAAATAAAGCCATTGAGATTACAGTAGACATTTCAACACGAACTTTAAAGGCCACTAAAACCTGGGATGAAGTATTTTAAAGCTTAAAAGCAAACAACTTACAAACCAGACTAATATGTACTGCAAAATTTTCTTTCAAAATAGATGGAGAAGTAAAGGTATCCTATAACAGTGAACAATTTAAGAGATATGTGCACACCAAACCAGCACTCCAAGAAGTATTCAAGAATATCTTAGAGAGAGACAAGAAAGCCAAAAATTTATGTGTAGCGCAGCAGCCAGGGTATATGGAATGTATACATCAATAAGGCAAATAGTTCCATGAAAAAAGGAAAAATAAAGGAGTCATAAAAAAAAAAGAGAGGGGCTGGTGAGATGGCTCAGTGGTCTAAAGCACCTACTTAGAACAAGCTTAGCCAAAGTACAGGGACCAAGGTTCAATCCTCCAGCACCACATGCCAGCCAGCCCCGCCCCCTGGTGGGCTGAGCTGGCCACACACACACACACACACACACACAAATAAAAAAAATTAAAAAAAAAAAAAAGAAGAAATCAATACCTGTAAGAAATAACTCTCAGGCCAGCAAAATAGTTCAGCGGATTAAAACGCCTGAAAGCAAGTGCAAGGGCCAGGAGTTATATCCCCCGGCCTGCTGGCCTTGCCCTCGGGGTGCACTGAAATAGCAATTGAGACTGGGTGTGGTGATGCGTGCCTGTAATCCCAGCTCTTGGGAGGCTGTAAACAGGTGGATCGGTACCAGTCGGATCTAGTAGTGAGAACCTGAACACCCTGTAGACCCTTCCCTAAAAGATACAAAAAAAAGAAGAAGAAGAAGAAGAAGAAGAAGAAGAAGAAGAAGAAGAAGAAGAAGAAGAAGAAGAAGAAGAGAAGAGGAGGAGGAGGAAGAGGAAGGGGGTGGGGAGGGAAGGAAGAGGAGAAAAGAAAGAAAGACTTCTCAGTGTAAATATCTTCAACTTCCCAATGAAAAAACACAGATTTTCAGAATGGATCGAAGAAAAGAATTCAGTAGTTTCTTGCATTTAAAAAACTTACTGACTCCAAAAAGAACAGTTCTGAAATAATATTTCATGCACCACAGCGCTGAAAGCAAACATAGGTAACAATTTTGTTTCAAAGTAAACTTAAAGCTAAAACTGAGCAAAAGAGGCAAAAAGGATTACTAGTTAAGAAAATCAACAGGAATAGAAAACACGTAAATATACATGCACCAAATATTGGCACACTTAACTTCATAAAACAAATATTGTTGGTCATAAAAGATAAATACCACAATCATTGTGGGTGACCTCAAAACTCCACTTTCACATAAATCAACTAAAAGTCAACAAAGATCAGAGCTGAACTACATTTTGAACAAATGGACTTCATAGATGGCTAGAGAGTGTTCTACCCTACTACAACAGAATACACATTCAGCTCAGAGGCACGTGGAACTTTCTCCACAATAGATCACATATTAGTCCACAAATCCTGCTTAAATGAATACAAAGCAATTGAAATTACCTCATGTACATGATCAGCCCATCATGCATTGAAACAAAAAAATCACAGAAAATTTAGAAATACTTGCAAAGTGAATAACACTCCTGAACAATCAGGTCACAGGAAAAAATTAAAGTTTCTGGAATCAAACAAATATACCAGAACATCATAGCGGAACCTATGTGACACAATGAAAGCAGTACTATTCGGGAAGCTTATTGCAGCCAATTATTATTATTATAAAAACAGAACAAGCTCAAATAAATGATCAAATGATTGACATCGGGCTGGTGAGATGGCTCAGTGGTCTAAAGCACCTACCTAGAACAATCTTAACAAAGCACAGGGACCGCGGTTCAATCCCCCAGCACCACATGCCAGCCAGCCCCGCCCCCTGGTGGGCTGAGCTGGCCACACACACATACACACACACACACACACACACACACACAATAAATAAATAAAATTAAAAAAAAATGATTGACATCAACATATTCTGAAAATAACAGTAATGTGAACCCAAATCTAGTTCAATAAGGAAAATCACTAGAATTAGAGCAGAAATTAATGAAATTGAGACTAAAAAAAAAAATAGGATTTAACTCAGGGATGAAAAGATAGTTCAATGTATGCAAATTAATAAGTGTAATATACCATGTAAACAGAAGCAAAGACAGAAACCACATGATCATACCAATGGATGTGACAAAAACTTTAACAAAATCCAATATATTTTGAAAAGGGCTGCGGAGATAGTTCAGTGGCATAAGTGCCTGCCTGGCAAGCCCAAGGTCCTGAGTTTGGTCCCCAGTTCAAAAATAAAAGCTACATTATGATAAAAATGCTAAAGAAAATAGATCATGATCACTGCCTTCAGCCTGCTCAGGATCATGGCAAAACCTCTATGAGGGTAAAACAAAAGAAGTCTAGAAATTGACAGACAGTCCAGGAAAAGCCCTTTTGCAGCCCAAGGATCACAGATTACAGCCAGAAATGCAGCCAGAAAGAATCACCTGGAAGGAAGAGCTGCCTCTCCAATAAGATCACCGGTTGAATTTTCCAGTTGTTACAGGAAGCAGGTATCAAAACTGCTTTCACCAAAAAATGTGGAGAGACAGCTTTCATTGCACCGCAGTGTGAAATGATTTCAATTGAAAGTGTTTGCAGAAAAACAGCAGCTGGTTCTTTTCTCAAAAAGAAATCCTGGCATCAAGGAAGGATTTACGTTTTACCCACCTCAAATGGAGCTATTTCCCAAGGATGATGCTAATAATGGTCCACAGTGGTCTGCGGAACAGCTAATTGCTGCACATTTTTGCTTTGCTGAACTTGTTATGGGCCAAACTGAAGTGAATATCATGAGTCATGCTACACAAGCTGTTTTTGAAATACTGGAGATAACCTGGTTGCCCCAGAACTATACACTGGTTGATATGAAGATTGAATTTGGTGTTGATGTAACTAACAAAGAAATTGTTTTCGCTGATATTATTGATAATGATTCCTGGAGACTCTGGCCATCAGGAGATGGAAGTCAGCAGAAAGACAAACGGTCCTACCATGACCTCAAGGAAATAACTCCTGAAGGATTCCAGGTGGTAAAGAAGAACTTTGAAAGGGTTGCAGAGAGTACAGTTGCTTCTGAAATCAGAAAGCCAGTGCAGGGTTGTGGTGTTGATGAGCTCAACTTCTGATCATAGTCACTGTGAAAACATCAAGAGGCCTTGTTGAGATTATGGGATTCCCTGTGAACTTCGAGTAACTCTACCCATAAAGGCACAGATGAAACTCTGAGGATTAAAGCTGAGTATGAAGGCGATGTCATTCCAACTGTGTTCGTGGCAGTGGCAGGGAGAAGCAATGGTTTAGGCCCAGTGATGTCAGGTAACACTGCATGTCCAGTTATCAGCTGTCTTCCCCTCACATCACACTGGGGAGCTCAGAACGCGTGGTCTTCTCTGAGACTAGCCATTGGTCTCTGCTGTTCGATCATACTTTCTGCAGAAGGATCAGCTCAGTTTGCTGCCCAGATATTTGGATTAAACAACCACTTGGTATGGGCCAAACTGCGAGCAAATGTATTGGACACCTGGATTTCCTTGAAGGAGGCTGACAAGAAAATCAGAGAATCCAATTTCTAAGACGTCATTTCATTGGGTCGGGGGGTCCTATACATTCCCAGTTTAGCTGCAGAAAAATAAGCAAAATAGATAAGATTCTTGGTCAGAGAAAACAAATAAAATTGCTAATGAATAAATACCTTTCTAGATATAAAGAAAAAGAAAATAGGTGTAGAAAGACCTTAACTCAATCTGATAAAGCCATTTATAATAAACCAATGGCCAACATCATATTAATGGGCAAACTAGAAGGCAGGAGGGCTAATGCGAGTACTCCATGGCTGCCCTCCCACTGTTTGCTCCAACCCAGAGCTGAGTCTCCATTTGAAAATCCTCTAATGGCATGACAGGAGCAAGAGTCAACAGACTGGAGATAGGGCTGAATTTGGGGTCTGCATCTTTGGTCTGTAATTTGTCCACCCTGAACCTTGGTTTCCCACCATCATTAGGAGAGGCTGACAATGGGAGGCATTCCCGAATGATCCAGGGCTGGGTTTTCAGTTCCTTGGGCCCAGATCCTGCTCCTACCTGCAGGTCTCCCATCTGGGTAAAGTCCTTGACTATTAGCTATTTTAGGGTCTCCCTCTTCCTCCAGACTTCCTGGGGACTTCCTGACCTTACTGTTCACTGGACAATTACAACATCAGGTGCTGCTCTTCCACTATTTATATCTCAGTCCATCTCTGCTCACAGAAAATAAAAACAGAAACAAAAACCTCAGTTCCTTATGAAGACTGAATGCTCCCTGAAGGTAGAGACAAAAGTTGTATATTTATTTATTTGTTGGTTGGTTTATTTATTTATTTATCTATTTTTCAGCCCTGAAAGTCTAACTTTAACTGCAGGGAGAGATATACTGCAGACAGCTGCAATCCCAGATGTAAGTTCTTGCTCTAAATGCTACTGCCATTCCTGACATGCTGGGAACAAGTCCAGACTTCAAAGTTGTATCAGATATGATATCACAGTTAGCGCATGGTATTTATGATTATCACCATGGTGACAGGCTTATTTTGTTTCAATATTGCTTTATTGCTTTATGTGGGAGTTAAGCAGTGAAATAAATGAACAGTAGATTGTTAGAACTAAAGGACCTTGGCCACAGGACCTCAGCCTCATGGCAGATAAAGTCTATATCTTTATGACGCACATACATTGTGTACAGAGACCAAGGTCCCAGCCCTTCCTGCAGTTCTAATTCCAAATATGGCCTTATGTCTCTCACACATAGCTGGTTCTGTCCCAGTAGTCCTGGAGCCTGGAGGAGGTGTGGAGGCAGAGATACATCAGCGGTATATCTCCTTGCCCACGATTGTGTGACTGTACAGAGTGGGCTTTGAGACTGAGGTATCAACCCAACCATAGTCTTGTGCATGCTGGACCTCAGAGTCTGGGTTGGCTGGGCTTATTTCTGACCAGCCACCTGAGGACCTGCTCTTGCTCATAATGACTGTGTACTGCTTCGCAGGGTTGACTGACCATGTCTTGAAAGAACATGAAGCCCCTGCCTCTGGGTGTCGTGAGCAGATCAACTGAAGGGAAACTTTTGGGGAGGGAGGGAATGCATGGAAAGCCAGCAGAGCAAAGGGGCTCTGGGTAGCAGAGCAGGAGGCAGGAGGAATGTGAAGTCAACAGGAAGGAGTTGGATGTTACTGACCACTTGGGCACAGGATATGTGAGAACATCATGCCACTGATCAGACCTGAAAGGCAGGAAAGAACGTAAAACATGGAGTGCGTTGGTAAACTGGTCACCCATTGTCTTGGTTGCTTTTCTCGTATTGCTGGGACAAAAATACTCAACATCCAAAGTAAAGAGGGAGGGGGCTGGTGAGATGACTCAGTGGTCTAAAGCATGTATTTACAACAAGTTTAGCAAAGCACAGGGACCGCGGTTCAATCCCCCAGCACCCCACGCCAGCCAGCCCCGGCCCCTGGTGGGCTGAGCTGACCACACACTCATACACACACACACACACACACACACACACACACACACACACATTTAACAAAGTAAAGAGAGAAGGGTTTATTAGCACTCTCAAAGACAGGGTGATGGTATGGCACAATGGTAACACCTCAAGGTGGCAAAAGCCACCAAAAGCAGCAAGAGCAAAAGAGGGAGCTTGGGCAAGGTGGCTCACACCTGTAATCCCAGCACTTGGGAGTCTGAGGCATGAATGTCATTGTGAATTCAAGACCAACCTGGGCTACAAAGTGAGCTCAGGCCAGCCTGAACTGCAGACTCTGTCTCAAGAAAAACAGAGAGAGAGAGAGAGAGAGAGAGAGAGAGAGAGAGAGAGAGAGAGAGAGAGAGAGAGAAAGCTTCTTTTCTTCCCTTATATTGTGACCAGGCTGCCACCCCAAGATTGGGTGTATGTAGCACTCAGACCAACTCCATGCCCTCCTCTTGCACAGGCTCGGGATGTTTACAAAGTGAGGGTCCTGGTCCCCTGCTTGCATTGCTTAGTTAAGCTTTTCAAGTTGACACAATGTACCAACCATTACACGCATCCATTGGTGAGCTTAAAGGGTTGACAGAGGGGACTTGAGACTGTCCCCTTGGAAGCAAAAGGTCACAGGTCATTGTGGACTTGTGAAAAAATTGGAATTCCAGGTGGTGTGGAGGATAAAAATATTGCTAGGAGACAAAATTTAATTCAATCTACCAAAAAGCCCACAGGGCCTATTTCTCAACCAAGCCATTAGCGAGACTCTGGGAGAAGAATAAAGCCACTAACCTGAGAACTCTGGCTTTTATATAAAATATCAGTGTTTTCAAAAGAAAACTAAGACAGAAGCCGTGTTTGAACCAGAAGCTCTCTCAAGGACAGGCAGTTATCCTTGGGGAAAGTAGAAGGACAAGTGACTGGACATAAAGTTTTACTTGGGCCAGCCAAATAGCTCAGCAAACTCAAGCATATGCAAGCAGGCACAGGGGCTGAGGATTTGATCCCCGGGCCTGCCATGCTGGCCCCAGCCCTGGGCTGAGAGGGCAATTGAAACTGGGTGTGGTGGTGCACATATGTAATCCCTTGGGAAGCTGTAAACAGGCAGATCACTACAAGTCTGATCTAGTAGTGAGACCCTAACACCGTCCCTAAAATACAAAAGATAAAATTAAATTAAAAGAATAAAAATGAAAAGCTTTACTTAATCTAAACTTTGATTGTTTAACCATTTGATTCTCACACAGAATGGGTATTTTTGTTTCATAGTTTAACTATCTACTCTTCACAGAGCTTATGTGCCTTTTGCTCTATAGTTTAATTATTTACTTTTTATAGAGCCCGTGTGCTTTTTGCCCGCAGTTTATTGTGTGATTTTGCCATGAATTTAACCATTCACCCCTCATACAGCCTATGGACTTTTATTCCACAGTTTAAACATTCACCCCTGGTTAAGTTCCCCACAAAAAATCATGGCTGTTTCAGTCTATTCAGTCTGCAGAATGGCTTATCAGCAGCAGCCCCTTACTCCCTGCAATGCTAGAAGTTGTAGTCCCAAGCATCAGCAGATCTAGTGTCTGATGAGGACCCCTTCTGGGTACACAGACAGTACTTGTTCTTGTGTCACCATAAAGAGGGGCAAAGGCCTCCATTATAAAGGCAGTCATTATACCCACAAAGCTCCACACCACATCCTAGCCACCTCTCAAAGAGCCCGTCCAGTATTGAGGGAGGACGCCATCTGATGTAGTGAAGCTGGCACTCTATAGGTTAATTATACAGCTAAGCTGCCTGGAAAAATCAATGTAGCTAAACTGGAAGGAGATAGATGGGGAGCCTAGCAGACTCGGAAAGTTCTAGAAGACTCGTCTCCCTTTCTCACAGTTCTGTTTCTGTAACTGCCTGACATCACCTCTGCAATACAAGGTTGTCCATCAAATAAGAATGATGCAAAAGTAAACACAAGACCCTGTTCTCTGCCCTTGGTAGGATGTGAATCCATTAGGGACACCTGGAAATAAACCTGCCCTTTCTCTGACTCAGGTTCTGAGTGGCTTTGGTCATGGTCCCATGTAGCTCCCACTTCACTAACACTTTCACTTTGAGCTCAGGGTTGGAAAAACAAACTCCACAGTGATGGCCTGTATGGCCAGCTGGCTTGTGTCCAGTGCTATGCTGGTAAACAGGTGCTTTAGGAGAACGTCAGCAGTGTAAGCAGCCCTTCCTTATAGCATTTGCCTATTTCCATGTTGTGTGTTCTCCAGCCCTGGCCCATTTTCAGCTGCTCACTGAGGAAGAGGTTCCCTCAATTGACCTCAACAGAGGGATAAAAACCCTAGATAGCTGCCTGTACCTGCTGCAAGCTGTGGAAGTTACTAGTGTTTTCGGTGCTTTTGTGAAGTCTCACTCTAACACATCTTGATAAGAATGCTTCCAAGAGACAGATCATCCAATAGTGAGTGAGAAGCTGTCTGGTGAAAGTCCTTGTTTGTACAGATGATGACATCCTGCCACAGAGCCTGTCAGAAGGGCTATAGTTAAGAACCTAGTGAATTAAAAGCACCAGATTTGAATGCTGGACAGCATGGGTGTTTCAAAATGATTTTTTCAGCAGAAAGTTACTACTTTTTTGATGGAATTTAAAAATTTAGAGTTAATGGAAAGATAGAATTTTAATAGACATAGGTATAAATCACTATGGTAATTCTGAAAGATTAATTCTGGCTTGGCTATGAGCAATGAAATGATAATCTAGTTAATAGCTACATGAATCATTCTGCCAATAACTTCTAGGACAAAAAGAAAAAGCAAATTTAACTATTAGGAGGCCTTACCCTAAAACCTAAATTAGAGAAAAAATAAAGGGAATAGATGAAAATATAATACAATTATTCTAATCGATTGGAGGAGACAGTGCAAAGGACACACAAAAAAGATAAAATCAGAATATAGAAATTTTGCTTTTCTGTTCAGATGCAAACATCTCAGTCTGAGAGGTGAAGAAGCAAGAGAGAAAGGGAGGGTTGAGGTTTGTGAGCTTGGATCTTCACCACCAAGTTGGCCACGCCCACTGTGATTTGCAAATAAATCTGCGCCAGACCAGAATTTACTTTAGTGTGTGCAGAACCCAGCTCCAGAGCAATCACATTCTGTGTGCCTGGTTATCAGTAAACCAGAGGTGCCTCCTGTTTTCACTCCACACCCCACTTTCCGAGTGTCCCAATCACTTCTATATGTAGGAAAAGTAGGAATGGAAGAATATCAACAGCTTTGTCTTATTGTTTCTTTTTTTTTTTTTAATTAGAGAAAAAAACACTCAAAACTTCAAACCAAGATAATAGGGTAACAATGTTAAACACATTGCATGTTGTTATTTTTAACTTAGTTACTCACAATACAAAATACAGGTATTTAATCATCCAAGAAATATTAAAATATTTTACTTTATTTTATTTTATTTTTTTTAGCACTAGAGATTGAACTCAGGACCTTGAGCTAGATAATCAGGCACTTATGCTGCTGAGTCATGACTCCAGCCTGTGTCCAAATAATACTAGCACAACCCTTTCTTTACAATGAACTAAGAGAAATTATCAATATAACTATCTTAATATTATCTATATTTTTTCCCTTCCTTCTTTTCTCCTTTTACCCATCCCAGTTTCTCTTTCCTTTTAAACAGTTTCTTCTCATTTTACAATATATATTGTATATTTTAGATCTTATTTAGTCATTCAGCTTCTCACACTTGGAAGATAGTATGATGTCTGCACATGTGATTCTGGTTTATTTCACTTAGGAGTGTGGTCTAGCGCTGCATCTGTTTAGCTATGAATGTCTTCATTTATTCTTTTTATGGCTGAGTAGTACCCCATTGTATAAAAAAATCACATATTTTATCCATTCTTTGGTTAATGGGCATTAAGAATGGTATATGTCCCGACCCGTGGGTTAGTCAACAAGGACCCTAGAGGGGGAGTGGGGATGAGAAGGGACAGGAGACACAAAGAATGGAGACAAGACAGGATTCTGATCAAGTCTCATTTATTCAGGGGAGGTGCTGGGTATATATAGGGGGTGTAGGAATGAGGAAGTCTCAGCTCTTGGGGGTCAGCGGGTATCTAAGCAATGGGGGAAGGTGCAACCCCTGGGGCATATCACGTGATTCACGGAGAATGGGCAAGGTGGGAAGGACCATAAACTTAACTCAGCAGGGGAACAGAAACTTAAGAAAACGGCTGACACTATTATAAAATGGATACCACTTAATGGCTTCCCACAGGTATACAAGATTTATTTATTTTTGCTGTTGTTTTTTAATATACAAGATTTAAAACTTACAAATTGTGCTGCTATAAACATGGGTACACATCTATCACTGTGGTATGATGTTTTTATTTCTTCTAAGAAGATACCTAGCACAGGAATAGCCATACCAAATGGGACCGCCAATCTTAGTTTTTTTAAGGAATCTCCATACTGATGGCCACAGTGGCTGTGCCAGTCTACACTTCCACCAACAGTGGAGGAGGGTTCCTTTCCTGCATGTCCCCTTCAGCATTTGTTATTGATTTCTTGATAATAGCCATTCTTTCTGGGGTGAGATGGAATCTAAGTATCGTTTTAATTTGAATCTCCTGAATGTCCAGTGACATTGAACATTTTTTCACATATTTATTTGTTGTTTGTATTTCCTCATCTGAGAAGGGTGTATTCTTCTCAAATGACCATTTTTGGATTGGTTTAAATTGGGAGCCTGATCTTTTTAAATTGTATATATGTTCTTGATAGTAACCTTTTGTCTGAGGAATAGCTGGCAAACATTTTTTCCTACATTGTGAGTTGTCTCTTTACTCTATTAATGGTTTATCTTGCCTCACAAAAGCTCTTTAATAAGGTGATATCCCAGTTGTTGACTCTTCGTGATAGTGCCTATGAAATTGGGATTTTATTCATAGTCTTTGCTTACACCAATGTCTTCAAGAGTTTTACCTCTTCTTTGAGTAGATTCAATATTTCTGATTCAATATTTAGATCTTTGATCCATTTTGAATTTAGTTTACTATATGGTGAAACATATGGGTCCAATTTTAATCTTTGGCACATGCAGAACCAGTTTTTCTAGCACCATTTATTTCTTTTTATTTTTTAAAGAGAGTACAAATTAGAATCAGAGCAGAAAAAATTACAAGTGATACAAATTTTCACTTAAAGTAATGTGAATTTCAAAGTATTTGTTGTAATACATAGGGTTGTCCTCCAATTAGTTATTCATATTACCAAATATATGCATGTAAAATTTGAAGAACAAAAAAGAAAGAAATGTATAAGAAATTAAGAAAACAAAAACAAACAATTGAAAAAGGAGATGAAACTTAAAGCATTAACCGCTTCTTTCCACAGACCAGCAGAAATGCACAGTACAGTTGTCCCAACCGTGTTGCTTACATACATAGATAAATCTCTTTTTCCCATTTTCCCACTCCCTTTCCTGTCCTTCTCAACTCAGTAGCTCTAATGAGTTCATTCTCTTTTACCAGTGTCTATTGTACCTTCAGATTCCATTTTTCTCTTTCAAGTTCTTACACTAAGGAGATAATACTAAGTTTGCACCTGCAGGCCTGATTTATTTCACTTAAGAATATGTTCTCTTGGGGCCTGGGAGATGGCTCAGTGGAATAAGTGCTTCCCTGGCAAGCACAAAGTCCTGAGTTCAATCCCTGGTTCTGAAAAAAAAAAAAAAAAAAAAAAAAAAGAATATGTTCTCTAATTGCATCCATTTACTGACAAAAGACTCAAATTTATCCTGTTTAATAACTGAATAACACTCCATTGTGTAAAAGTACCACATCTTCCTTATCTATTCTTCACTTAATGGGCATCTGGGTTGTTTCCAGGATTTAACTATGACAAATTGCACTGCTACAAACATGGGTGCACATATATTGCTATGGTATGAAGTTTGCATTTCTTCTGGAAAAATACCCAGCGGGGAATAGCTGGCTTGAAAGGGATCTCCAATCCGACTTTTTGAAGGAATGCACACTGATTTCTGTAGTGCTTGTAGCAGGCTGCACTCCCACCAACAGTGCAGAAGGGTTCCCTTTTCTCCACAGCATCTCCACCATTTGTTATTGGCTGACTTCTTGATGTTAGAAGTCTTGATGTTCTTTCTTTCTTTTTTTTTTTACTCAAGGTTTTAATATATTTATTTGAAAACCAAGGTCTGTGAAAGAGCACACCAAATGGTCATCATGTGTTTTCTCTTCAGTCAGAGACTTGGAGATGAGTTCTTGAGGTGAGCGCACAGCGAGGCCACATGCATGGAGGAGCTGGTCCTGCTGGTCCTGCGAGGGCTCCGGCCGCATGCTCTCCACAGCTGGCCGGGCTTTGAGTGGCCACAGGTCGTCTGGTCCCTTAGTCATCGATATACTCAAAGGGCTCTGGGGGCTCTGGCTCTTGCTCTTCCTCCTTGATTTTGGGGCCATGTGCTGCCACAGGTTCCACCAGTTCCTCAATGTCTTCGCTGGTGTCCTTCAGAATGATGATGCCTCTGATGGACAGTGGCTTGAAAGGTCAGCATCTACAGGTCTCTGGCATGGTAAGGACCTTCAGCTGGGCAGGCATAACTCGGGCTGGGTTATCCAACAGCTGGAAATTT